>NC_091777.1:15090378-15393409 GCF_029378745.1 Bos indicus | reverse complement strand
CCCGCCGCCGCGGTCCCCCGGCTGCTGCCCCGATGCGCTGCGCAGGGAGTCGGGGCCGAGTCGCCGCCGCAGCTGCAGGGGCGCCGGGGCCGGGTGACGCCGCCGCCGCCGCGCGCGCGGCTCCCAGGCCCTACCGGCCGCATGGAGCCCTCGGAGGGCGCCAGCCCAGGAGGTGAGTGTGGCCCCCCTGAGCCCGAGATCTGCGCCTCCCCGCAGTCCTTTCCCCCGGCCCTCTCACCGACCACGCCCCAGGGCCGCCAAGACCCGCAGGCAGCTCCGAGTTCCCCTATGCCGGGCCGGAGCGTGGAAGCCTAAGCCCGCCGTGCTGAAGAAGCCAGGCCGGGGTACCTCCGGGAGCGGCCCCCGCGCTGGGCTAGAGGCGCACGGACCGCGTCCCCGCCCCCTCGTCCTCCGCGCTCCCGGCCGGGGCAGCGGTGCCCGGCGCGCTCCTGAGTGGGCGGCACACAATTTGGTCCTGCGCCCCCTCCCAGCAGAGCCAGGGAGGGATTCGGGAGATGGGGGCGTGCCGGGACCAGAGTCGGGGTCCAAGTCAGCAAGGCGTAGGGGGGAGGCTACGCTCTCAGCCGCGCATCTGCTTTGTTCGGCCGTGCGGAACCTCTCTGGGGGTTGGGCGGGGAGGCGGAAGCCGGGATGCTGCGGGGCACCAGGCTGAGATACAGGCTCAGGCTCGGGCTTGGAGCGAGGGAGGCGGATGATGCCCCGGGCTCGGCCTGCGGGGGCTCCCACGCCTGCAGGGGTTGCTTCCCCTGGCGCGGCCAGGAGCGCACACACCTGGGAGTCGAGGGGTGAACGGAGTGACCCCTCCTCAGGGCCTCTGTCAGCTGTCCAGACGGTGGAGATGTACTCGGGGGTCTCTCCCCTGGAGGTCTGGCCCTAGCCTGACCCTGGCCCGATGGTGAGAGGAAAACTCTAGGAACGTTCCCTTTCAGGAAGGGTTTTCCTGTGCCGTCGGCCTAGGAAGTTGGATGCAAACTGCTGGGCTCCTCCACCCACCAGGCCAGACCCCAGGCACACCTAGGCTTTCTTGGAGGTCCCCTCCCCAGGAGCCACTCCCTGAGCACACAGGGATCCGCCGGGGGCCACGTAGCCCACGAGGGCCGCCTCTGGAGACCCAAATGCTAGCCGTAAAGTGTCCTGAAGCAGTCAGTCCACTCACTGCTGTCTGAAGTCTGAGCTGAGCAGGTGCGTTCCAGACACCTTCTGGGGGCCCTTGTCACCCTCCTCCTGAGCACCAGGAGAAACACTGGGGAGGGTGGGGGACAGTGGGTGTGGTTTTCTTTGTTTTGTATTCCTGTGGGCTGCACCAGGACCCCAGGGCTTCCGTGAGGCCTTATGATGATTCGATGGGGAAGGCTTGGTGAGCAAGGGCTTAGGGATGCCGGCAGCCAGACCTCTCTGAGCTCCGTGACCACTCCTCTCAGTGGAGACAGACCCTCTTCCCTGCAGATCAGGAGAGCAGACAGCAGGCATGAGGAAGGGAGTGTTCTGGAGCCCCAGAGACCTGTGTTCACCAGGTGCCTACTCTGTGCAGGCACACAGTGGGTCTGGGGCCAAAGCCGGCAGACAGACTTCTTACCCCACAGCCACCTACCCCACAGGGGTCACGTGTGGGTGGCTGTGACTGTCATTCTGAGTTTGCCAACTTCTGGGAACTTATACTGGAGAGAGGGGCACATACAGAAGTAGAACAGAAAGCGGAAGCCCCCCGCATGGCCCCGGCCAGCTGCTCACCCACTTCCACCAGCCTTCCTTCAGTACTAATGTGGCAAATCTAAATGTATTATTTCATCCTTAAGTACTTCTGAAATTACTTCTATAAGGTTTTATAATTAAAACCTAAATGAATCAATAATTTAATATCAAATGCACAGGCAAGGAGGGGAGAGTTGGGGGTGCACTCTGCAACGTGCTGTTGGGAGACCAAGCGTCTAGCCCACCCACCTCCAAGTCTTGTCTATCTGAGAAAGGGGCTGGGGCCCAACCCTGGGGCTGAGCTGAGACAGCATCCACCAGGCACCCTCGACTTAGGGGATGGTGCCCACACCTCCTTTGCTGCAACTATGTTGGTTTTATGCTATTCATTCATTCACTTCATTAATTCACTCATTTGTGATGGGTGTGTGCAGAACCCCTCCTCCAGGCTTGGGGCAAAGTCCTGGGCACACAGCAGGGAACTTGAGATCTGGGCCAAGTTCTTGGCACGAATGTGCTGGAAAATAGGTCAGCAGCGTAGCACAGGGTAACCCTACCATATCTGTTCACAGCGGACCCTGGACAGGGCAGGACTGTGGCCCCCCAGCTCCAGTCTCCCCATGCAGGTACTGCCTCAGTGCTTCCACAGGTCAGGGCAGCAGGTCCCCCTGCAGGAGTCACAGGCTGCACTTCTTCAATGGGGCCTGCACTGGGCTACTGGTCCATGCTGAGCTTCCTGGGGAACTAGAAACACCCCTCACCTTTGCCCTGGCCTGGGCAACCCTGGGGTTACTTCTGGGCCACAGGCAAGCACCCTTGCCCCTGTGTCTACCTGTGTGATCAGTCACTGCTCTGCTTCACACCCCAGAAGAAAAGGGGGTCTCACCTATGGAGAATCTGCCCCTTCTTCCTAGAGGTCTATCAAGAGGGTATCAGACAGACTCAGGTAGCACAGCTGCTTAGGAACTCTGGGTGGGGTCTAGGGCTCATTCGGTCAACCAGCATTTATGGTGCACCTGCCGTGCACAGGGACCAAACCAAGGGCCTGTTTCCTTCACTTCCGACTGAAAGATCAGCGTCCTTGATGCCAAAGTTGTGTCTTCCGCTGCTCCCTCCCTCTTCCCAAAGCTCTGACACAGGCCAGGACACCAGGATTTACAAAGTAAAGAGCAGACCACTGCCAAAGGGAGAAGAAGGAATAAAAAAGTCAACAGAAGGTGACTTAAAAATTCACGGTTAACATATTCCACTGGCTCTGCAACACCCATCAGCTAAATGGTGCTGTTTCAGACACACCGAAATTTGATAACATGTGCTTCTTACAATCAGTACAACAGGCCACTGTGTCTGTGGGGGCTGGAGGGACCCCTGGATCCCAAGGTCTATAAGGAGGCGCATCTGCTTGCCCTGCCCCCATCTCAGAAGCTGTAGACATCCTCCTTTCCACTTGGACCGAGTCCCATTCCATAAACATGCAGGTAGGTGCTTTCCTACCCAGCTCACCCAGAGCAGCCAGGCTCCCTCAGGGCCTTCTCCTGGCCTCCGCTTCACCTTTGATCCTAGTCCCCTTCTGCCTGGCCAGGCCCTAGCTTCCCTGTGGGCACAAGGTCAGGGTTTCCCCTCCCTCCATGGGCTGGCAAGTGGTGACCAAGAGTTCCAGCTCCAGAGCCCCTGTTAACATGCCTGTGACAAGCTGATCCCCTCCGTGTTACAGGACAAAACTCCCAGTCCCTCCCTCGTGGCTGGTTGTGACATTAGCTGAAAACCATTTTGCTGGGCTTGTGTCTAGCACAGAAAACCAGGAGCTACTGTCACTCTTCTTCTTCTTAACCCAGAGTCACCCGCCCCATGTGGAGGCTCCACAGAAATGGCAGCACCTGGCCGGAGCCCCCAGCTGGACAGAGGCCACCCTCCTCACCCACCAGGATGGGCCACGTGTGCAGAAGAGGAGCAGGACACTCCAGGCACGCATGTGCCCTTGGGGAAGGGCGATCTGGCCGCTGTGCCATCTCTTAAGAAACAGAACTGTGTCCCTATAAAGGCCCCAAGGGCTTCCTGGGCCTAAAGCTGCAGCAGGAACTCTGAGGCTCAGGAAAGCTGCCCCTGTCAGGCTGGGCGGGCTGGGCCACCAGAGGGTGTAACCCTGCCCTCTGAGGATGCTCAGACACCACGTGCCAGATGTGGCAGCGAGGTGGAAACCAGATCCTGAGCCCCGTCTGGCAGGGCCAGCCCTGGGCCCCAGTGCCAACACAGCATGGGGCAGAGCCGGGCAGGCCCTGCCAGTCAGCAGGCCCACCTGCCCTCAGTCACGCTTCCCAGGGAGGGGTGCCCTCTGAGGCTGGGGCAGCCCAGCCAGCTCTGCAGTCACAAATCCATGTCCCACTTCCCACTCAGTCAGGACCCTGTGGACCTATGCGGCCTGCCGGGCACGTCAAGGCTGCTGGCTGCACAGGCCCACCCCTCAAAGGCAGCTGTTGGTGCTGGGCCCCCCTGATCCCCTTTGGCAGCTGCTCCCGTGGCCTTGTCCACACCCCACTCTCCACACTCGCCCGCCGGGTCGGCAAGGCCCCACTGCTGATGGAGGAGGGACTCCGCACTCTGTACTGGGCACCTGTTCAGCTGGGGGATCCCTCAGCTGAGGGGAGGTCACTGTGGAAAGGCGTCTCAGGGGAGCCAAGGGGTCCAGCTGCCTCAGGGCACATGCCTGACAGACGACTGGGACCCTAGCTGTGGGGGGAGGGACACTAGAACACTCTGGAAGAGAGGAATGGGTGAGCTGTGGATGGACACGGCCCTCCGTGGAGTGGAAGCCCCACCTCTGAGTGGCAGTGCTCACCAAGCAGATCCCCAAGGGGCCTCAGCTCTCACCTGACAGAGACAAGCTGTTACATGAAAACAAAATTTGAGCAGAAAAAATCCCTGGGGGAACATCCCCAATTGTGAGGTTGGTGGGGAATGGGTCTCTTTCACTATGAGAATATGTTATTTTGAGTTCAAACACAGCATACGATAGACACATGAGCTGGGGCCAGGCTGGATTAAAGCAAATGTATGACCGTCCACTAGACCCTCAGTTCAGTCGCTCAGTTGTGTCCAACTCTTTGCAACCCCATGGACTGCAGCACGCCAGGCTTCCCTGTCCATCACCAACTCCTGGAACTTGCTCAAACTCATGTCCATCGAGTCAGTGATGCCATCCAACCATCTCATCCTCTGTCGTCCCCTTCTCCTCCCGCCTTCAATCTTTCCCAGCATCAGGGTCTTTTCAAATGAGTCAGTTCTTCCCGTCAGGTGGCCAGAGTATTAGAGCTTCAGCATGAGTCCTTCCAATGAATATTCAGGACTGATTCCCTTAAGGATTGACTGGTTTGATCTCCTTGCCGTCAAAAGGACTCTCCAGACTCTTCTTGGAATAAAGAGTTCATGATCTGAGCCACAGTCAGATCCCGGTCTAATTTTTGCTGACCATATAGCTTCTTCATCTTCAGCTGCAACATAGTCTTCTTTAGTAAACCCTAGTGGGACCAAAAGTAGACAGGTGACAGTACTGGGGTCTTGGGGGCTCTGACAGAACCAGCAAGGGTCCCCGCAAGACCAGCGGTGATTCCCGTTCAAGTAGTGAGGGCAGAGGATCTGGAAACCAGAGAATGAGCCGGGGAAAGTCAGCTTCCTCAGAGAAGCCCCCAGCGCCCTGTCCTTCCTGACCCAGGACCACCCCCATCACTACCTGAGCCTTGAGGGCTAGCTCCATGGGCCAGGTTCTCAGGTCCTCCCAGCCTGCGTCCTGGCAGTGGGGGTGAAGACCCCAGCCCCTCCCAGGTAACGCCCTCTCTGTTGCAGGCTTAGTTAAGGAGGTCGACATGCCACAGGCTGCCCTCAGTGCCCCCGTCCCTGTCACGGGGACCAGTGGCCAGTCTCCCATGGCTGAGGAGGAGTTGGGCATCCCAATACCAGCACCAGGCCTCCTGCAGGTCACGGAAAGGCGGCGTAAGTATGGCCCACCCACCCATCATGCTCCACAAGCCCCCTGGGACCAGGGATGGGTCTCTGGGCCCCGCTGTGCCCCAGGGAGCAAGCGCCAGGAATGGGTCGACCCCACCTTGTTCCCCTACACTGGCCGTCACCAGGCCCACTGACGTGCCCCTCTGCCCCCAGAGCCGCTGAGCAGCGTCTCCTCCCTGGAGGTGCACTTCGACCTACTGGACCTCACAGAGCTCACCGACATGTCTGACCAGGAGCTGGCCGAGGTCTTTGCAGACTCGGATGACGAGAACGTGGCCAGCGACTCGCATGCAGGTGGGATTGCCACCGGGCTCTGAGGGTGTTGTGGGGAGGCCCCGTGGCCTGAGACCACCCAGCACCGCCTCCTGAAGACCTGGTCTGGAAAATGATTTCCTTCCTAATGCATGTTTGTCAACATGGCACCATTTCACTCACTGCTTCTGCACTTTACATACCCTTCTGCTGACTTTAAGGAATTGTCTGCCCCTCCTTAATTTCGGTTTTCAAACACCAGCAAAAGACCACAGCCACAGGCCCCCCAGTAGAATTCACTATGCAGATTTAATTATAAGGCAGAACACAAAAGGGGTGGCATTCACCAAACCTGGCTGCTCATCTCAGTTCCAGGGAAGCACTGGACCCCATTGACCAAAGAAATGGCATGCAAGCCACTGGGAGTGTGGGGGCCCAGAGACCTTCCTCCCTCCCTACTCCCCACCCACACCAGCTACAGGCCAGGCTCACACCCAGGGTGGAACCTTGGCTGCATGTGGACCCTTCTGGGAGCATCAGGAAAGCCAGTGCCCAGGCTGCACCCAGACCCATATGCACACATTGCTGGCACCAGGGGGCCCCAGGTGTGGCCGGACACCATGCTGGAGGCACAAACAGGCCAGGCAGTAGGTGCAGGAGTGACTGGTCCGCCACACTGACCCAGCCCACGTTCCCACCAGGCCTGCACCCGCTGCCCCGAGCTGGCTGTCTCCGCTCACCCTCCTGGACGCGCACTAGGGCGGAGCAGAACCGTGAGAAGCAGCCCTTTGGTGACCCTGAGCGACAGCCTGCCATTGTGGACACGATTCTTACTGTGGAGAGGCCCAAGGAGGACTAGGCCAGCTGGCCCGGGGCCGAGATGGGGCAGATCCAGACAGCCGTGGCCACGTGGACACTGCCCGCCCTCCCCACTGCGGCTCTGGGCTGGGGTCTCAAGGCACTTCAGCATAAGCACAGCCCAGTGGCCTTATATCAGCTCCTTCCTGGTCCCTGGATCAGGGACAAGGCCCAGGGATGAGAGGAGACTTGTCTGCAGGAACGGTGTTATCATCTGCCACCAGAATCCTGGGTGGGGCCAGGGTGAGTGGGGATCTGCCGGTGAAAGGGGATGAACCGCCATGCCCAACTCCAGCTCACAGGAGTCTGCTGTCCAGCCAGGGAGTGGATAGGGGAGTGAGTCCCCCAGATCACCTCTGATTCCCCGCTGCTCCCTGCTGCTGCCCTGGAACACTGTCAGCACCAGACACTCCCAACAACTTGCTAGTCCTCCTCCCTCCCCATCAGCCAGACCCACCTTCCTAAGCGCAGAATGCCAAGTCCATCAAGATGGCCTCAGACAGCAGGGCAGGCAGAGCTTGCCCAATCCCCACAGCCCACCAGGCACACATGCACACACAGGCACACACACATGTAGGTCTGTGTCCCTGGCTAGCATCCCAGTCTGGGGTGCAGCAGTCTGAGGGGGTGGGGACATGAGGGCACCTGGGCACACCCCCTGAACCCCAATTCAGGGATGCCAGGCTTGACTGCTCCCAATGCTGCTTATGTGCTGAGGACAGGGCCAGCTTCCAGTATGACAGCAAGTCTAGTCTGCTTTCTGTCCCCAAGGCCACCTGTCCTGACCCCTTCTTCACTGAGACATTTCTGGGGAAGGAAAAAAGGCTCCTCTGTGGAAGCCCTGGGCACACCCTGCCAGGAAACAGTCACCTCTGCACCAGCACTGGGGCAACACTCCTGCACATGAAGGACAGCTGCACGGGGGTGATTTCCAGACACAACCAAGAGTCTAACGGAAAAGGGACCCCATGAGGGCAGCCGCACCTCGCCCACCCCAGGGTCTCCCCTCCAGCCCTCATGCTTCCTGCTGCAGCTTCCGTGACCTCGTTTCGAAAAAGCGCAATTAAAACATCACCCTGTCCTCAGTCTCGCGGACCAGTGTCTTCCTTTCCAGCTGACACTAGAGCTCAGGGGTGAGGGCTGGGCAGGGGCAGGGGGCTGGCTGCTCTAGGAACCTCCAGGAGCTCTGTGCTCTGGTCTTCCCCCAGCTGAAGCCTCTGGGGGCTCCACTGTGACACATGGGGGGCTAGCATTTGGCTCTGTCCCCACAAGCCCAGGCTGGAAGAGGCAGCCCCAAAAGACTCCTCCCAGCCCAGGGCAGGATCTGGGGAGGCAGCCAGCAGGAAGGGCCAGTCTGTGAGTAGAAGAGTAAGAAGAGAGCAGGCAATTCCTCCCACAGGGTGGAACCTCCCTGAGCAGACACTCTCAGCCAGGCCTCAGCCCAGGTGCTCAGCCAGATGAAGGGAGTTGAGGAGACAGGAGGGGGTGAGGGGACAGGGCCCACACATAGGGGCGCTATCACCAGGGGTGTGCCCTGGACCTGGGGAGGGGCAGCACCCCAGGCTTGGGACAACATAGGGCTTTCCTGAGATGAGGGAGCATCCTACCTCCATCAGAAGGTCCCAGAACAGGCCCCTGCAGGGTCCCCAGCAGTTCAGCACAGAGGCTAAATGGTGGAGGCTGCAATACAGGGCAAGCCCCAGAGACAAGAATATCAACAATACATGTTCTACAAAGAGCAAAGTTGAAAGTGTTTGTCCCAAGTTGGAAATTCTATTTTTGAGGCAAACATACCAAACGATGTGGAAAATTTCATCCCCAAGGCCCTGTGTGTGGGCTGGGCTGGCAACAGGGGGGAACATGGGGTGGCACCCCTTCACTCACTGTCAGCCCAGAATGCCTGTCCCCCCATCCCTTCAAGGCAGGAACTGCTGCTACCATCATGACTCTGAAGACTCCAGCCCCCTGGCTGTGTGCTGGGGACCTGTGGGGCCATTTCCACTAACCCCAGCTCCCTGGGACCGGGCCCTAGTCTCGCTCCAGGTCCAACCAGACAACTGCCAGCCTCAGCCCAAGAGCTTAGCTGCACCCCCAGGGGCTGTCCTGTCCAGAGTCACCTTCTGGATTCTAACAAAACCAGGCCACCAGGAACAGCTTCCCAGAGACATGCCAGCAACAAAGCCCCACCCTGAGAAAATGGCAACCCCTCCCCGTCAGGTTCAGACCCCTAAGCCGCCCCCCACCCCGGCCATAAGGCTGTGGGAGTGCTGAGCTCCATCCGTGAGGACCAGCTAGCTTTCCACTACCCAAACTGCCATTCCCTAGATTCTGGGCTTACACACTTCTGCTGAACCTCACGACCTGTGAGGGCTTCTGAACTGGGCCTTCTCTCCCTGAGGCAGGTGAGGGCACTTGCAGTGACCAGGTCCCAGCTCCCCTCAGTGGAAGGGTGCCTGCAAGGAGCAGGAAGCCCATGGTCTTCAAGGACCCTGATTGGAAGAAAGCTGTTTGCGGGTTGCTGCTGCTGCTGCTAAGTCACTTCAGTCGTGTCCGACTCTATGCGACCCCATAGACGGCAGCCCACCAGGCTCCCCCGTCCCTGGGATTCTCCAGGCAAGAACACTGGAGTGGCTTGCCATTTCCTTCTCCAATGTGTGAAAGTGAAAAGTGAAAGTGAAGTCGCTCAGTCGTGTCCGACTCTCAGCGACCCCATGGACTGCAGCCCACCAGGCTCCTCCGTCCGTGGGATTTTCCAGGCAAGAGTACTGGAGTGGGGTGCCATTGCTTCAGGTTATATGTGCTTTAATTTGCTTCCTGGGGTCCCAGAGGCTGCTCTCCAGGCGGAGGTGCTAGGCTGGGCTCTCCTGCAGTGGGCCCCCCACGCCAGCCCTGCAGACCCTCGGGAAGGGCCGTGTCCTCCTCCAGGCCGCCGGTGCCCTCCACGAGCTCCTCGTAGGTGACCTTCTCGGCGAACGGCCGCGGCCCGAGCAGCTCCACCATGTCCGCCCGCTCCAGCACCTCCTTCTCCAGCAGCCGCCTGCCCACCTGCACACCCAGCAGCTGTCAGCCGGCCGCCTGGCCTGCAGAGCCCCGCCCGCGCCCGGGGTCCGGCCACCCACTTGCCTTGTCCACCTGCTCGCGGCAGCGCGTGAGCAGGTCCAGGGTGCGCGCATGCGCAGAACCAATGAGCCGCCGCACCTCCTCGTCTATGAGCTGGGCCGTGGCCTCGCTGAACGGTTTCTCCACCAGCGCCTCACCTGGCCGCGGGAGATCGAAGGACACCTGGCCCAGCTTCTCGCTCATCCCGAACTGCACAATCTGCAGGAGGCGAGTGCCGGGGTCAGCCCGGTGCAGAGCCCCCTGCCCCCCACCCCCCAAGGCTGCCGCTCTACCTGGGCATAGGCGCTCTGGGTGACCTTCCTCAGGTCATCCTGGGCCCCCGTGGTGACCCGCCCGAAGAACAGCTGCTCAGCCACGCGGCCGCCCAGCATGGCACACATGCGGTCAAAGAGCTGCTCCCGTGTGTACAGGTACTGCTCCCTGGGCAGACACTGGGCATAGCCGAGCCCCTTGCCCCGGGGGACGATGGACACCTGTCAGACACAGCAGGGCGCCCTGTCATCCCCAGGGCCCCTGACCACCACCCATCTCCATAAGTGTGGGAGGAGAGGAGACCCTGGGCCCCAGCACACACAGGGGGTCACCTTGAGGGTGAACTCAAAAACACCCTCTGTCCCGCAGTCCCCAGGAAGCTGTGGAGGGGCCTGCCTTCGGGGAGAAGCTTGCAGTGAGGTGAGTTCAACCAGGAACTTCCAGGTGTCAGGTGTCCAGATCCAGACCCCTCCTGGAACCAGCACCCCGCCCCTGCCCTCCCACCCACCCTTCAAGGTCACATTCTAGATGGTTCCATCTCTTCAAAAGCCAAAGGGCTGACACCCGCAACACACTGTGCACACATGGCCCTCGGGGTGGGAGCAGGCCCTGGACCCACAGGAGATGTGTAAGGGGCTGGACTGACCTTGAGCAGGGGGTCTGCGTGTTCCAGGAACCAGCCCACCACCGCATGGCCAGCCTCGTGGTAGGCCACTGTCATCTTCTCGCCAGGCTGCAGGACCTGTGTCTTCTTCTCAAGGCCTGCAAGTCACACTCCTGGTGAGAGGCACAGGAGGAACGCCAGCGAAGTGGTGGGAACCAAGCCCCCACTCCAGGGTTCAGGGGGCTGATCAGAGCAGACCTGCAGCCTGTCAGCTCCACACACACTGCTCAGGCCCACAGGGGTCTGTCCCTGCAAACCAGACGCTAAGCTGCCTTCTGCTCTGCAGACATCCCGCACCCCATTCCACTTCCTGTGCAAGCAACATATGCTCAGGGAGACCTGTTCTTAGGCAGCAGTGTTAGCTACTCTGTGGCTCAACTGGTAGTGAAGCCAAAGCAGGGAGACAGGAGCGTTCTCTACACCCTGTACACCCAGTCACAGGCAGAGAACAGGGCACGGAGAGGCACAACTAGTGTGAGTCAGTTTCACGGCAGCTCAGCTCAGCATGGCCCATGACAGCCCCAAACAGCCGTGGCAAGTGCCTTGGGCTCCTGACACTACATGCCTGCGTACGTGTCACACCTCAATACAAAGTGAAGTAGACGAAGCAACTCTGGCTACCTGCCATCTAGACAGGCTGGTGCTCACAGCTGTGAGGTGGGGTCATGGATGGCTGCTGGCCACACGGATGCCTCCCTGACCTCTGTCCCCAGGATGGCACTCCGAGACCTTGACCCCTCATGCTGAAGCCTGCACCCTCTCTGGGTACGCTGGCCACTGGGAGCACTGGGGACCCCGGCAAACTTCCCAGGGAAGCACCCAGCAGGCCGTCCTCTAGGGCACAGTGGGCACCCGGACCGAGGTCTGACTCAGCACCCTGGAGGTTACAATTCTCTGAGATTCTGAATGTTGCTCCAGGAAGAGCAGGAGAGCTGCTGGCAGGTCCCACGTCCCAGATCTGGGTCTGGAGAGCTGCCCAGGTGGAGTACCCTGAAGTGAGCCTGGGGCCCCAGGGTGGAAACTCACCCACGGTGGCCCAACTTACCTCCAATGACCCTCTCGATGGCCTGCTCGAAGTGCTTCTCCCCGACAGAGGGGTTTAGGTGGCGAGCGGCGATCAGGGCGGCTTCATTGCAAACATTAGAAATATCAGCACCTGACCCGGAGAAGAAATCGTCCATCAGGGGCCCAGGGCAGGCTGTCACAGGGACTCTGCAGTACTGGAGCCAGAGCTAAAACAGGTCAAGGGCGTGAAGGAAACAGGACCTGCTCTGTCAGTCACTGCTGCTTTCAGCCAATTTTCTGGCTCAGTGATTTCCTGAGATGTGATTCATTTAACATAAAATCTATCCATTTAAAAATGTGTACATGTCAAAGACTTTCAGTAATTTCATCAAGATGTGTGACGACTGCTGTCATCTCATCTCAGACATCCCCAACATGAAGGTGCTGTCTGGGGCTAGATCCTGTACCCAGGCTTAGCCGAACATGACTCTGCCATCTACGTCTTTAGACATGCCCATCCCGGAAGTCTCACATAAGTGCAACCACACAGTATATGGTGTGTGTTTTGTGTGTGCTCCTTTCACACGACACAGTGTTTTTCCATTCATCCACTGTCAGGAGCGTGTCCTGGTATTTCATTCCTTTTCACGGCTGAATAAGGTTCCATCTGCCCTGAGGCAGCCACAGGAGACACCAGATTGCACAGATGCTCGAGTCACTCATGTAACACGGCCAGCTCTATCTGCAGGTTCCGCCCACAGTACACGCATCTACTGGTGACACGCTGCTGGACACTGGGGTGGTCTCCACTGTTTAGCTATTATGAGTAATGCTGCTGTGAACATCCATGTGCAAGCCTTTATGCAGACAAATGTTTTCAATTCTCTTATGTAGGAGTGGAACTGGGGGTCATATGCTAACTGTATTTACTTCTAGAAGTGCCAGGCCGACTTCCACAGCCACACTACTTCACATCCCCACCAGCAACATATGAGCGTGCTTGTTTCCCTTCATCCCTGCCAACCCTCCATCTTTTACGGCCACCCTGGTGGGCGTGAGGTGGTGTCAAACTGTGCTTTTGATACGCGTTTCCCTAATAACTAATACCATGACCACCTTCTCACATGGTTTCTGGCCATCTATATACTTTGGAGAAATGTCTATTCAAACCCTTTTCCCATTTTTAAATTGGGTTCTGTATATATTGTGGATTCTAGACCCTACCAGGTGCATAATTTCCAAACATTCTCTTCCTTTCTGTAGGCTCTTTTCATCACATCAATAATGTCTCTCCATGTACAAAAGATTTCAGTTTTGAAAAATTCTATTTTGTTTTCTCACTTGCAGTCTGTGCTTTAAGAAATCATTGCCAAATCCAAGATTTTAAGACATTTTACAGTTCTCGCCCCACTGCTCAGGTCTCTTATCCACTCCGAGTTGACTGCTACATGTGGTCTAACGTCCAGTTTCATCCTTTTGCTTGTGAATACCTGGTCAAACAGACTATTCTTTCTGCGCTGGATGGTCTTCACACCCTTGACAAAACAACTGACCGAGATGCACAGGCACACACCTGGCCTCTCACTTTTATCCTGATGGTCCGCGCCCACCCTCAGAAGCTCCACGTTGGGGAAGTGTCTGCCACTTTGTTCTTACAGGCTGTGTGGCTCTTCTATACCCTGGCAGCTCCAGGTAGCTCCTGGCAGCTCCTGAGGATCCAGCTTCACAATGTACAAAGGTTCTGCTCCTATGCAGCCCCTCTCACCTTCACAGGTTACATCTTTCTACACTGTGTGCCCATTAACACAGATATGTGATTATGGTTTTACACACCTGTCCTTTATACAAGATGCCTTAATTTCTCCTTTACTACAGAAGAATAGTTCTGCCTGACCCACTGCCTCCTGGGCTCCATTTCCAAAAGAAGTCAGCTGCTACCCTGTGGTCTTGCTGGTCTCAAGGCCTCTCCCTACATCTGACCAACACAGATGATGCTGTCTCAGTGTGGGCGTCTCGTACTTTATCCCACTTCCTGGATGTGCAGACTCAGATCTCTTACGCAGTGTGGCAAGGGTGGAGCAGGACTTCTTCCCTAAGCAGCATACCAAGAGGATGGGGCCTTGTCACCACATTACGTTCCCGGGGCGGTGGGGCGGTGGGTGGGGGCACAGTGAAAGCCGACAAAAGCCAGTTTTGGGGCCTCGGGTGTGCCCACCGGATTCACAGTCCTAAAGACAAGGGCGCAGTTTCAGGACCAAATGGCACAACCAGACACCACCTGCTGATGATGCAGCCAGCCCCAGGGCAGCCGCCTGGCCTCCATCACTCACCTGTGAAGCCTGGAGTGAGGGCCGCAAGCTTCCTTGCCAGAGCATCCTTGCTGAGGCTCTCGTCCAACTTGAGTGGACGCAGGTGGACCCTGAAGATAGACGACCTGCCTTTGATGTCCGGGGGCCCTGAGAGAGAGAGAGGTACAGGTGGCCAGGGCAGGGTCACCTTCAGCCGCTTCACCAGGGCCAGGAGGACCCTCTCCTGTTTGTCTGCACTGCACACTCGACTACCCGACCAGGGCCAGAGCTCCCGGTGGCAGAAACAACCCACAGGTCACATCCATTCAGCTCTCCCTTCCTCACTGTGGGGCCTCTAGTCCGCACAACTCAATCCCCAGGATGGCTGCTCTGGCAGCAGGGGACCTGGGCAGGAATGAGGTCCTAAATTTCTAGGACCTGCTCACAAGTGGGAAAGGCCAGGGTGAATGCTTCTCTCGTAAACAGTGCACAAAAAAGAAAAGCTGAAGGACCCAACACTGTCACCTCACTCTCAGCTGCATGGACTGCTATGACCTTTTCCGCATCCCAGCCACACCTGTTCATCCTGAAGTGGGGCCCAGTCCTGCACCTCCACTGTTTCACAAGTGGGGTTAGCTGCTTTAGGGCACCTCAAAACCTCCTCCAAATACATAGCTAATGATCGAACCAAACTTTCAACCCTCAGCACACTCACCAATGTAAATCTGACGGTCGAAGCGGCCCGGCCGCATCAGAGCTGGGTCAAGGACGTCAGGGCGGTTGGTTCCAGCCAGCACGACAACGTTCGTGGTAGAGTTGAATCCTGGATACGAGGAGGAGGTGAGCCCAGGCAGGGCCCGGCCAGCAGCTATCTCCTCTTCCCTGCACATCTGGTCCCCACTTTCCGGGACCACTGACCACCCAGGGACAGGCAGCAAACGGTGGCTCTGGCTGTAACCCAACCTTCCTCAGCCAACTGGGAGGCCCATGGCCCAGTCTCAGGGTGTAAACTCCTATCTTAATTTGGTACTGATCCCTGCCAACCTCTCACACCACACAGTGAGCTGCAGGAGCCACGCAGACCCCTCCACCCAGGTCCTGGACAGCTTGCTGGGCCCAGGGAACCAGGCTGGGCGAGAGCAGGGGAGATGCAGTGGGGAGAGGATGGGGGTACCCAGCAGGGTGAGGGCCTGACTCACCAGCACTCATCCTCAGAAAGGTCAGCTGGGGCCCTCGGCCGCCCCAGGACCTGGGATTCAGGGAGAGGCCCCGCATGCCTCAGTCATCTGAGTAGATGATATTTCCTCCTGGGAGGCAGGGGTTGTGACCCATGCTGGTTAAAGACTGCCATGTGACCAGCCCCAGGGGAAACCCTGTCCTAGTCGATGACACTCCTGAGTGTCCCCCAACTGGCTGCCAGGAAGAAGCTGCGACCCAGACTCAGTGGGCAGAGAGCTCTGGAGGCTGTGGCCACCTTCCCAGCCCAAGCACCTGCTCCCCATGATTCTCCCGTGTCCTGGCCTGGCAGTCAACCGTGATTATGAATCCAAGGACCCACGGATTCCTCCCAGCAAGTGACCAACCTGGGGTCACGCTGGGTACCCTGACTTAGCTACAAAGCCAAGTGAGCACAGGACCTGCCAAAGGTTCAGTCAAAGCTTCTCCAAATTCGAACCTGGCACAAACGCCCAGACCCTCACCGAGAAGGCTGCAGCAGGCCCATGGCTATCACCCCAGACCGGACCTTCCCCAAGAGGCAGCAGCAGGCCCGTGGCTGTTACCCAGACCAGACCCTGCCTGAACAGGAGTCCTGAGGTGGAGAGAGGGTTCTGGAGCAGGAGGCAGCAGGACAGAGGCGGCGAGGACGCAGCCTGGGCGTCAGCCCTTATCCAGCCACTGAGCTCGGAGGGAGCTCCCTGCACCGTGGGGCCTGAGGACAGCCTTCCTCAGACTGACTGAGCGGGAGTCTCGCCCGGGGAGCTCTGCCCAGAGAGCAAGCCCGCTCACCGTCCATCTCCACGAGCAGCTGGTTCAGGGTGTTCTCCTGCTCACTCTGGCCTCCAAAGTGCCCACGGCCACGCTTCCGGCCAATTGCATCAATCTCGTCCACAAACAAGATACAGGGAGCGTTTTTCCGGGCCAGTGCAAACATGTCACGAACCTGAAACGGGGTCCACACACAGTTTTGCTCTGTCACTGGCGCCAGGACAGGACTAAGTTCCCTGGGCTCGGCCCACCTCTGGGGCTTGACTCCCACCTCGGCTGCTCTGTCTGCTTGCCAGGTCGTTTTTACATCCGTGCTGTGCCCTGCACCCGTCCCCAGGGTCCCACCTGAAGGCCAGGGCAAGGACAAGTGTGCCTCTACCTACCCGAGCTGGGCCAACACCAACAAACATCTCCAGGAACTCAGACCCATTCACGGTGATGAAGGGCACACCAGCCTCCCCTGCGGTTGCCTTGGCGAGAAGCGTCTTGCCGGTACCGGGAGGACCTGTGAGCAGGGCTCCCTGAAACAGAAAGGCGGCACCTGGTTCTGAAAGGGGAGAGACAGGGCCAAGGAGAGTCTCGTTCCACTGACTCCTTGGCCTACTCCACGCTTTTGGCTGAGGTGTGCCTTCCATTTGAAACTTTCTGCTTGTAAAACGAATGTGCATTCACCATGAAAAGTTCAAATGCTGCAGGTAGAGGAAACCCCCCAAAGCCCCAGCCCAACCGAGCAGGTTACTTCTTCAAGTGACGCTCCCAGGGCAGGACTCAATGGACCTCGCGGTCCAATGTTTACTTTAACAGTTACTAGCAAATTGCTCTATGAAACACGCCAACTCACACCAGGAAGAGCAAGAGGCCCTCCCCACACTCGCTCCCATGATTCTGTCCAGCAGGTCTGACAGCAGCACCTGTGTGTGGTTCTGTCCGCAACCTGCCTTGTTCTAGACTGACTCAAGGCTGAAATTCGCACCCAGTAACACACCTAGGTATTCCTTTCATGAGAAGGGACTTAAAGGGGTTGGGGGCGGAGGGTCACACTACTTCATTTCTAGTTGACAGTATGGGTTGCTGCTGCTGCTGCTAAGTCGCTTCAGTCATGTCCGACTCTGTGCAACCCCATAGACGGCAGCCCACCAGGCTCCCCCGTCCCTGGGATTCTCCAGGCAAGGACACTGGAGTGGGTTGCCATTTCCTTCTCCGATACATGAAAGTGAAAAGTGAAAGGGAAGTCGTTCAGTCGTGTCTGACTCTAGCGACCCCATGGACTGCAGCCTACCAGGCTCCTCCGTCCATGGGATTTTCCAGGCAAAAGTACTAGAGTGGGGTGCCATTGCCAACATCTACTTATTTCAAAAGAAACAAAAAAGTTGTTTTTTCTAAGTCTGTAAAAATAAAAACAAAACATATAGAGCTAAGGAGGATGAGGGAGCCTCAAAACAAACTCACAAGGCACCAGGGCCCCAGGTCCCCATAAACATGGATATGGACTCACAAAGGGTCTCCACAAGACAGTGGGCCATGGGACCAGGGGACCCCTGGGCCCACCACAGCCCAGTTTTCCAGCCAACCTTACCAGGTGGTCAAAGAGAAGCACAGGCCTCCTGCCGCCTCATCTCCAGAGGTCAGTCACGTTCTCTGCTGTTCAGGACAGTCTCAGGGAAGCACACAGGGTTACCAGGAAAGTCAGTGCACTGAGTCTCCACCCTAGAGAGCTCGCAGCCTGATCTAGAGCCCAGAGATGCCTTGCGTGGGGGTGGGCGGGGGAGGGCGTGGTCTGTGACCCTCTTCCATGTGAGATGCAGACCTTTCTAGGAAGGGGTTCAGCTACTGCTGGGGCCCCTGAACATTCATGACACCCAGAGCCACCTGCAGGGAAAGCCAGCGGCCACAATCTCCACAGTGTCACTTCCTGTATGCAGAGCCTCGACCCACGTCCACGCTGCACACCTGTCCCACTGCTGAGTCGTGGGTTATTTGACAGGCAGCTGACCCCAGACCCGTTCACGGCAGTTCGTACTTGTTGGTTCTTTGTTTTCTTGGGTTTTCTGGCTATGCCACACAGCTTGTAGGATCTCAGTTCCCCAACCAGGAACTGTACCTGGGCCCCAGCCATGAAAGTGTGGTGTCCTAACCTCTGGATCAGGGAATTCCCTGCACTTGCTTTAATTATATACTTTAACAATAAATAATAGAATAGAAAGTCCTTTCTTCAAAAACAAAGCTGAAACTGTTAATATAATAAATCAAGGCAAATTATTAAAGAAAAAAATGCTGTCAAACTGAACGGACAAAAAACTGAAATAGTAAGAAAATGTGATAAAAATATATGATTCTGTGCTTATAACTGCTTTAAAGTTCTCAGGTCAATTTAGAGAAACAAAACTACTGACAAAGGCTTTCCTGGTGGCACGGTGGTAAAGCAGCTGCCTGCCAAAGCAGGCAACAAAGGCTCAATCCCTGCTCAGGGAAGATCCCACAAGCCAAGGAGCAAGTAAGCCCGTGTGCCACAACTACTGAAGCTCGTGCACCCTAGAGCACAAAAGGAGCCACCGCCGTGAGCAGCCCTTGCACCAGAACTAGAGAGCGGCCCTCACTCTCTGCAACTAGAGAAAGCCTGCACACAGCAATGAAGACCCAGTACACCCTAAAACTTTAAACAAAAAAATGCAAACTTTCCATTTAAATAAAAAACTGTAGTGCTTTGTGCAGGGTACTGAACAGAGAATCTAATCGCGGGTGTCACACTCAAAGGAAGGCCTGTTTTCTAAACAAAGCACGGGCATCTGTGCTGGCAGGTGAAATAAACACAGGTGGGTGTGCACTGCTTACACTGTTACCAGATAAGAGGATTCGACTCCGCAAATGCTATTTCCACTTCTCGATGTGATTAATAAAACACAGAATCATTACCAGAAGCTGCTTGGTTCTGGCTCAAGCACCACTGCGTGCTCTCTCATGTCAGTACCTTTGGAATTTTGGCCCCAAGGTCCTGGTACTGTTTGGGGTTCTTCAGGAAATTCACAAACTCCATGATCTCCAGCTTGGCTTCTTCGCAACCAGCCACGTCTGCAAACCGCACACCGATGTCATCTTTGATGATCTTGGCTATTGTCTCACCAATGCCGAAGAGGCGCCCTCCTCGCCCACCACGCCCAGCCCCCATTGGACCCCTCCTCATGGCATAGAGGAAGATGCCAATCAGGAGAAGGGTGGGCACCAGGCTTCGCAAGAAAGTCCTAGAAAGGCCAAGAAAACCATCTGTCACATTCCCTTGAGAGACAGGCTGTGAACAGTGGACCTGGCTCTGCTACACAAAAGCAAGCACTGTCCGTCTGGACACACGGCCTCACCCACTGTAAAGGTCCTGTCCACGAGCATCTGTCTGCCTGACTGCCCCTGTGGGCACGGCAGGGTAGCTGTGGGCTATCTCCAGAAACCCCCTGACCCAGCACGGCCTCCTTCCAGCTAGTTCTGCCCTGCTGCCGCACCACAGCCCTCAGGCTACCAAGCTAAACATTTCCCCACCAATTCTTTCCCCAGTAAAAACACAGCTAACAAACTTGTCTTTACCATAGACACTGACTACCAGAAGACACCTACAACATGCCTGAACAAGTTCAGCAGGAAGTGCTACGTGTCCAGTACCAGGGCCCGACCACACCCGCTCACCCATCGCTCTCGGTGGTGTAGACCACGGCCGTCTGGTTGGGGGGCTCGATGCCTAGCTCCCATTGGGCGGTCTCCAGGTTGCGCTCGAAGGTGTCCACACTGCCAATGCTGAACCACGCATACTTCTGCAGAAACCGAGGTGCCAAGCGCTGTAGGGGGCTGCCCCCCATGGCCACCACCCGCTCCCCAGCTTCTCTCACAGCGAAGTCCTGAGCGGCTCTGATGGGCCTCCTGTCCTGGCCCCAAACCACAGGCTTGGGTTTGAGGTCAAAGTATAAATGTCTATCGATGACTGAGTCTGCCTCTGTCCCCTATCTGTCATTTTAGTCTCCCCTCTCGGATCTCAGCTGGTGACTGTCCATGGTACTGGGCAAAACTGAAGCATGGCTACAGCTTCAGGAGAGTCCTGTGCTACGTGGAAGACTCTTCTCTACAGGTACATGAGCACAGGTGGGTGCTGGAAAATGAAGCCAGGAGCGGCACTTCCCCAATAAAACAGAAAACTATCACGTATTTTTTTTCAGGTCACACAGCTTGTGGGATCTTAGTTCCTGGACCAGAGGCCTTGACCGTGAGGGCACCTGCTACTAACCACTTGACTGCCAGGGAAATCCCAGAAAACTCCACCTTACACTGACACCGAAGCCTACACGTGGAACACTGGCCTTGACCCCAGCCCTCACCTCGAGTGATGTCCCAGGGGCAGGAATAACACGCACGAACTGTTTATTCACCACTTCCAGCCGATCCACCTAGAAGACAGACAGCCAGTCAGGACCAGCACAGCACCCTGCGCCTCGGTCTCAGTCAAGCCCCACACGCATGGGTGGCACCTGTCCCAGCGTAGCTCACACTCTGCAGGACAGTTTCGGCTCTGTCTTCCTACCAACACGGACAATTCTAGCCTGGGATTATGGCAATAAACAGGAACCGATTCAAGAAGATGAATTAAAATGTGGCACATCTGAGCACTAAGCCTTCAAACTGGCTTAAAACTCTAAAAGGAGGGGAGTTCCCTGGTGGTTAGGATCCTAAAATAAGTTTTAGGCTCCAGTTCAATCCCTGGTTGAGGTGGGAAGCTGAGACCCTGCAAAATGTGCAGCATGGCCAAAAAAAAAAACAAAACAAAAAATTCCAAAAACAAAAAAACTCCAAAAGGAACACAAATGAAAGTCTTGTTCTGACACTTGTGCGTAACACTCAGTCCATCCGGTTACAGCCCACCGCCTGGAAGCCACACTCTTTCTGGGGAGCTTCAGACAAGGCCTGCTGTCACCACCTCATTAACCATGACTAAGCTCCTTCTGGAAAACACAGGAACACTCAGGATTCCAGTGAGGACACGATCCTGAGTGTGGAACTTCACCGCCACCCAACATGACTCCAGAAACCATGGTAGACAGGACTCCGGGCGACTGCCCCCTTGGTTTCTCTTCCGCCAACATGCAGAGCCCCAGCCAGCCAGGCCCATCAGTTCTCAGGTTCATGAGACAAGGACGTGGCATGTCCTCCTGGCCCTGCAAGACTCCTGCCAGCTGACCCCTCATGCCTCCCCACCGCAGTGCTCACTGCCAGTGTGCAACGGGACAGAGGGCACAGAAGGGTGAGCAGCCTCGCCTTCAGACTGTGGCCAACAGGGTCACAGAAAAAGGCCCTGGGCGGGCACAGATGGTAACTTCCTGCTTTATACTTTTACTTCATGGTACGTTTGTGACCAGGGGAAACAAAAGCGCTGCTTGAAACAAAGACTGCAGGGGCTTCCCTAGCAGTGCAGTGGTTGAGATTGCGAGCCACCAGCGCGGGGGGCGGGTTCCATCCCTAGGCGCAGAACTGGATCCCGCGTACCCCACCATGCAGCCATAAGTAAAGAACTGAATGAAACGAAGTCCGCTACTGAGGTTTTGTTATAGTTCTTTGTTCCTAAACAAGCCTTTCACAAAAGAACAACCGGTCCAGGCCAGGGACCTCTGCACATAACATCATTTATTTCCATGACATTCTGAGATTTTATCAGGGGACCTCTTCGGACAGCTCAGAGGGGCTGGAACAAGACGCAGCCCTCAGGTTCAGGTGCTAGACTCTCCCAGCTGATGTGGAAGTCCCCTTATGTGAGGGGATCTGGTCCTTGTCTAGCTAGGCCAGGCGAGTGTCAGCTCCCAATCAGGCACCACAGGTTTGGCCAGGGCTGCATTAGGTGGGCTTGAGTGGGGGGATGGACATGTCACCTTTCTGTGCTCCGGGCTGTGCTGTGCTCCAGAATAAGCATGTCACTGTCCGCCACGTAAGACCTCGAGGAACATCTGGAACCAATCCAGACCGCACACAGCAGGACACCTGTCTCCCCCCGCCCCTCAGGCCACACCTGCTGGGGGCAGGTCCTCAGCAGAAGGGGCTGCAGCAGCCCTTCCCCCACCATGTAGAGACCATCACCACGGGCCTCCCTGAGGACAGAATGTGGACAGACCTCAGGGCAAAGGAGAACTCCCTGCGGATGTCACCACACAGCAGGAAGGCCCAGCCTTAACAGTGCGCTGTTCATGCAACGGGGAGCAAGGCCACTGTGTTTGTGAAGGTGTACGCTCAAGCCCAAGTGTGAGGAGGACGGAGGACTCCACTGGTGTGACTCAGAGCCCAGTGCTGGCCCCTACTGTCCAGGGCCTAGCAGTGGGCCAGGGGTGCCCTCAAGGAGAAAGGCTCTGAGTCAGAGTCACGACTACAGTGTCAAGATTCACAAACAGAACCAAGTGAAATGAGAAGCCAGAGCTAACACACAATGAGTGAGTGTTTCAGGGAGTGGGCAGGTGTGGGGGTGAAGCAAGGTAGTCACATCTGCACCCCGAGGCCGACAGGCCATCTCCTTCCAAGGCTGGCAGTGTGCAAATCCTCTCACCAGACCTCTCGCCAGGTAATACTGCACGAAGTGCTTCCAAGTGATTTCCTTCCCAGGATCTCGGAAATAGAAGTAGAGAAATCCTGCAACGACACCTGCCCCCAGCACGGCCAGACTGCGGAGATCCTTGTCGTCCCAGGGCACCTTCCCCTGCAGGGAGAGAACACAACATGGGTTACACTGAAAGAGAGTGGCTCTCTCACAAAAATGTCCTTTCACAGACGAGGGAGAAGTCGCCAAGCCCTCCACCTGAACCCCCCCTGCCACTGGCCTCCATGGGCGCAGCATCTGCCAGCGTGTAAGGCCACAGCAGCTCCCAGGCCACTCGGGAAAAGCAGCTAGCCTTCCTGAGACCATCGCTTCTCTGGGTCTTTAAAAACTCCGATGGAGATCTTAGTTTTAGAAATTAAATCCACTGCTTAAAATCTCTGAATTAGTTTGTACAAAGCCCAAGCCCTCAGTGATTACTTCCTCAGAAAAGTGACAGGCCGTCTGGAACTGGCCCTTACGGACACGCACGAACCTTCTGCATTCGTTTCCACCAGGCAAAGTCATCCCGCTTTCCTCCTCTCTTCCCTCCGTCCGCTCCAGGACCAGCATCCTTTGGTTCACTAGTTCCTAAGAGAAAACAAACTCTGACCTCAGGGAATGGTCACACCGAACTGCCCAGAGAAAGAGGATTCAGAGAAGAGAAGAACTCTTCCAAAACACAATTTCCCCAACACAGCTGCCTTGAGATAAACGGGGAGCGTAAAGCAAGTGCTGCGTGTGGCAAGGGGCAGAGCTTCTCAAGCTGAGAGGAAAACCTACAGTGCCCTCCTGGGATCAGGGCAGGGGCCAGGGTAGTAGAGACTGCAAGTCTACACCAATCCCAGACAGTTCCAGCAAGAAGGGAAATTTACAACAGTTTCTTGCGCTTTCTGAAATCAGAGTGACTGTGTGTGTGCCAGGTGAGATCTAGGAGGCATTACCTTTTGGTTTGCTTTTTTCTGGCTGAGCCTCATGGCTTTCAGGATCTTAGCTCTCTGAACCTGGACCCTTGGCACTGAAAGCATGAAGTCCTAGTCTCGGGACAGCCAGAGAACTCTTTAGGCTGGCACTCACGTCATCACCTCTCAGAACATTTGTGACGCACAGACTAGATGACTGAACCCAGTCCCCAAGCCTCTTTCTTAATGTGTGCGTGTAAAGTAGTAACAGCTCAAACCACACCAGGGCACCCCCAGAAACACTCCTGGAGCCCCCCCACCCTTCCATCAGGTGCCAAGAATGTCCTGGGGGGATGGGTCTCACTCAGGACACACCCATCTGTGATCTAAAGCTCCCACTACCTCCAAGTACAAGCTAACGGTCAGGTGGCCTGAACCATCCGCAAAGCTGGGCATAGGCAACTCAATCAACTATTCCTCCCATTAAAACATCCAGAAGGCATTTCAGCATACACAGAATGACAAGGGGAAATAACACAAGATTGTTACTCTGGTGCAAAACCAGAAGGAAAGAGTTGAGAGTAAAGAACACACAGGAATGTGTTTTCCCAAAAGAACTTAAGAAAATAACCCAAAACAGAAAAAAAATCATTCCCCTGAGAAAAGAAAAGGTAGAAAGACAGAGGCGTGAGACAAAAATCACTTCTGTGTCAGTCAACAGCAGAAGACACAGGGCCTGAGCACGACATCACAAGAGTTCCCGGAGAAACGGGGCCAGAGCAGCCCCTGATGTACAGGCACCACAGCAACAACCAAAACTCAATGCCTGGAAGGCCAAACTCAGGACAGGGTAGAGCAAAGATCTGCATAAACGTGAAGGACAAAACACGAAGTCCTACAGTCACAGCGAATCACCTCCCAGCGAGCTCTGTGCGCCTCTTCTCTCACGATGCTCCAGGCTCCCCAAGCAGTAAGACACTACTGCACACCCCCCACGTCACCAAACTTATGATCAAAGATAGGTTTGTCGAGGCTTCAGATCCACACAAGCTTTGCAGGTGCAGAGGCCCGAAGACAAAGGAAGGTAGTGAGGCCATGTCCACAAACCAGTGAAGGGAAGGAAGTGCTGAGACCACATGCACATAGGCCCAACTGCTCGCCACCTCCCACGATTATCCCAAAATTAATGAATGCTTCAAAAATTCTCAAGTGTGGGACTGCCTTGGTGGTCCAGTGGCCAGGATCTTGTACTTCCACATCAGGAAGCCCAGGTTCCATCCCTGGTTGGGGAACCCAGACCCCATATGCTTGTGGCATGACCAAAAATAAAAGTTTAAAAAAAATTAAAAATTCTCAAATGTAAAACTTTGATAGTCTGATTGGTCAAATTGTTCCTTTTACGAGTTGTTTTATGAGCTGTTGCATTTCTAATTCTGTGTTTCTTCTCCTCCTCTTAAAGAATTTCTCAAACCCATAGGGAAAATGATGAGATTCTGGCACTTTAAAAGCACGCGCCACACTCACACAAGCAGCCAGACTGTCCAACAGGAAAGGAGTAAGGGAGAAGCCGATTTTCTTCCTGGCTTCAGCCTGGTGCAATCGGCACGCACCTCCAAGTCCGAACTCTGCA
This sequence comes from Bos indicus, assembly GCF_029378745.1. Lineage (NCBI taxonomy): Eukaryota > Metazoa > Chordata > Mammalia > Artiodactyla > Bovidae > Bos > Bos indicus. The sequence continues at coordinate 15,368,148 of NC_091777.1, read as the reverse complement.
AGCCTCCCCACACAGGGTCTCCGAGACCCACTGCACAGCCCATAACCTGCGCTCAAAGGGCACATGTGCTCCAAACTAACTGCAATAGACATGAGGTCCCTGTCCTGCTTTCCAAACATGAGACTCAGCTTAACCCTCAGATGTGCAGAAACAAAGCCTTGCTCCCCAGCATCCCCAAAGATTCACCCACCACTTCCTTCTGGAACACCTTCTCTCTTTTGCCACCTTCACTGATATATTAACACTGCAAAGACGTGGGGCAGGTGACCCAGAAACGGGAGAGGAACTAGGTGTGACTCAATACATATATAAGCTAGAAGAGGAGCGGCCTGGGTCTCCTGGGCCGTCATGCACACTGTCCCTGCTCCCCACAAACACAGGGCACCAAGGAAGCCACTCTCAGGTCCTGTGACCTCATGCTGCTAACGATGGCAGGAGAAAGACACATACCTTTGGGTGGTTTTGAACACAGCCAATGGGAAACTGACGCCAGTCTTATCTGCAGAGCCGACTGCTGAAAGCGGATTCCCTGGAGACACTGAAACAGGAGACAGAATTAGTTTCCACAAATTCTGATGCAGCATCTTCTCACAGTGGCAGTTCGAGGTTGGAAAGGACCAGGATTCGAGTGCAGGCATAAACCTGAAGCCTTTACCTGCTTTATCTCATTAAAAATATGATTCAATGTGACTTCCCTGATGGTCCAGGTGTTCAGACTTTGCCTTCCAATACAGGGACTGTGAATTCAATCCCTGGTTGGGGAGCTAAGATTTGTGGCCAAAAAAAACAAAATATAAACTACAGAAGCAATATTGTAACAAATTCAAAAAAGACTTTAAAAACAGTCCACATCAAAAAAAAAATCTTTAAAAACAAATATGATTCAAGCAGGAGAAACAGAAACTACATTCAGTGCAGAAATACATGAAGAATTTTTATAGCTACAGCTATCAAAAAAAACTGCTAAGTAATCACTTCCTGCCTGAGGCAATTTTTGTCACTGAAGCTATTAAAACAAATATTAATAACCCTTAAAAACAAACATTAAAATCATGTGAAATTCAAAAACCAAAGGGTATTACGATTTATCTTTGATCAGCCACAGGTCAGTGGTTTTGTCAGGAAAGCAAACATTTTCTGCCTGCTAACTTGCTCCAGTTGTGTCTGATTCTTTATGACCCTATGAACTGTAGCCCACCAACCTCCTCTGTCCATGGGATTCTCCAAGCAAGAATACTGGAGTGGGTTGCTGTTCCCTTCTCTAAGGGATCTTCCTGACCCAGGGATTGAACCCACATCTCTTATGTCTCCTGTACTGGCAGGCAGCACCACCTGAGAAACCCTGTATTTTCTTGAGTTCTCAAAAAGGAAAATGACAGTTTTTATTACCATAAGCTACTAACAATACTTAACATCAGTTAAAGACAGGATGAAAGACAATTTTGGTTTCTCACTATCATAGGTCAAAAGCCATTATAGGAAAAACGAGTACAACAGAAGCCACCACAGTAAAAAAAAAACAGCTCTAAGCACAGTCACTGAGTATTAACTGCAGCCAAAATACCTCAACCAGGACTTGCCTGGTGGTCCCCTGGTTAAGAGTCCACCTGCCAATGCAGGGGACACAGGTTCGATCCCTGGTCCGGAAAGATTCCACATGCCAAAGGGCAAATAAGCCTGTGGACAGCTGCTGAGACCCTGCTCTAGAGCTCATGCTCTGAAACAAGAGAAGCCACTGCAATGAGACGCCCTTGCACCACAACTAGAGAGTAGCCCCCCGCGCAGCCACAAAGACCCAGCAAAGCCAATATAAATAAATACTTTATGGGGAGGGAGGAGGGAGGAAGGTTCAGGATGGGGAACACATGTATACCTGTGGCGGATTCATTTTGATATTTGGCAAAAACTAATACAATTATGTAAAGTTTAAAAATAAAATAAAATTTTAAAAAAAAATGTGAAAAAAAAAATACTTTAAAAAAAAACTGTTTTAAATGTTGATCCAGGGCAGAAACCAACACATTATTATAAAGCAATTATCCTCCAATTAAAAATAAAATTCTTTTTTAAAAAGGTCCATAAATGGTTAAACAAACAAAAAACCCCAACCAAAGATTTGGATTGTTCCCAATATTTTATTATAATGAAACTGGATCCATACATGACGACTCTTGTGTTATTTCAGCCGTGTCGTCTTTTAAGGTGGCAGGCTATTCCCCAGTGCAAACACCATTTCTTAGTAATTATTAATTTGCTGATAAGCCCAATCATTCACACATCCTTATCAGAGGCCTCAGAGCACTAAAAAGTCAGGTAAGCCATGAGAATGTTATTGAAATCCGGGAAAACCATAAACAAGGGGCTCAGGAAGGAGACACAGCAGTAATGGTGATGAGGCTCCTGGAGCCTTTGCTCCATGAGTGTCCCCTCCCCACACAGAGCAAGTCACCACACACAAGGGGACCAGAACGTAATGTCACACAGGTTGTCACGTCACCGTAAGGGGAGGCCTAGACAAAGGCTCACAGAAGAAGATGGTCCTGGGCCCCTCTGCTCCCCAAGGCCCTCCCGTGTCGGGTGGAAAATGCAGAAGTGAGGAGAGGGAGGTGAGGGCCTGAGGTAAGGTGACGGGGAGCCAGCGGTATGTGATGAGTGCTCTGGCACCCAGCCCCCAGGGTTTCCCCAGCACCTCCCCAGAGAGGGAGCTGGGGCTCCTAGAGGTGTTAGGAGGTCTCCAGCCCTAGAAAGACAAAGTACGATCATCAGGCCTTCAAAACTTGAGAAACATCCCTCTCCTTTATTTCATGACTTAGTGTTTTGATTTGCTTAGGGGACCACAGTAGGTCAGATACAGCTCTCAAAGACAGGGATCTACCACCCATTCTTGGTGTCTGGATATGCAAAGCCAGCATGTGAAGCTGTGCACAGCAGTCTTCCCGTAACAGGCAAAGTGTCACTGTCCTTTATCAGGTCACGAATCAGGTGACTCCAGCCTGTGTCTCAGATGCACACAGGTGCAGCCCCAGCAGGCGCTTGCGAATCTGCTGGCAGCTCCTGCTCAAGCCTCACATCCTTCAGGAGTCGATTACCCCACCTCTCACAGCGTGGCACTCATCCTCCTCCACCCTTCTCTTCACTGTCTACTCCTTCTGTTCCGTTTCCTTCTCCTTCATACCTCCTAATACGCTACCTACATGTTGTTGTCTGGTTCTCCTTCTGGAATGGAATGGACAATGTAGGAAGCTCAGTCAATGAAAACGTAACTGCCAGAAGCATCCAAAACATAAGCTTCCCCTTGAGGAGTACTGACTGCTCCCACACTTCTTTTAACCAAAAGGCAAACTGCGACTTCATCTCCAGCCTTCCCACGCCAGGTCTAGCCTTCAAGTCCCTCAAAGGAGAGCTCACATCTGTTCCAGATGAGATGCCATGGCTAATAGACTCCACAGCAGAACAGCTTTGTCTGGAAAGGAATTCAAAGATCATCCAACTTCCTCCCTCCCTAACTAAAACCACTGAGCTCCATGGAATTCAGAGCCTCATGACACAGCTGTGTTGCACCCCTCAATCACTGCATTCCATCCAGCTAACAACTTGAACAGTCCCCCTGCAAGGCTGAGTTGCCACACAGCCACAGATGAAAGGCTCTCTTTTCACTGATATTGCCCAAAACAATCAAACTGACAGTGCACCATCCCCAAAATGAAGAGGTAAGAAGGAAAAGTTCACTCCTGGAAACAGGACAGAAAACAAACGCATGGGCCCCCTTCTTCCCCTTTCAATACTGTCTGAAATCAAGACAGCTTTCTCTGACCAGAATCCAGACGCTCCACATCAGTCCGCCACAAAAGAAATCTACGTGATCACTGTCCCCCTGGGATGCTCAATACAAAAATAAACCTTAAAATATGGTCTACTTCAGAGAATCTAACCCAGAGGAAGGCGTACAATACAGAAGTATCTAAAAGCGGAGATACTGACTAGCTATGCTCTAGCGTCTCCTCTCCTATAAAACAGGGTTTAGTGCAGCGCCTACCTGCCGGACGGGGATAAGACTTAAATGAGACATTCCCTGTAAAGCCTTCAGCATGAAACCCCTCAAACAACGTTAGCTATGATTACAGTGTAGAACTGGGCTCGACGAATGTTGTCTGAATAAAAAACACGTAACACTTTACAAAACTGTATCATGACGGAGAACAACCCTGTGATACTGAGCAGAAGTGGTATCACCGCTGAGCCCAGGAGGAAACCACCTCGCAGTCGGAGCCAGAGTCCGAGAAAACAAGTTAGGCTCACAGCGGAAAAAGGCTTGAACGCAATTCGCTCAACGCGGCTCTTGGGAGCGGGGAACAAGAACGCAGGGGCAGTGGGCAGGGCACTGAGAGGCTGAGGGAACTTTCAAAGAAAAGGGCGTAAGAGGCCACAAGAAGGGAAGCAGACGGAGACCTGTTTGGGCCAGCGGCAGCCGCCTCAGCCGCTGGGAAGGGCTGGAGCCCCGGGACCAGCCAGCTGGCCGGAGCTGTGGCCGCCGCCGACGCGCCTCCGCTTTTGGGGCTCGGGTTCGCGCATCTGGTTCCCTCACCCGCTCCCCGCGCCGGTGGCGCACGTGGATGGCGTCACCGCGGCGTCGAGAGCGACCACCGCCCCCGCCGCCCGGAATCGGCGGGCTGCGCCTCCCCGCTCACCTGCTGAGTGGTTCCGAGCGCCCGAGCGCCTGCCGCGAACGTCCTGCCCCCTCGTGGGCCAAGGCCGCACCGCCACAGCAAGGCGAGCGGCCCCACCACCGCCCTGCTGCCGGCCGCCGCCACCAGCCGCTGCGACATTCCCCCTCAGACCTCGCGCCGCTCGGCGCGCGCACGCGCAGTGCAGCGGCGAGTAGGTCATAGGGCACCACACCTCCAGCGGACCTCGGGGTCTCGCGCATGCGCGGTGAGGCCAAGGCGCCTAGGTGGGGACCTTGCCTCAGGTGTCTACTGTCGGACCTGACTCGGATCTGAACGTTTGCGCCACCTGCACTACGGTGGCAGACGCGGGCAAGGTGCTGAGGAGACATCCTTTAGACTTACTTTAAATCTGGAGTCCTCCTTGGGAAGCGGCGTACACCACCCCGCCTGTCCGCCGACTCCTTGTGGTCCAGGTACAGCGCTGGGAACCGGTTCCCGAGGAACCGAAGATCCCGGGCGGCGTGTGCTGTGCGGTATTACCGCCCCTCACGGAGCTTTGTTTCTGCTTCAGGGAAACCCAGTCCTGCTGTCCAGGGATTAGGCCGCTCTGATTGACTCCCTGGAACCCAGAAGGAACCGGCCCTGTCCTGGGCTGTATCGTGGGCCGGCCTGTGCTGAGCCGGTCACGTCCCCGGTGTAGTCATCCTGCGCCTCCGGGAAGCCCCAGTTTCTCTTCCCCAAATTCTGCGAAGGGGCATGGAGTAACCACAGGCTTTCTCGCCCCTGAGACTGCTGTGGTTAGTACACACCGGCGGCAAAGATGCCTGGGAAAAGGTCCCTAAACGCCGCAGTCATCCGGAGTGCCAAAAGGGAAAGGAAAGCAATCACTCTCGACGTGAAGTTAGAAGTGTTAAGACGTTTTGAAGTGGGTGAGAAGCTCAGCCAGATCGCAAAGGCCTTAGGCCTTGCTGCCTCTACGGTGGCAACCATCAGAGATAATAAAGACAAAATCAAAGCGAGTTCACAAATAGCCACTCCTTTGAGAGCCTCCCGGTTGACTCGCCGCCGAAGTGCAGTCATGGAGACCATGGAGCGGTTGTTGTGCGTGTGGCTTGAAGACCAGAGCCAGCGAAACGTGCCCCTGAGTGTCACCGTTATTCAGAAGAAGGCCAAGAGTTTGTTTGATGACTTACAGCGTGAGCAAGGTGAAAGCTCTCAAACAGAAAAGTTTACTGCAAGTAAAGGGTGGTTTGTGAGATTCAAGGAACGCCACTGTTTGCCCCACTTCAAAATGAACATCTCAGCTCCTGCCAAGAAGGATGAATATCCAGAAATACTGAAGAGCATCATTCAGGAAGGTGAGTACACCCCCCAGCAAGTTTTTAATGTGGATGAGACAGGTCTTTATTGGAAAAGAATGCCTGAAAGAATGTTTCTTTCAGTAGAAGAGAGAGCTGAGCCAGGATTTAAATCATCCAAAGATCGCTTGATGCTGCTTCTTGGTGGCAACGCAGCTGGGGACTTCAAATTGAAACCCCTATTGGTGTACCACTCAGAAAACCCCAAGGCTCTGAAGGGGTACTCCAAGCCCAATCTGCCCGTGATTTGGCGCTCAAGCAGAAAGGCCTGGGCAACCAGGAGCATCTTTCATGAATGGTTCACATATTTTTTTTGCCCTGCCATTGAGAAATACTGTGCCCAAAACAACCTGACCAACAAAGCCCTGCTCATCTTAGACAAGGCACCATGCCACCCAGTCAATCTGAACGATCTGTCTGATACTGTAAGAGTGGAGTATCTTCATGACAGCACAGCTGACTCGATCCAGCCCATGGGTCAAGGTGTAACCTCTGCCTTCAGAGCTCATTACCTGAGAAGGACTTTTGAGCACATCCTAGAAGCAACAGATGGGGAGGATACAGCAGAGATCAGGGAGTTCTGGAGAAACTACAGCATTGTGGACGCTGTGGACAACATCGCAGTAGCCTGGGGGGAGCTCAGACCAGCAACAATGAACAGTGTGTGGAAGAAGATTTGGCCTGAGTGTGTTCAGTTCCAGAGTGCTTCCCAAACAGATGGCATTGCACAGCTTCAACAAAATATTGTGATCCTTGCCAAGAGTGTGGCTGTTGGAGAGGTGGGAGAAGCTGATGTGGACCAGCTGCTGCAGTCCCATGAGGAGGGTCTCTCAAATGAGGAGCTGATGCAGCTGGAGCAGGAGCCCGCAGGAGAGGAAGAGGAGGGTGAAGAGGCTGCCCCTGCCCTGCGCCAACTAACCACACGGGAGCTGTCAGCAGCCTTCTCACATTTTGAGGCTGGCTTGCAGGTCCTTACCAGTAACAGCCCTGATGCTGCGTGGAAACTGCAAGTTTCAAGAGCAATCAATGATGCAATAAGCTGCTACAGGGAGCTGTACAGTGAGAAAGAGCGGTGCTCCAAACAGCTCTCCTAGGTGACCTCAGTGCACAACACACTCCACGGCAGGAAGACCAGACACAACAGGGCAACCTCCTGGGTGACGCCTGGCCAAGTCTTGGCCTCCAGATGTTTAACATCCTTGGAAACCCTGCTTCTGGAGTACATTCATTTTGACACTAAAGAACATCACATCTTGTTACTGAAATTGTGCTTAAATATGTGCTTTAAGAAGATTGAAAGAAAAATCCAGGAAAAGTTATTTAAAACACACAATGAGACCAGCCCTGCTAGACATTGAAACACACTATAAAACCTCTGATTGAATCAAGGAGGTACTCAAACGTGTAGAATACAATAGAAAGTCCAGAAGTAGATACAGATAGGTTGTTTTTTTTTTTAATAGTGCAGGACAGCTAGATAAAATTTGGCAAAAGCTAATTAGTTCACACCTCACAGCATACACAGAAATAAACAGATGAGGGATTTGAATCTAAAAGCTGAAACAATACAAGTGCTACACAACCCACGGATATATGCCTCTTCCCCATGGGTGGTCAGAAAGATCTTCTGTAACTCAAAGTCCAGGTGAAATTTAAGATTAATCAATTTGATGATATGAAAATGTAATAAAACTTTTCCAAGAGGATAAAAGAGGACAAACAGAGTCAAAGGCAAATGATACACTGGAAGAAAATTTCTCACAGATAATGAGTTAATATCTCTGATATGTGAAGAACTCATAAATATTGAGAAGAAAATACCAAAAACCCCATGGAAAAGTAGGCAAAAGATATAATTCATAAGCAGGTAAATTAGTGCTTCAAACATAAGAGAAGTGCAGATGAAACAACACTCATACCATTTCTCATTATTCAGATCAGCAATAATCAAAAGTATGGCTACATACTCCACTGGTTAGGCTGTGGGGTCAGAGGCACCCTCATTCACTGCTGGTTCTAACACAAACTTGTACATCCCTTACAGAAGAGTATCAAGCACTAATACAAAATATATTTATTTTGATTTAACAATCCCACTTTTAGGAGGATACACTTCCAACAAAAGAAAATACAGATGCATGGATTTTGTTGCAGCCTTGTTTGTAACTTCAAAACCTAGGAAATAGCCTGAAGAGTCTCATGTAAAAAGTCAAATATGAAATGGCGCTTGTACACAACGGAGAGTTAGACAGTTGTAAGTGATGATAACTACAATAATAAGAGAACAAGGAAGAACTCAACTGATGTGGAGTGGTTTCCAGGATATATTATTAATAGAAAAAAAGCAACATCAGGAGTAGAGTATGCTACCTTTTGTGGAAGAAAGACAGGGAATAAGAAAATATGCATACATCATACTCATTTGTACAATAAGAAACAAAGGTGGGAGAAATCAGACTAAAGAGATTGGTTCCAGAGGTGGGAGGAGATATAACTTTTGTACCTTTTATGAAGTTCTGACTTTGGGGACCATGTTAATATACTGTACAAACAAAAGTAAACAAGGATGGGGAAGTAAAGCAGTGGACTACCTGAACGGAACCGTATTTCACAGGAACTGCACACCCACAATGAAGAAGCAAAAGCAAGTACTTTTTGACTGTATGCCCTCGGGCTATAGACAAATATTAAAGGCTCGTGAGTAGCCTTGTTTCTCACCAGCGTAAGTGAGCAGTCCCAAAGGTGCTTTCTGTGTACTGTCGGACTGAGCAAATAAGTGTATTCTGGATAAGGGAGCCAGCTTTCTCACTGTCGAGCAAGGAAATAATAAACATGAAAAAGGGAAAGAATGACTTGTGTTGTTTTGAAATTGGAAGTTTCACTGTGAACTCATGGTTTTTAATGTTTATAGACCAAAAAAGAAATAGATAAGGAGTACTATTTCCACACTACTGAAAGGACCTCTGGGCAGTGATCAGCCCAAAAGTGAGCACACCCAACTATCACATCCGTCCTCCACCAGAAGGTCCCAGGGCTCCTTGGAGAGATGACTGGTGTCAGGGCTGGGACTGGGGCAATTACTAACTAAGCCTGGAACACTTTCCTGTGCTGGAAAGTAAGAAAGTGCCTAAAGAGTGCCAGGAAGATGTCAGTCAGCTGGGCCAAGTGGACCAGAGCGTTTTGAGCAGGATAGATGACAAATTGGACCCACCCACCACTTTGGTGGGTGGAAAATCCCACCAAAAGGGCAAAGCCCGAGTCCAGTCAGAAAAACCCACACTGAAGGAAAGTCTTCAGAATAATTTGTCTGTGATTTTCTGTGTCAGAGTCCTGAACCCTTCCAGATTAAAGGCTAAAATGACATGGCAACTAAGTGGCTGAATTTGAACACGGCTTGCTGTAGGCTTTACGGCCGGCATCCACGTGAGCATCCTGATGTCATGGCCACACCATAGCTGTGGGAGGCATATCCTTGCTGGGGTAACACAGGAGCACTTAGAGGCAAAGGGGCACCATCTGCAACTTCCACCAGATGGTTCAAAAGAAAGTGTGTGGAGAAAGAGTAAGGCAAATGGGGAAAATGTTAACATTCACGGAATCCAGGAGATGGGTACCTGGGAATGTGTTTGCAGCACTTCTGTAAACCTACAGCTGTTAAAAGTTTAAGAAAAACTCATCCTCGTACCTGAAGTGGGTGGGTGGAGACCGCATGCTCCCTCTGACACAAAGTGTGGCTTTAGTTGTTTGAAGTGGAGGTGCTAGCGTGGGCCCACAGACAGCCCACACACACCCTTCCCCCACCCCTTTGCCGCACACTCCTGATGTTTCTTTGAGATCATCCTCAAAACCAGAGGTCGTATCTCCAGAGAGAAATGTACATACACAGAGGTTGGAATGTCATTTGGGAGGGGGTCTTGGGTTCTCCTGAGCTCCAAGGGCCCTTTCAGTGAGTCAAACTTGAAGACCAGAAGTGCTTCTGGGAGCTAGACCTGGGACCGGCACTGCCTGCATTGAGTTAACGTGACAGTCTTCCCTCTGGGAGGACTCAGGAGAGAGGACATAGGTTCTGTTACAGAGCCAGACTGGGCTCAGCACTTCCTGGAACCCAAACAACCCCAGAGGGTGCTTTAGTGCAGCCTACAGAGGAGGTGTCAGCACACTGAGGCCAAGGTCAGGTGCCCCATTTACACCTGACCCTGTGGGAGGGGCCTGTGGGCTCTGACTAACCCTGCAGCAAACCCCGCCCTATCCCCAGCACCCAGCCCATACGGCTCTCCTGGGAGGCCTGGCCATACTAACTGGTTCCTCTGGGTTCTGGCTACTGTGACGTGGTCTCAGAAAGACCTACACATGATTCTGTTTAAAGAATCTGTCACCCAGAAGGGGGAGGAGGAGAAGACGTGATGTGAGAGGAAGTTTTAAAAAAAGAGTCAACTTTGCCCAACAAATGGCTACTGACATTTCTTACGGACACAGTGACTGTAACTGGAATAACACAGTGCTGATTACAGAGTCCATTTGGGAGAAGCCAGGATCCCTGGGACAGAAATGCGATGCCGCAGTGAGACGTATAGATGTGAGGTGTAGGAAGAGGGCGCTTAGCCTTTAACCCCCTAGACCCAAGAACGGGAAGCAGGGTGGCCCCATGTGGACCAACCCCCACACTGACACTCTGAACAGCCCAGCACAGTCGGAGGGTGGCCTAAAGTCCCTGGGCAGGGCTTCCCTGGGGTGCAGAGGGGCAAGGAGGGGTTGGCACTGTCCTTACCCACCCCCCACATTGGCTCAGCCAGCCTCCCTGTGGGCCAAGCCTCTCCTTGCACTTCCCAGTCAAAGGTGATGGATGTCCAGGTGACTGCCTCCTGCCCACCAGCCACCCCAGGTGTCAACAGCCAAGCACAGTCCAGGGCAAGGAGAAGGCCAGCAAGGCTAGGGCAGCCTTCCCCTGGACGGTTCCCACAAATGCATCTTCCCCACTGGGTCAGTCCTCCATGCCCGGCTCCCTTTGCCGCTGGTGGCAGGACCTCCCACACCCCATGAGTCCTGCCTGGTGCTCCCCTGAGCAAGTATTTCCAGTGCCTGATCTCAGTTCCCCAAACAGAAGGCCCCGGTTGGGGGGGTCTCCGAGTGATCCGGAGCCCTCCATAGGCACACTTGGGCCAGGTCTACTGTCCCCTAGCCCTCTCACCTAACCTTGACCTGCCAGGGGCACAGTCCTGCCCAATACCTGGAAGCGCACTTCCTCGCTGGGTGGGACCCCCTCAGCCACCCAGCATGAAGCACCAGAGTGAGCTGGGCTGGGCCAAGGCAGGGGCGGTAGGAGGTGAGATCTCCACAGCAGCCAGTAGCCGCTGGAATGGTCCTGCTGGCGAAGGCCCCAGAGAACCCGGGGGGCAGGGGCAGGGCCCTCGGGAGACAGGGATGAACACAGCCCCAGCCAGGGACAACCAGGGGACCTCAAAGAGGCAAGGGGCTGGGGGAGGGGCCTCCAAGTAGAACCCATACCGTCCACCACAGGTAAAAGTCAGGCTAAGACTGCATCCTCAGTCTTGTCGGCACTCCCTGGAAGGCTTCCAGGATTTCCAGTGTAGCCAGGGCCCAGTAGCCTTGGTCCCAAGGTGGGCAGGGTAGGGTGGGGGGCTCTTGACCAAAGGGGAGGTGAGGGATGCTCCCCACACCTGACCCTCAAAGCTCTGCAGTGGTGGAAGGGTACACGTCCTGGCCCTCACAGCAGCCCACCCAAAAAACAGACGCCCCAAGCCCCAACACGCACTGGGGGACGGTGGTCCTGGTGGTGCTGGCTCAGCAGTCGGGGGGTCCAGGGGCTAGACCCTAGGTCTCCAGAGTATAGGAAACACCTTGACTGTGGCAACGGCCAGCAGGACAGACAGGCCTAGAAGGGCTTCCATCGCTCAGGCGTCCAGGTCTGGACCAGGCTCCCGGAAGAGCGACTGCTTCCGCAGGGTGAGGCGCGCACACCTAGGGCATGTGGTGGAATTGTCGTAGTAGCAGTCCCTGGGGGAGACAGGAATGGCCGTGAAGAGGGGGCTCCACAAGCAGAATTGTAACCCTGAGTCTTCACAATATTCCTTTAACAGACGGGAGCCTGCAGCAGTCTCATCCAGGTGTGCCAGCCAGGCCTGTATCCCATACCTCTGTATAGACATCCCAAAGGGCCACACCTATCACCTGGTACCCTCTGACCCTCTTAGTGACTCCCCTCCCTGACCTGTTCCCACTACCATGTAAAGCACCCCCCGCTCAGGGCTCTGTGGAGGTGCACATGGTCCCCATGGCAGCTTAAATTTTTGAAGGGGGCACAGAAACATTTGACAGGACACCTCACAAACTGCCAGCTCAAGGTGGCTCAGAGTTTCAACACTTTGTGCTACAGTCCTTACTGAGACCGCAGTCCAGCTCTGCTGACCAATGAGGTTGAGGGTCACTCTGAGAAACAGCAAGGGCCAGGAAAATCCAGTGTGGACAGAAACGGGGTGGTGGGGTCCCATCTGAGCCCAGTGTGACAAGCCATGTGGGCCCCACAGGCACACACCTACTGATAAGTGTACTTAAAGAGTTCACATATCTTCTTCCCACTGCTGTGTATCATTCTTCCAAACATCCACAAGGCTTTAGGACATAAATGCTTCCATTGTTGAACCTAAGTACTTAATAAATAAAACTGTTGGGTATTTCTTGTGGCCTAGAGATGTTTGGAAAAAAAAAAATCACAAAAACTAGAAAGCTTAGGAAGCTCCAGCCTCAGTAAACCTAAGTCCCATTTGAAACCAGGTGGCAAAGGTCAAGCCCCAGCCTCTCCCCACCTGACACTCCCAGCACTCTCTCCCACACCTGTCATCTACCATCTACGGAGACGGACGCTCACACAGACCTGTGGAAGACAGCAGAGCAGTCGGCGCACACGGATGTGTGGCTGTCGAAGGGGAATAGCACATCTCCCTCCCGGCAGAGCTCGCACACAAAGCCCTTGGCCTGGCACCGCTGCGGGCAAGGCGGGGAGGTCAGTGCCCACTCCCAGGTAGGGGGGCACATCCTCCCGAGCCGCCCTCCCGCCTCCCCACCTGGCTTGTAGGGGCCCACCTCACAGTCCAGTTTGATGTGCTTGGCAAACAGCGTGTGGGTCTCAGCCAGTGAGCAGCCCAGCCGGCCCGTGTGCGTGTCCAGCAGGTCCTGCACCGAGTACATCTCATCGTTCTCCACAAAGTGCTGCCGGTCCTGGAGCTGCAGGCACAGCCATGTGACCCCGGAGCCACCAGGCCAGGGCCCTTGCCTGACCAGAGCCCTCTTCCCAGCTTTATCTTGTCCACACATATCATCACACAATACGCTGCTTCCTACTCTTCCTGCCGGCCCAACCCGGAGAGTGCACTCCTAGGTGAGGGCCAGGTCCCGCCCACTCTGCTCCCCAGGATCCAGAACACCATCGGCCCGCAGCAGGCACCCAGTGAGTGCTTGCAAACAAGTAAGTAGGTGGGCCTCGAAGTGTTCTGTGGTTGGCCATCCCTGGGTCCACTCCATGGAGGCTCCCGTGAAGGCTGCAGGGTGACAACCCACTCTCTCAGTGCTTCTCAAGCTGACAGAAGCAGGGAACACTTTTGTGGGTAGAATGCTTTTGTGGGTAGACTTGGTGTTCCCTGGGACAGTGTGGAGACCCTCTGCTGATGGCACAGCACATGCGCAGTGTCAAGTCTTCCCCTCACGATCCTGGTCTGTTTCCTGCCCTCCTGGAGGGCCCCTTCCCCACCCCACCCCTCCTCTACCCCGGGGGGCGGGTGGACTGACCTGCAGGAGCAGGCGCGCTGCCATGGCCTCCCTGCAGGTGATAAAATATGGCTTCATGAGCAAGATATCCTGGCGCAGCTTCTGTGGACAAGAGGGGCAGGTGGGCATCTCTGGCCAGAGCAGGGGCTGTGCTGGGCATGTCTGCATGGCCAGTGGGGGTGAGGCAGGGCTGGCTTTGTGGGAAGCTTTGTCACTTTACAGTCTGGGTCAGTAGAGGACCGTAAGTGCATTCCCGTCCCCCCACAACAGTCCCAGCTTTGAGGCCTCCAACCGAGCTCAAGGTCAAGACACAGTTTCCCCACCAGGCAGGACCCTAAGCTTCCATAGTGCACAGTTGCTCCCCGCCCAGCTCCACATGCACACACACACACCTTGGGAGCGCCTGAGCTTGCATCAGACTGCCCAGTTGAACCCAGATCCCCTGCTCAGCTCAGTGGCCCTGTGCCTCAGCTCCTCCCCACCAAGTCCCATCCCTCTCCGCACCCACCTGAGGCACACCCCACCCTGCCCTCCTGCTGAGTGCCAAAGAGAGGACCCCCAGTCACACACAGCTCCTCAGAACAGCGACCAGATGTGGCTGGGCCAATGTGAGGCTGCTCTTGACAATACACACTGGGACGCAGTCTAATACAAGACAGAAACGCCACACGATGTGTCTCAACAATGTGCACGAAATAAAAGACATCACTGAGATGAACTTCACCTCATTTTTCTACTGTGGTTGCTACAAAATTTCAAACTGCCTCTGAGCCTCGTGTGCTATTTCGTATTGTGACTGGACAGTTGCTCTAGCGACTTTAACTTAAAAGGCAGTGGTGGGGGGGGGGGGGGGGGTGCGGGGGGCAGCGACACAGGTGGCATCTCCTCACACAGCTGCGAAAGTGGAGCAGGGTTGCCCCACGCCCGCCACTCCACTGTCTTACCCGGATCTCTACCAGCTCCTCCACATAGTTGAACAGCAGAGGATTGATCTCCCGGAGCCGGAGCACTGGCCTCGACATCATCAACGCCAGGTAGCGCATGCTGCCACGGGACACCTGGGCCAGAGGGGCGGAAAGGTGGCACCTCTGCGCTCCGCCCCGCCCCTGCAGCACCGCCGCCCTGTCTCGGGCCCCGCCCCACTCTGCCCCACCCCGAGGCCCCGCACCAGCCTGTGCCCTGACCCGCCCCCGCAGCCACGCCCCATGCCCCAGCGCTCTGCCATGCCCCCGGCCACACCACGCCCCCACCCAATCCCCAGGGCGGCACCCCTCGCTCCCCGCTCTCTCTCTCCGCACCTTGCGCGGCTCGAAGTCCCAGTTGTGCACCACACGCGCTGGGATGACAGCCAGATCGTTCCAGTGGCAGTGACTGCAGTAGTACTGGCCAGTGTAGTCGCACTGCCGGGCCTCGCTGGGCACGCCCCCTGTGGAGGAGATGTTCCAAAGTCAGGAAGACCTGAGAGGTCGCCTCCCCCAGCTGCACCAAGGGTTCCCCACCGCCCGGCCCCGCCCCTGACTCGTCCTCTTCTAAGTCGCCCCGCTTCCCGTTTCTCATCAGTAAAACGAGACAGTAGATGGGGAATCCCTTGAGTCAATGTCAGTATGTTTCTAGGAAGGCCTGACACACAGCGTGTGAGTGCAGTGTGGTCTTCCCATGGGGTGGGTTTTCTGTGATGATGCGGTCACAGGAGAGAGACTAGCCCAGCCCTGCAGGGACTCCTAGGGGAACCTTGGTCAGGTTGGGCGGGCGTGAAAAGGTGCCAAAAGCAGTCCTTTTTGGCTTCCCAAGGAGAGGAGCTCAACTGCGCATTCCTCCCATTTACTCACGCAGCTGATGGCAGGGCACCCTGCCCAGGACAGCTCCCCTCAGCCCTGCACCCTGCCCAACTCCCACCCCCCACCCTGGGGGCACTCACGCAGAGAGATGGGTGCTCGGCACTCCGCACAGCGGTAATCCTGGCTGTCCAAGCCTGCCTCAGGGCAGATGTTCAGCTCATACTCGGCCTGGTGGCTGACTTTGGACCGCACACAGGGCTTGGAGATGAGGTTCAAACACTTGCTGTGACAGCGGTAATAACACCCTGGGATGGGGGCCCAACAGCATGCCTCTTAGGAGGAGGGCCACTCTGCAGCCCAGGCTGACCTTCAGCTTCCGGGACCCCCAGGGGGCTCCACTCAGCTTCCCAGATCAACCCAAGAGCCTCTCCAGGTGCCACTGCAGGTCCCCAAATGTCCCCATCCCAAGCCTTGCCCTGAAAGTACGTGCACACCTTTCCCCCAATTTCAGACTCAGAAGTCCAGGGGCCTACCAGCCATGCCCACTGGGATACCCAAGGGGATCAAGGCCAAGCCATGTAAGTGAAACCCGGCTCTTCCTACCCAAATCCACCACAGCTTCCCATCTCAGATTTCAGGGACTCTGTCTTTCAACCTCCTGAGACTACAAACTGGGAAGTCATCCCGACTCCTCTCTTACACCCATGTCCAGCTATAGCTGCACTTGGCCCTTCTCATCTGAATGTCAGAGTCTCACCCTAGTCAGAAGGCCATCATTTTCCCTCCCCCATGCCATACTCAGCTCAGCAGCTGGAGTTAAAACCTAAGTATATCCACCCACATGGACCCAGTGCACTTAGAGAAAAGCCCCCTGCCACCTCTGAAGTACCTCTATGCCACGCTGCTCTCAACTCCTCATGAAATACACTGGACACACACTGACCACAGGCCTTTGTACATACAGCTCCCCTGCAGAAATGTTCCTTCCCAGATATGCTCCTGGTTTGCCCCTAACCTCCAAGCTTTTTTATTAAATGTTACATGAAGCCTTTTCATTTCACCCTAAAATAGCAGCACCCCACTCCCTGACATGCTTGTGCCCCCTAGCCTTCTTCACTGTTTCTAACACACCACATTACTGACTCATTTGATTTCTCATCCAGAGCAGCACCTCCAATACAGTGATGTGTCTCTACAATGTCTAGCGGGGTGGCCACCAACCTTGCATGGCTACTGTGTACTTGGAACATGCACAGTACAACCGAGGAGCTAGTTATCTATGTTCAATAATTTAAATTTGAAGAGTCACATGTGGCTAGTGGACTTGAGCCCAGTGAAGGCAGACACCTGGGTCTCTCATCTCTTGCTACACCCACCACACACTACCAGGTTCTGCAAATAATGAGGACACGATAGAGAACCCCTCTCCCCAGAGACCTAGACTGCCAGCCCAGAAGGGCAGTCTGGTTTCCGCCCACCTGTGCAGGTGTACCAGGTCTGAATGAGGCCCCAGATGACTGTGTTACACTTGTCACATGTCTGCTTCACACTCTTGCTCTTCTCCTTGTAGAAGCGGTGCTCGAGAAGGACTCGAATGTTGGGCTCATCCTCATTGGGGTCCTAGGGAGGAGACCAGGGAAGGGTCACAGCTCCTTCTGGACACATGAGCCCCTTGACTGCATCTCCCAGGCACCACATAGCAAAGGTTACCACAGACCCCTCCCTTTACAATAGGACAGGGTGCCCGGTCAGGCCTGGTCCACTGAGATTACAGACCACCTCTGTTCCTAGTTGCTGCACCAGGGCCACATTAGGGCCAAGGGCACGTGAGCAGTACTGAGGGGCTCTTGCTGCCCTCCCTGCTTTGTTTCAGCTGGCTGAGAGCAGACCCAGATTGGTGGAAGCTGTCCTGGACTTGCCAGAGAAGAGCAGAGCAATAGAAAAGCGGAACCTGCGGTCTCCAATGCCAGTAGCTGCCAGATAGGCCCAGGGAACCCGCAACACATCCATGTGAGTAAATCTACACAACCAACTCCTTTAAGCCACTGTCTTTCGGGCTGTCTGAGCCCATACCATTGCCTTACCTATATTCTAATGAAACTACCACTGTCCAAAACCCATGGACTCATGAACCAGACTCAAGGACTACATGACGGACCCCAGCGGTTATTGGCTTCCAGGATCCATGACCCCTTCTGTTGTCATCTTCAGGGAACCAGGCCACACTCTGGGTCATGTGGTTCAAGGTGGGACTAACTCACCCACCTGCTTCAGTAGGTGGACACATGACCCAGGACTACAGGCAGGATCAGAGCTGGGTTGAGGGCCCATCACTCCCCCAGCCTCCAGTTCAGCTCTGGCTGCTGGTGAGGGTGGACCGGCACCTACCTTCAGCTCCTGAAGCTTCAGCCGGAGATGGATGAGTCTCACCACGGCGTCCTTCTGCTTCTCTGAGTGCTCTGGAAGGTCCAGGATGACCTGCTTGCACTCCTGGATGGCCTGCCGCAGCTGCTGGACATCAGACGCCAGGAACAGGCCCTGCTCACGTGGAGGGGGAGCAGTTTGGGGACAATGATAGTCAGATTGTGTGTCGTTGGGCCCAGAACAGATCTCCCCACCCATCTCGAGCCCCGATGGCCCAAAGACTTGCTCAATGCCCAGGACCGTCAGCAGCAGAGGCAGGCCCCAGGCCACACCACCTGCCCACTCTCTGGACCTGTCCACCCATGGGCCTCTGGAGACCTAATTCATGGTGTTCTTCAAAACACAACTTCCCTCTTTTAGAAATCCAATTGCTCTTCTGGCTGTGCTATCTCACTTGCTTCTACAGAACTTCCTCTTGGATGAAATCAGGGGAAATGACACTTGTTTGTCAAGAAGGAGAGGAAGTGGCCTCTGGTTCAATCGCCAAGCTCAGAGACACCCCTGGCTGCCACCTGCCCTCAGGCCCAGCACCTCACAGGCTGACCCGAGCTCAGGTCCAGCAAAGCCCTAAGCTTGGGCAAGGAGACAGGCCAGGTGTCAGAGCTAGAGGCTGGGGCCCCAAGAAAGGGGGGTCACTGCCCGCAGGAGTGCAAAATAAGGGTTCAAACACATAACTGAGAGGAGTGTGTGTACCTACAGAATGTAAAGTTAAAGGCCACATGACCAGCAAAATGAACAGCAAACGAGAAACGGGGGCTCAGGCGAATCTTAAAGTCCTATGTGAATGTTACCATAGCATCTCTCTCAAACAACAGTTGGAGATAGTTTGCAAAGATTTTGAAACTTTAAAGGAATTATTAGAGCCCTTTAATTAAAAAAAAAAAACAAAAAAAAAAACACCCCACAAGGTTTTCATGGAACAAAACCTAGCTCAGACAGGAGTGGCCCTGCCTAGCTGAGCAGGTGGTGGTGGGCAGTGGCCGCCCTCGCCTTCACCCTGCAATGGACGACAGGATTCCCCAGGACCCCAGATGGAGTCAGCCCCCACATCTGCTTTGTAGTATCCTGCATGGAGGGGAGAGAATGGCTGCCCAGGAGGACAGAGCCCAGGCTCCCAAACACCGCATCCAACCCATTCCCACAGGCCGGCACATAGGTATAGGGTGGGAGCCGGGTGTCACGCAGGCCTCAGACTCCACGCCTAGGAGGCCCGGCTGAGATGGACATGGCCAACTCTTCAAACTCGGGGAGGGTGGGGGGGGTGGGTCACCTTGTCCACCCACAGACCCTGAACCTTACCACGGGGCGAGCGAAGTGGTCCTCAGACAGGCCAAGATCCATCACACGCTCTGGGCAGCGGAACTCTGGTTCCCCGGGAGGCAGCTCAGGCAGGCGTGCTGCAGCGGGGCAGGTGGGGAGGGTGGCAGAGAGATGAGTCAGCCCACCACCCCAGGAGGGTGCTGCGGAGCCCTCAGGGAACAGGGAGCCCACAGAGGTGCCCAGGGAAGCAGGTCTCTACTCTGGGGTGAGCCCTGCGTGCACCTGCAGAGGACCCTGTGTCCTCGTGGCGACAGGACAGAGCCGTGCAAAACCAGGGTTACAGAAACATGCCGGTTTCTAAGGCTCACAGCTTGGGTGTGCATCTGTGGACTGGAGGAGGACCTCTGAAGGGCTACACGCTGGAACACGGGAGCCCCTGTGTGGACTCTGGCACCCTGTGGGCTCAGTGTGCAATCTCAGGGCTCACATCCTGCTGACCTCTCACCCTGCAGGTCTCGGCTCTGAGTTCACACCCCAGGTGTTCCCCGAGGGGCACCTGCTGTGTGCGGCCCCTGGGACATGGCAGACAAGACAGTGACACATCCCTGCCCAGGGGCGTGTTCATTCTCCTGAGGATGGACCAGGGGGAAGCAGTCTGAACTGTGAAGAAGCCACCTGCATGCCCCCAGGGAGGAACCACCTGAGGATGGGGGCTGGTGTGAGCAGGGCAGACCACCTACACAACCCCACCCCCCGAATCCACCTTGAGAAGTAATGCCCGGGGCCTCCTCGCCAGCCCCCTGCTCATGCTGCTGCTTGTTGAAGGGGTTGAGATGGACCTGCCGGAACCGGGCGAGCTTCTCGTCATATTCCATAGCACCCCACCTGCGGACAGCCGGGAAGAGCAGAGGTGGGTGTCCAGCACTCAGGTTCACTGGGGTCCCCTTCCCTTTTCAAGTGCCTGAGGTATCAGAGGGGAGACCTGGCCCCTCTCACTTCCCGGAGGGTCCAGGCCAAATATCCCCACACCATGGCCTCCCCCTCAGAACCCCTCCCCAAGTCAGCTCAGCCCCCACAGCTGGCCCCTCAGTGACAGCAGTGATGCCCAAGTCACCGATGGGGCAGGCAGGGCTGGGGGTGCCCAGCCAGACCTCCAGCACAGAGCCCCTTTGGTCCCGTGCACATCGCCTGGCCAGCCAACACTCAGTGTCTCCCTCTTGCCCGGGACCCAGGGTGCTCCTTCCCTGTCAGAGCACTCAGAAAGCCCGGCCAGCAGAAGGCTCAGTGCTGATGCCAGGGCTCAGGCCTGCCCTGCCACCTGCAGTGTGGCCCAGGGCAGGACCGACCTTAACACTGCCCTGTGGAGAGGCCTTCTGAATGCTGTATGACCACCATGCGGCCTGAGCCCACGGCTGGCCCCACACCCCGGGACCCAAGGGCACAGGCAGCTAGTGCTGAGCTCACAGCTGGGAGCTCAGCAAACCACAGACATACAGGGCTGGTGGCTCCTGAGACAGAGGCCCACACTTAACTAGCTGACCCACATTCCTTAGCTTCTCTCTGCTCCAAGGACAAATGAGTTCACAGGAGGCTGAAAGATGTTTTCAAAACTTTGTAGGAAGGACATGGACGTTGGCTATGCTCTGCTGACACCTGGGTTGCAGTCTGAATAATCTGTAATTATAAAAGGCAATCCTATGACTCCTGTGTGCCCACACACACACTGAAAGGAAAACTGAGCCAGCAGCGATGGCCCGAGGCCACCCTCCACCCGTAGTGTTGCCCTGCACCTGGGTGGGGACCCCCACACCTCTGCGGGACCTGTCTGCCTCTAGAGGGATGTGGGTTGAAAATTCTGGACCAGTAGAACTGGCACCTGCAGACCAACTACCTGTTGGTCAGAGCAGGGCAGGACATGGTGCCACGAACCCAAATCCCTATCTCCCTTATAACTTGAGGTCTCTGGGAAGCTCGCAAACTGTTCAGCTCTGATGCCCAGTGCCTCACCAGATGACAGGAACCACAGTGCCCAGGGAAGCCTCCAGAATGCAGGGGAGACCCAGCTGTCCCCATACTCACCAGCCCCTTCTTCCCAAGTGGTGAAGAATCCCTGGGCTGCTCACCCCCAGGCTTCATTCAACTGAGACACAAATAAACTTCTGTTTAAACTACTGTTACCAGGAGGAGGATTTCTGTCTCTTGCAGCCAAAACAGATCCATACTAATGACCCCCAACAGACTGTGATCAGCAAGCAAATTGGCCCTACTCAAATCCACACTCTATCAGCTCTAGCTGTGTGACCTTGGGCAAATGCCTAAACCTTTCTGTGCTTTTGAGCTGTCATGTTTCAAGTGGGGATAATAATAGTATCCGCTGTAAAGAGTTACTGTCTAAACGAGACTACAAACTGGAGAGTAAGCACAAGTGCATGGCAGTCAGTCCAGCCCCCAAAGACTGGAGGGTCAGGAGCCACCCCCATGGGTCTCTCCTCAGAAACCTCTCAGCATTTTACAATACAGCCAGAGGCATTAGAGAGAACAGGATGACATTCCTGAAAAAACTAGAAACAGACTTGCAATATGATTGTGCAATGCCACTCCCAGGCACACATCTGGAGAAAACTGAAATTCAAAAAGATATACACACCCAGCATCCATCAGAGCACTATTCACAATAGCCAACACATGGAAAGAACTTACATGTCCATCAACAAATGAGTGGATAAAGGTGTGGTACAAATACACACAATGGGGAGAAGGAAATGGCAACCCACTCCAGTGTTCTTGCCTGGAGAATCCCAGGGACGGGGGAGCCTGGTGGGCTGCCATCTATGGGGTCACACAGAGTCGGACACGATTGAAGTGACTTAGTAGTAGTAGTAGTATACTGTATTGGTGTTTTGCTTTCTGGCTTACTTCACTCTGTATAATCGGCTCCAGTTTCATCCACCTCATTAGAACTGATTCAAATGTATTCTTTTTAATGGCTGAGTAATACTCCATTGTGTATATGTACCACAGCTTTCTTATCCATTCATCTGCTGATGGACATCTAATTCTTTAAAATCTCTTGCCCTCTGATCAGCAATGGGGATTTGGTTTTTTGGAACATGAGTCCAGCTTCCTCCCAGGATTGTCAGCTTTCCCAATAAAGCTATCTTTGCTTTTACCCAAAAAAAAAAAAAAAACACACACACAATGGAATGCTGCTGCTGCTGCTGCTGAGTCGCGTCAGTCGTGTCCGACTCTGTGCGACCCCATAGACGGCAGCCCAACAGGCTCCTCTGTCCCTGGGATTCTCCAGGCAAGAACACTGGAGTGGGTTGCCATTTCCTTCTCCAATGCATGAAAGTGAAAAGTGAAAGTGAAGTCGCTCAGTCATGTCTGACTCTTAGCGACCCCATGGACTGTAGCCTACCAGGCTCCTCCGTCCGTGGGATTCTCCAGGCAAGAGTACTGGAGTGGGGTGCCATTGCCTTCTCCGTCACAATGGAATATTAGCCATAAAAAAGAATGAAATAATGCCGTTTACAGCAACATGGATGCAACTAGAGATTCCCACACTAAGTCCAAAAGACAGATACCATAGATATCACTTAAATGTGGAGTCTAAAATATGACACAAGTGAACTTATCAGCAAAACAGAAACAGACACACAGATGTGTCAAGAAAACAGACTCGCAGTTGCCAAGTGGGGGGGTGGGGGTTGGATTGGGGTTATGGGGTTAACAGATGCAAACCATTATACAAAGGATGTATAAACAAGAAGATCCTACTGTATAGCACAGGGAAATATATTCCACATCCTGTAATAAACCATAATGGACAAGAACATGAAAAAGATATCTATATCTGTAACAGAAGCACTTTGCTGTACACCGGAAACTAACACAACATTGTAAATCAACCACGTTTAAATTTTTAAAAATACATAAAATGCACACGTTCTTAGGCCTTGGTCAGAAAGAAAATAAAACATGGCCTGAGGAGCTCAAAGGCAGTAACACTGCTCAGCTGCCCTCCTCTGGGATACAAGCCCTCCAGGAAATCGCATCTCTCATTAAGCTCCTGATGGGTAGGCCAGGCAGAGAGGCCATGGATGAGTGAGTGACTGGGTAACCTGACCTCTTTCAGCCTCAGTTCCTCTCCTGCCAAAGTTAAGAAAATTGCATTTTCCAGGGAGAAGGGGGTGCCTGGAGCAGCCAGAAGGGGTCCTAATGCAGGGGCCCAGCAGACAAAGTGTGCAGCCACTGGCTTAGAGGAGAGCAATAGCCACCCTCACCACCCGACCAGGTTCACCCACATCTCACCCACATCTCAGCTCTGCACCCCAAATTCAGGCCTGACCTCAGACAGGAGCAGGCCAGAAGGTGGACACTGAGCAAGCAGCATGCAGGACACCCACTAGTCCACTGTCTCCCCTTCTCCAGAGACCTCCTCTCACCAGGGTCAGGGTGAAGAGCCCACGACTTTGCAACTAGAGGACCCTGAGAACAAAGCCCAACATCTCTCAGGCCCTGAGGAACACAGGGCTGAAGCTCAGATGTGCCCAAACCAGCCTTGCCCGTTCTGCTTGTGACACAGCCACCAGAGGTCCTGTCCTCACCCGGCTACCACCAGAGGTCCCTAAACTTTGCACCAGAGGGGACAGGGCAAAGGTGCACCCTAGCTGCTCACGGCCATGAGGAGGCCTCCAGGACCCCACCGGGAGAAGGGCCGATACTGTCCCTTTAAGGATTGCTTGCCACTGAAGCTTGGCAGCGCCACCCCCACCTCTGGGTGACGCCACCCCAAGAGGGCCTCCCCCACCCTCACCCACAACAACAGCAGCAACATACACTCTGGGGACCCTCGCTAAGTGGCTCCGCACAGGGCCAGCTGTCTTCCACCACACCCCGTCCGTTTAAGAAATGAGGAAACAGGCTCAGAGTGGTCCAGCCCCAGAGCACCGTGGCACAGCCGTGGGGTCCCTTCTGCCCTCTCGCATCCCACAGACACGCGCGGTGACAGCTGGAAGGGGTGACAGTGTGCCCGAGGACGGCCTTCCCAGCTAGACCCTGACAGAGCGGGATCGGGGCCGCTGAGGTCCCCAAGCCCCTCTGCCCCCAGGTGATCGCCCGGGAGTCTGAATCCTGCTTTGCGCCCGGGCCTGGGCCTCGGCCGGGTTCCTCGCCCCCTACGCCCCGGTGTCCACTTCGGGAGAGAGGCTCCCCGGGCTCCGGGGCGCGGCGGCCCGAGCGTCCTAGTCCCCGCCACCCAGAACCCCGCCCGCGCCCCTCCCGCCGCTCACCTGACCACCGCCGCCCCGGTTACATTGTAGCCGCCCCGCCGGGCTCGTTACAGCGTATCCATCGCCGCCCTAAATACACTGTATCCGCCTCGCTCGCTGCTGCCTCCTGCGGTCGGGAGGCTCACGACACCGGCGGAGTCTGCGCGTCCCACTCCCGGACTCAGGCCTCCACCTCCCAGTCCAAGAAATGGGTGACCCTTCATGCCAATTGTTGAAGATGGTGTGAAATAAAATTCACGCTTCATGGAAGACAAGGAAAATTTAAACACGAAAAATTTCTTTGCCCTTTACCCGCCTCTCTCCTCGCTGTGCATCTGATCTGCATTTATGCATCTGCCAAACCACCCCCATCAGCAGAAACGCCTCCTGGAATCCAGCACATCTGCTTAAAAGATAAGGTCACTTCCTGAACTTCTTTGCCAACAAAGGTTCTTATAGTCAAAGCTGTGGTTTTTCCAGTAGTCATGTACGGATGTGAGGGTTGGATTATAATGAAAGATGAGCACCAAAGAATTGATACTTCCAAATTGTGGTGCTGGAGAAGAGTCTTGAGACTCCCTTGGACAGCAAGGAGATCAAACCAGTCAATCCTAAAGGAAATCAACCCTGAATATTTAATGGAAGTGCTAATGCTCCTTGGAATCTGAAGCTCCAATACTTTGGCCACCTGATGGAAAGAGCTGACTCATCAGAAAAGACCTTGATGCTAGGAAAGACTGAGGGCAGGAGCAGGGGACAACAGAGGACGAGATAATTGGATGACATCACCAACTCGATGGACATGAGTTTGAGCAAACTCTGGATGATGGTGAAGGACAGGGAAGCCTGAAATGGTGCAGTCCATGGGGTCACAAAGAGTTGGACACAACTTAGCAACTGAACAGCTTCTTGATCTTGTGAGGGGCCATGATGAGCTTAGATTTGAGTTGTGTAAACTGTGGATTTGGAGAAGGCAATGGCACCCCACTCCAGTACTCTTGCCTGGAAAATCCCATGGATGGAGGAGCCTGGTGGGCTGCAGTCCGTGGGGTTGCTGAGAGTCAGACATGACTGAGCGACTTCACTTTCACTTTTCACTTTCATGCATTGGAGAAGGAAATGGCAACCCACTCCAGTATTCTTGCCTGGAGAATCCCAAGGACGGCTGAGCCTGTTGGGCTGCCGTCTATGGGGTCGCACAGAGTCGGACACGACTGACGCGACTTAGCAACAGCAGCAGCAGCAGCAAACTGTGGATTACGCTCCTGTGCTCTGTCTCAAGAAACTTGTATAACTGTGACTTAACTTCTAATGGCAAAACAGTCCTTGGAGCTTTCTGAGATGCTGTTCTTGGCTTATAATCCTCAAATTTGGATTGAATAAAAATTTCCATTTCTTTCTTAGATCACCTGATTGATTTTTTGCCCACAATGGTAAGGTTGGGGCGGGGGTGGGGGTGAGGCAGCACTGACTAGATTTTCCATAATCACAAAAGTTTTTATTTAAATAAAAAACCAAACACTCTTTTAAAAATTGGTGGGGCCTCCCTGGTTGTCCACTGGTTGACTCCACACTCCCAATGCAGGAGGCCCAGGTTTGATCCCCGGCTGGGGAACTGGATCCCATATGCTGCAAGTAACGGTTTACACATCATAACTAAGGTTCAGTGCAGCCAAATTTAAAAATATATGTATGTGTGTGTGTGTGTGTGTGTATAAGAAAAAAATGGTGTTTGATTTTCTTTTAAACCCTAGCAATTGTGGGGAAAATGGAATAGGTGATCGCTGAGCAGAAGCAGCAGCTGTGTTTGCCTCCACCATGTTCATCACTGGTGAGGGAGAGGTTACTGTGATGCTACCCATTTCACAAAGGAGGAAACTGAGCCACCGTGAGACAAGGGGCTGTTCAGTCCAGATGGGAGAGGTGTTGGAGAAGCCTACTGCTCTCCAGAGGCCCCTGCTATGGTTCTCTCCATAATTCTTGTCACTGCCCAATGTCCTACATCTTGTACTTTTTCACTTGATTTTTGTCTTTCTCCATGGGCACCCCCAACCTCCACCTGGCACCAGAAACTAAAGGCTGCAGGCAAGGGTTTTGTTTGCTTTCTTCACTGCTTTGGGGCCTAGAACAGTTCCTAGGTACATAGGTGCTTAGTTTCAGGGACTAAGGAAGAGCTGGCCTCACTTCACTTGTGCCCCCCTCCCCCACCGACAGGGGCCCAGCCCGACTCTGACTCAGCAGGGAGAAGGCTGGCGCAGCCCCAGAATGCAAGGAGCCAGACAGTAAACAAAGATGCACATTAGTAAGAGACGTGAGGCACAGCAAGAAAATAAACAGGATGACAAGGCAGCCGACAAGTTCTCACTCCCCAGTGCTCCCAAGGGTAAGAATGAGGGAGGTGGGGGACAGTTGGGGGAATGTTCAGGAGCGGCCCTTGTAAACATGCTGGAAAGTGTGGGAATCTTGGGGAGACTCTAAGCTACCTTATAAATAGCTCCTGCTGGAGGAGAACACAGCCCTCCTCCAAAGGCCCTTGGAGAAGGAGACAGGGAAACGCACAGAAGCACGCACAGCCATGTCCCCATTGCACCTGGGCTCAGCAGCGCCCCAGGGAGCAGATTCCCATCAGTGTCAGGGTCCTGGTCTGAGGAGGGTGCCTTCATACCCCGCCCATGGTGACTCAATTCCCTTCAGCTCTGCCTGACTCTATCCAGTCTTGGACCCCCTGATCCAGACTTGGAACTCTGATCCATCCTCTTTGGGAGGACCACCACCCCCATCCCCACCCACACTTGTGCTGGCGGCGAACTCCACATCCAGTCGGCATGCTGGGTTTTATCACAGTCATATGTGCACCTGCTCATTTATTATTATCTAAGCAAGATGTTTTCTTTCCAATGAGTCCATCTGGAATTTCAGCTCCCAAAATATGAGTAGGACATGTCCTTTTCCACTGGAGAAACTGCCCTAAAGAGGGGATGTGCCCTGCCAGGTGGCGTGGCAGAGTTGAGGGTCACCTGTATCCCACACTCACTGTCCCCCTTCACATCTGCTGTGGTTCCCACAGTGGTGGGAGCAGTGACAACTCCAGTATCCTCCTGTGTTCCTGCCCCCGGCAGCTGGGGTCTTGGGGCAGCTTTGTCTATCCCCAGGCTTCAGCCTCTTCCTTGAAAGTATCTGCCTCACAAGTCTGTAGGGATGTGTAACATAGTGGATGATGAGTTCAAGGCGGCTGGGCCCCCAGAACAGGCCCAGTGCAAGGCTGGCCAGCCCCTAGCCTAGGCTTACCCCAGCTTTGTAACTGAGGAGTAATCTCTTGGTACAAACATGTCCCCAGAAATGATGCTATTTGTTCATCTGAAATCCCAGTGTGACTGGGCATCCTGGATTTGCTTTGGCTGCCCTGCCCCTGGGTGTGAGGCCATCTGCTGGCCCCTGAGCAGCTCTGCATGCCAGGCTGAGGGTGTGCCCAGGACAGGAGTGTGCCCAGGTCTGGACACCCCTGGCCCATTACCAGGCTGAAAGGAACAGACCGATCTGAAGGCAAATAGCCAAGGAGGTAGGTGGTGCCAAAGGCTGCCCGATAGCGCCTGCTGTCAACACTGCATGGTGCTGGGCCAGTCAGAGCCCTCTGTGAGGCTCACGTGAGATGGAGCAACCCCTGAGTGGGCTGTCCCCCTCTTGTCCAGGTGCGCCTGCAAATACACACCCCTCAGCAATAGTCACAGGTAAATGAGCACTAACGCTTAGGGCTCTCGATATGGGCCACATGCTGTCCCCGCCACTTTCCGTGTGTGTTCCCAATTGCAGGTGCACAGCGAACCACTCTGAAATGCAGTGACATGGAGTACAGCCATTCACCCCGCTCAGGGCCGTGTCTGCTCCACCATGCCTGTACTGTGAGGGTGAGGAATGAGGCCATGACTGAGGAACACAGGAGAGAACTAAAAGGCCTCTCATCAGAAAGGGGGCTGGAGCCTCAAGGGGTAGGGCTGAGGGACTCTGCAGGGGGAAGGGAGGGGGGGCTGGAGGAAGGACAAAGAGAAGACTCCCCCACAAGGGCTGGAGTGGGTGTGGTCCAGGGGAGAAGGCGGGGTGGCCCCAGTAGGCCAGCTTCATCTACGTGACCTGAGCCAGGATGAAGTTCTCACCGTGCAGGTGCTCAGGAGGGATGTGTGATTGCAGCTGTCTGAGCAAAGTGGAGTGGAGTGGGCCGGCCCACTGCTGTACTACCTGCCAACTGGCAGATGCTCCTCTGAGTCCCACTTCTTGCCAGGGAAACTAGTGGCCTCAGTGTGAAGGTTAAACCCTCAGGAGAGACCCCACAAGATCGTGGACCCAGAGCCCAGCATGAACACCGGGATATCAGGAGCCTGGGGCACCCTTGTCAACACTCAGTGGGTGACTCAACCGTCTGGGGATCATGGAGAGCCTGCAGAACCTGGGCTGTGGACACCCTTCCCCCCAACAGCGTGGAGGCTGCAGTCTTGTGAAGGTGGGGTCGGAGGGCCCTGCACAGGCTCACACGCTGAAAGCTGGCCGCCTTCAGGGCCAGCAGTGCAATGGACTTCAAGCCACCCAGCACAGAGCAGGTGCCCAGAGCATCCGCTCAAGCCTGAGCCCAGGATGTGGGCCCTCTTGGGGCTTCTGTTCCCCGGTCCAGATCAGCCCCTTTGGCTTCTCTTTGCTCAGGTACCCACCCAGAGGGGGGCATGCAGGGGTGGGGTATGAGGAGGCTCAGGGCACCAGGGTTGAGGCTCGTCCAGCTCTGTGCGTGCTCACCCGGGCCCCAGGCAGACAGCAACTCTGGGTTCCATTTCTCTTGTAGGAGGAGGGGTGGCCAGATTTGCCCCTGTCTGTGGGACCCTGGGTGCCCTGCAGCCATGGAAATGATCTCCAGAAGGCATGTGGGGCCAGAACTTTGCTCCCAGCGCCCCTGCACCCAGGTGTGGTGGCCACAACTTGCTGACCCAACCAGCCCTTCCCTGGGGTTCAAACCCCCACCTTCCAACACACCACATTTTCTGGGGGAATCCTCAAGCTCCTTACTTCCTCACATTTGTTTGGTTCTCAGCCACCTGCCTCTAACGTCTGGCACACAGAGAGGCCAGGGGAAAGCTCTCCAGCATGAGCCACCCTGGAGGGTTGTCCTGAGCTGCCTGAGAGCCCGTCTGGGGTTTGAGGATGAGGCTCCTCCAGGCATGGCCATCTCTCCCAACACTACTGCCAGCAGCTCCCCTGCCATGGGCAGCACCTTGAGACTCCTGCAGTTTCCAAGCACAGGTCTGTCTCAACCCCTCCCACTTGTCACTTGTCCTGCCTCCGCCAGGCCTCCCCATCTGCTCTCCTTACCTCTTCTGGCCCCATCTTTTTAGAAAAAGAGGAAAACTCCAGCACCCGGCATGGGTATCTGACAGCAATAAATTTATTAAATATCCCCCCCAAATATAAACAGAAACCAGTTAAAAAAAAAAAAAAAAACATGAAACATCAGGCCTGGAGCTAACAATAAAGCAGAGACTGGAAACGGATTTGACCTAAGGCCGAAGATAGCTGAGAGAACTCACGCAGGGCAGGGATGCTGTAAATACTGGAGGAAAAACACTCGGGAGCCCCAGGGTGACATGACTGAACCTCGTGGGGGTAAGATTGGGGGTGTGTCAGTGGCTACATGGCTCGGGGGACAGACCACTTGGTCCTGGCCGCAGCCGCGTCCCACCCCTTCAGCTGCTTCACTTGGGGCCCTGGGCCTCGGATTCCTCCTCATCGTCTTCGTACATCTCGCCCTCCTCCTCGGCCGTGGCGTCCTGGTACTGCTGGTACTCGGACACCAGGTCGTTCATGTTGCTCTCGGCCTCGGTGAACTCCATCTCGTCCATGCCCTCGCCCGTGTACCAGTGCAGGAAGGCCTTGCGCCGGAACATGGCCGTGAACTGCTCCGAGATGCGCTTGAACAGCTCCTGGATGGCCGTGCTGTTGCCAATGAAGGTGGAGGACATCTTCAGCCCGCGGGGTGGGATGTCACACACAGCCACCTTCACGTTGTTGGGGATCCACTCCACGAAGTAGCTGCTGTTCTTGCTCTGGATGGCCAGCATCTGCTCGTCCACCTCCTTCATGGACATGCGGCCTCGGAAGACGGTGGCCACGGTCAGGTAACGGCCGTGGCGCGGGTCACAGGCTGCCATCATGTTCTTGGCGTCGAACATCTGCTGGGTGAGCTCGGGGACGGTCAGCGCCCGGTACTGCTGGCTGCCGCGGGCAGTGAGGGGGGCGAAGCCAGGCATGAAGAAGTGCAGGCGCGGGAAGGGCACCATGTTCACAGCCAGCTTGCGCAGGTCGGCATTGAGCTGGCCTGGGAAGCGCAGGGAGGTGGTGACCCCACTCATGGTGGCCGACACCAGGTGGTTGAGGTCCCCGTAGGTGGGCGTGGCCAGCTTGAGGGTGCGGAAGCAGATGTCATACAGCGCCTCGTTGTCGATGCAGTAGGTCTCGTCCGTGTTCTCCACCAGCTGGTGGATGGACAGTGTGGCATTGTAGGGCTCCACCACCGTGTCTGACACCTTGGGCGAGGGCACCACGCTGAAGGTGTTCATGATGCGGTCGGGGTACTCCTCGCGGACCTTGCTGATGAGCAGTGTGCCCATGCCCGAGCCTGTGCCTCCACCCAGGGAGTGGGTCAGCTGGAAGCCCTGCAGGCAGTCGCAGTTCTCGCACTCCTTCCGCACCACATCCAAGACTGAGTCCACCAGCTCGGCGCCCTCCGTGTAATGGCCCTTGGCCCAGTTGTTACCAGCCCCACTCTGACCTGTGGTGGGGAGGGCAGGGGGGATACAGACGGGGTCACAGCTCCAGCACCGGCCTGAACAGCCCACCCCAGAGAGCAGCTGAGGAGGCAGATCGGTGCCTGTTTTGACCTCCATGAAGTGGGGGCATGCAACTCTCACTTCCATGGCTCTTCGTGCCAGTCACATTGTGTGTGGGGATGTAGCCCCCGGCACCTAGTGCTGTGGGATCTGGACACAGACACAGCTTCTGGAGCTTCTGCTTCTGCTCTGCCTCAGGAGGAACTCCTAGTGGAATTGATCCACCCAGCCCTCTAGTCCACCCATCCTCTAGCCCGCTGTGCTGGAAGGGTAAACTACAACCCTGAGTGCCTCGCAGCCCAGGATCCGGATGAGGGCCATGCCCACGCATCGGGTGCTGAGCTCTAGGAGGTGACAGTGGGGTGAGGCCCTCCCTCTGTCACCATCACGGGCATGAGGACGGGCAACCCCTGACCACAGCAATGCGGTGTACTCATGAGCTGGTGTGCTCTGGAGACCCCATCTAGCTCTCTAATATCCTAATAACACACCACGTTACTTGAAATCACAAGTGTCTGTTTCCTGCACAGAACTCTTTCTCTGGGACTCTTTCACTGCACATCAGGGAGCTCAGTGATGCTCTGCAGCACTGTGGGCAGGGGTAACTCTGCCCTTGTTTCTGTTGATCTGGGTTTGCTGGTGGTGGGGTCCACCATGAGAAGGTGGGGAAAGGGGAAACTTACCAAAGATGAAGTTGTCAGGCCTGAAGAGGTGCCCAAAGGCCCCAGACCGGACGCTGTCCATGGTTCCAGGCTCGAGGTCCACCAGGATGGCCCGAGGCACATATTTGTGTGCTGAGAGGAGAGGGGTGGGTTACATGGATCACAGAAGCTGGGCACCCCTTCTGCCTCCTAAATCCTGCCCTGGCCTGCCAGCCTCATGCTCTCACCTAAAAGCTTAGACTCTGGGATCAGAGAGGCCGGGATCACATGGTTGACACCTGGACATGGGCAGGTGTCTCTGAGGGCACCGTTTCACACCAGCTTCTGAATGGCCTCTGCCTGACCTCTCCAGATAACCCCTGCTCTGGACCCTCCATGGGCCTCCTGAAGGGTCTTTGGGACCCTGCCCAGCCCTGGTCATTCCCTTACATGTGTCTCATGGCCATTAAACACACTTGCATCTCACTAGGGTGACTAGGATTCCTTGTTTTACTCTATTAGTCTCCGGTTACACCTGCCAGCCAAGGGAAGGAAGTCAGGGATGCTGGGACCCAACAGTCAAGGCCCCCACCCCACCCCCACCCAGTTGAGGAGGACTCACAAGAAGCCTCGTTGTAGTAGACACTGATGCGCTCCAGCTGCAGGTCCGAGTCACCCACATAATTGCCACTGGGGTCTATCCCATGTTCATCGCTGATGACCTCCCAGAACTGCAGGGAAAGGAAGGGCCAGTTGGTGGTCATGACCCCTGGCAAAGCCCTCCCTCCAGTAGCCTCAAGGCTACAAAATGAGGGGTGTGGACCCAAAGCCTGCACTAGTCCCTTTGAGTGACTTTGAAAAAGAGCCCCAAGTTCTGTCATCAAGAGAATTGTCATAATAAAAAATATGCATGTCCATGGAGACCAGAGTCCTCAGGGTGGATCAGTGCCCAACTGACACAGACCTGGGCCCCAGACCCAGATCTGCACTTGCTGACAGGGGCCTTGA
Organism: Bos indicus; assembly: GCF_029378745.1. NCBI lineage: Eukaryota > Metazoa > Chordata > Mammalia > Artiodactyla > Bovidae > Bos > Bos indicus. The sequence continues at coordinate 15,335,094 of NC_091777.1, read as the reverse complement.
GAGCCCACTTCTCCATGAGGGGGTTAGTAACAAACACCCACCTGGGGTATTTTTTTTTACTTCCCTCTTTTCAGATGAGAAAACTGAGGCCCAGGAAGGTAAGTGATGGAGACCAGGCCTAAGATATGCAAACCCCTCAGTGTCGAGCATAGGCCGTCCAGTGCCAGGGCCTGGAAGCAGCCCACAGCAGCAGCCTCAGCCCATAGGAGCCCTGCATGGGGAGTGACTCGCCTGGGCTCACCCAGCTTGTCTGAGCTGAGATGACGTAGCCCCAGTTTCAAGGGCTCACTCACTGCAATGCAATCTGTCCTGTTTGCCCTGGGCAGAACCCATAGCGCTTCTCTCAGGACTAAGGCAGGACAGGGTCTTGCTTGCAAGTTGGACCACCCCTTCCCAGCGTGACCTCAGCCAACCCCTGAAGCTTCCATGTCTCAGGGCCTTGGGCCTGAAGGCCCAAAGGCCTGAAGATGAAGTCTGATTGCTTTGAGAATAAATCCAGTTACTCTGGATGGGGTTTGTTGCTGTCACTCAGTCATATCTGACTCTCTGTGACCCCATGGACTATAGCCTACCAGGCTCCTCCATCTATGGGATTCTCTAAGCAAGAATACTGGAGGGGGTTGCCATTTCCTTCTAGAACCAGGGGATCTTCCCAACCCAGGGATCGAACACAAGTCTTGGCATTGCAGGCAGATTTTTTATCCGCTGAGCCACAAGGGAAGCCTGGTCCTGGTTGGGAAGAAAGGCTTTTGCCCTGAACACTCTTTGGTGGTTTTTAATTTTTATCACGTGCACATGTTAACTTCTCAAAAGAAAAGAAAAAGATTAGTTAAAATTTTTTAAACTTTTTTTTTTTTAAATTTTAGGGACCTCCCTGGTGGTTCAGTGGCTAACACTCTGCACTCCCAATGCAGGAGCCCAGGGTTTGATCCCTAGTCAGGGAACTCAGATCCTACATGCCGCAACTAAGACCCAGCACAGCCAAATTAAAAAATATATATAAAAAATTAAAAGACTTAAAAATTTTAAAATCCGAAAAATATGAAGAGTCATTATTATCAAATGCACAGAGGAATCTTGGCAGTTCACCCGGAGACAATGTTGGCAAAAGTCAGTTCTCAGCTGGTCTTTGTGATTTGTGTCACTGATAAGTTTTCGTCTTTCTCCCTGCATTAGGTATGTGTTAATGCTGTAATTGGAGGTGTCACTGAGGCCTTCCAGGCCTGATCAGAGCTTTAAATCACTGCTTGGCTCCAGGACCTTGGCCCCACAGCCCTGGGACATCCACAAGCCCCGTAGAGAAGGAATGAGCTTGAGATGGCAGGTGAGGGGGCGGCAGAGAGCGACTCAGTGGCCCAGCCACCAATACATCTATGGAGAGTTCTCTGGAACTCATGTATGGAATGCATAGGCTTCCAGAAGGCAATAGACCAGAGTGAGTGCCACCTCTCAGGACCTCCATTTTCTCATCTGTAAAGTAGACACGATGACAGTACTCACTTCAAGTGGTCAACTCAAGGCCTGACAAATAAAAGCATTCAGCAAATGTTGGTCTCACCAAGTTAAAAGTCCTTAGGTTGCTATTTAAATTTGTCAAGCCTTATTCACTGATAAGGACTTTGCTGGTGGCTCAGACAGTAAGGAATCTGCCTGCAATGCAGGAGGCCATGGTTCAATCCCTGGGTTGGGAAGATCCCCTGGAGAAGGGAATGGCAACCCACTACAGTATTCTTGCCTGGAGAATTCCATGGGCAGAGGAGACTATTGAGCTACAGTCCATTGGGTCACAAATAGTGATATGACTGAGCAACCAATGCACATTCACTGATAAATAAAATAAAAAGTACTTAAAAAAATCAATATATTTTGGAATATTGTGGCACAATAAAAGATTATCACTGGTATGAGTAGATCTCCAAGGCACATCCTTGGGGGGGAAGGCACATGGCAAGGATATTCAGGGTAAAAACAGGCACCTCACAACAGATGCTGTAATTCTTATGCATAGGTGGACATGCACAGAAAATGGACTAGAATAAGGGAAAAAAACTTGCTCCACCCAGAAGAGGGGGACCACTAGGGGGAGGTGCTTAAACAGGCACTTTAGCCTTATCTGCAATGCTTCAACTTCCTAGAAGGGACACATGTTAATAATAGCTTCAGTAGTTAAAACGAATATAAATTGCAATTTAATATATTATTAATAAAAGCTTAGCAGAATATATTACATGTATTATATAACATTAATAAACAACAAAATACTATATAATAAATTAAATAATGCTTATGATCATCACCACAGATGAGAACTGGCGCGTGGACCCCAGGGTCCAGGCCAGGCTCCTATTTCACACACGCAATTGTAGCTCCCGCGGCGCTGTCCGTGGTGCTGACGGTTGCCGCGCCCACACCTGGGGCGGGGAGGCAGAGGGGCGCACACAGAGGAGCCCAAAGCTAGCTGAGTGTGTGACTCCAGAGGGTGGGCTGGCGGACTCCCGGGCTTAAGCCCCTCTAGGACTCCACGCCCTTCCCCACCAGGCGCAAAGCAGCAGTGGGCGTGTGGGGGTGGGGTCGGAAACCAGAAACTCCCTCCTCCCATTGGCTGTCAGGGCCAGGGCCGTCTCTCCGAGGCCCCGCCCAGCGGTCAAGGAAGATGGGGCAGACAAAGGCTTCGGGACCGCCCTACCCCCTAGGCGAGGGGGGTGGGGTACCCTGACTCCTCGCCCCGTGGTGGGGGCTGGGGGCTCCCCGCCCATCCTGATGTGCCTACACAGGCCTGGATTCACACCCGTGCCCTGTGGGGAGGGCAGCACCCTGTCTCACCGCAACCTCGAGAGGCGCAGTGAGGGACGCACCTGGCACAGTGCCCAACACGTAGTGGTCACTGTCATAAATGCTGTCGCATTCTCTCCTAGCCCTGATCGCGCCCAGACTTCCCCTCCTCCCTCCATAACCCCTCCCATCCCGACCCCACCCGCAGCCAGGACCCTCCCCATAGCAGGCAGCCTGCCTCCAAGTAGGGTAACAGCCTACCTGTAACAGTCTGGTGGCACCCCGCCCCGCCCCCACCAGTCAGCGGCCGCTGGCAACTGGCGGGAAAAGTTTGGTCTCCCTCCGCCAAGAGCCCACACTTGTGTGGGAGCAGGAAGCGGCCAGACCCTGTCCACAGGCTGCTGTTGAGCGCCTGTGCAGGCAAATGCCCCCGCCGGGCTTTGAGCTCTTCCAGCTTGGTTGCCAGGTGCTCCAGGGCAGGGGCGCCCAGAAGGAAACCACTTGACTGCCTCCTTTGCTCACTGCTTCCCCTCCTCCCAAATCCACTTCTCTTTTGTACTGTTACAAAACATCAGATACTACTTTTAAAACAAACATGAGTTAAGGAAATTAACCTCAAATGAATAAGAAGTAATGAAAACCCAAAGGACACCGAACTTGAAGCAGGAAAAAAATCTCTGCAGAAGACACTGCCCAGCACTCAGGCAGCTGCCCCTGTCCCCCTGCCCATCCCTACGTCACCCCACCCCGCCCCTTGGGGCTGCAGCTGGGCATGAACCTGCCTTTGCATGATTGGTGCCCATGCAGCCACAGAAGGAAACAGAGCAACCCGACCAACACTTCCCCAGGCTTGCGATGGAACTTGGGTTGCCCTCCTTCCCGTCAGTGACCCCTGACCCTCAGAGGAGCAGATGCTCAGGGCAGGCCTGGCCCCTGTGGCCACAGTAATGAGTCTTTGGCCCCTCCTGCCCGGCCAGGGCATCTGTCAGTGACGGCCCCCAGAGGCCTGATTTAATTTGAGGCCTTGGTCCCCCAGGCTTCCCCTCCCCCAACTCCCTTCCTCAGGCAGGCACAGCTGTCTCCTCAGTGATTAGGGTGTCTCCCCACCATGCCCTCCCCCCATCCGAGGCGCCACCACCCTAGAGCCCAAGTTGCAATTTACATGTCAGCCACGTGGCTGCCCCAGCCCTGTTGTAATTAGCTTTTTGTTCTTGCCTGGTTTCCATGGCAACAGCCTCCGGAGGAAGGTTTTCCTGGTCCCTTCCCCTCCAGGACCTGTCTCCTCCCACTTTCTCCTTGGGGAACCTGCTCCACACCACCCCGCTGGGCCCCTGGCCTTGGTGCTGACAAAGGGCAGCAGGCCCCACCCACCCAGCCTGAGCCTCGTGCTGGGTGGGCACCTGCAGGGACCGAGAGCCGGAGGGCGGAGAGGCTCTGTCTCCACTTGCTGTGTGACCTTGGGCAAGGAACAGCGTCTCTGGACCTGGGGATACGACACTTGCCTCCTGGGTTGGGGGCGGGGTGGGGGGGAACGTGGCCTGCGCGCCTCAATCCCGACATCTGTGAGGGGGGCTAACAATGGAGGGGAGGGGCCTAGCGGGGAAGCAGCTCTGGACCGCGCCCCTCCAGCCCGGCTTTGTTCCCACCACCGACCCCTAGAACTGCCGTCCCTAAGTGGGGTTGGGGGAGGGGTGGCCCGGGAGGTGCTACGCCGGGGGAGAGCCCCGTCCTGGACCAAGGTCATTCGGAGTCCGGGCACAGTTTCTTCCCCAACAAAGGAACAGGGCGGGGCCAGGGAACTGAGGGTTGTCAAAGCTAGCTGGGAGAATGGGGGCGGCTCTGAACGGTTGGGGGACATCAAGCTCCTGGCGTGGGAGGGCAGAGGGAATCGTTATGGCTTTTGGGGGAGCCCCACCCGAGCCTGTCCACCCCACCCATCTCGCCCGTGGCCGAGTTGCGACCCCAGAGAAGAGGGCCACGCCCAGCCAGCGCCTTCCACTTGCACCTGCAGCGGCGGGGGGCTGGAGAGTAGGGAGCCGCTGACCTGCGCTGTGCCTCCGGCAGGCCCGAGGTAACCCGGGCGGGGCAGCGGAAAGGCCGGGGTAGGACTGGCAGAGGGGCGACTCGGCGTCCCGGCCGCCCGCCGGCAGCGGGGACGATCCCGTCCGTTTCTCCTAGGTTTCGCAGTGGTGAGCCGGGCTTGGGGTGCCGCTGTGCGCACACAACGCCTCCCCGCTGCTTCCCTCCCCCGGGACCCGCTCGCGCTGGGGACGCGGGACACGCGCCCAGTGCGGGGCCCGGCACACAGGGCCACGCAGCCTCACCTTGGCCCCGATCTGGTTGCCGCACTGGCCGGCCTGGATGTGCACGATCTCCCTCATGCTCGGTGCTATGGCGGGCGGCTGCGAGACGCGAGCGGACCGGCTGCAGCTGGCTGCGGAGGCTCTGCCGCCCCCGCCGCCCGCTCTTATAGGCGGGGCCCCGCCCGTCTCGCCCGGCACGGCGTCATCGCGCGCGGCCAATCCCGGGGCGCCGCCGAAGACTGCGGCACCGGCTGCAGCAAGCATCCGCGCCGCGCATCCCCGCTCGACCGCGCGCTGCGGCGGCGCCGCCTCCCTCCGCCACCGGGTCTCTGGGCTCCGCGCATCCGGAAGGCGGGGCTGGTGAGCTCCAGGGAGGACAATAGAAGCCCCCCTTGGCCCTTGGCCCCCGCCCCGACTGCCCTCTGCTCCCTTCCCCAGCGGGAGCCTCACCCCTCGGCGCAGCAAGGAGGGTCTTTCTTGTGCACACCTGATTAGGGACCAACCCCATGTTCCCACACCGGAAGGCCAGAAGGGACGCCTCCCAGCACCCCTCCTTTGTCAGAAGGGGCAGACCAGGTACTCTGAGCTTTGCCCGCAGCCTTTGATGGTGGGGGAGGCAGGCAAGGCTGCAGCGGGCACTAGATTCTCTCCAGAAGAAAGCAAGCTGGGGCAAGGCTCCTAGACGTCTGAGTCAGAAGGGCGGTGGCTGCAGGAGTTGGAGGTGGGTTCCTATGGCAGTTCTGTCACTGCTCATCTCTGCAGTGGGGTGCCACCTGCCCCTGCTGCCCCAGGGCACTGCCATGACATTCCAGGTGGACCTATTGCGATGGGTGCTTTGTACCCCTGCCAGACACGCACTTGGACGTAGCTGCTGCTTAGTGAGCAATGGTGTCCAGGATTGTCATAAGGACACACACAAGCCAGACACAGAACTATCAGTCTGGGGGGTGGTGTGTCTGACTCACTCCTTGCTGTCACTCGTACCCCTAGAGTCTTGATCCAAATGAGGCCAAGGAAATTCAGTGGGTGGGGAGAGGCTCTGTAAGGAGTTGGTGTTTGCAGCCGGGAGAGGTCACTGTCAGAAAAGAAGAGACTCACGGTACACACCCTGGACGACACCACCAGTCTCCTGAGGTCACAGGGTAGAGTGAAACCACCTACAAGAAAGCCCGTCTTACATTTCAGTGACAAAAGCCTCTGGGAGGGTTTCAGCCACAGAGTGTATAGCCTGTTCCCATGTGCTCACACTGCTTGTGGGTGCCCCTCTTTCCCCTCATGAAGCTCCCCAACTTGGCAAGTCTGGAAAGGGTCTTTTGTTCTCAAGAGATGCCCCTCCCCCACAATGTGTCTCTGATGTGGTTTCCTGTGTTTGGTTTCCAGCTGCCTGGGGCCCCTCCCTGTCCCCGTTCAGGGGGTCCTTTTCCCTGGAAGGAAGAAGCTTCGCACCCAGTTGAGCAGGACCCATCACCCACCTGCCTGCCGCCCTGTGGGATGGCTCCCGGCCAGGACCTCTCCCCCTCCATCCCCAGAGGAACTGAGGCTGGCTCGAGGCTGACTCATCGTCCATCTCCCAGCAAAGGCCGGCCCTGCCGGGAACCAGCTCCCAGCCCCGAGGCCAACAGTCAGGTGGCACTGCCAGGGTAGGGGACTGGCCAGGGGGCTGCAGGGCTGGCTGGTACCCCTGCTTTTCGTCCATAAGCCTGTCCCAGCAAGAGGGTAGGGCATATGCTCTGTCTGTGGAGGAATGAGGTGGGGGTGGGGCAGGGGGAGGACCCCGCCCACTCCCCTGGGGCTTGGATGCCCCTTAGCCCCTGGACAACCACACCCTATTCTGGGCAGCTTGTCTCACACCTCCCAGGGCTGGCGGGGCACTGACCCTTCTCCCAGCAGGACGGAACTTAAAAGCAGACCCCAGCCTCCGGGCCACCCTGCAGCAGATACGGAGGCTGAGAGAGGGCCATGTTCTGGCCAGAGTCACACACGGGTCACCATGGTCCTGCCTCTGCTGCAGCTGAGGGCAGCTGGGAAGTGCCAGGGTCTTGACACAATGGAGGTGACTTGGGGCGGGGGACCTCTGGGCTGGGGTTTGCACCATAGACAGAATGCAAAGACACAGGATGGAGTGGGTGTGACTGGGGTCTCCTCGCCCTTCCCCAGGTGAGTCCTCTGACACTGGGGGCTGTGGTGTCATGACTTGGGCAGGTGAGCCATGTTTTCTGACTGGCTCCTGGGACTTAGGTCTTACCCCTCTTCACCACACTCCCACTCCTCTGCCCCAAGCTTCAGGCAACTTCCGGAAAGAGGCAAGAAAGATGGGAAGGAGGTTGCACCAAGCATCACGTTTATTAATACTGCTGCACTGCTTCCTGGCCCTGGAGCCTGCATATTGGCTGCTGGTTCCCCAGAGCAGGCCTGGCTGGGGTGTCTGCCGAATGCATGTGCTGCTGGCAGACGGGCTGAGCCCGGCTCCCAGTCACCACAGAGCGTTAGAAGAGAAAAGCCCCCCACTGTGGGCCCCACCTCCTCCTGTGCTGGTCATGAAGTCCTTGGAGCGGGACTTCCCACAGCTTTGGGTGGGGTGGGGTGTGGGCACCGGCCCCAGAGTGGGGCCCCAGATGGAGGGGTGGGGGCCCTCCTTTCTAGGTGTGGGAGGCCATGCCCCACCATCTCCCCAGCCTCCTCATTCTGCACAGCCTCCTGGAGAGTCCTGCGATTCCCCTCTCAGGCCCCAAAGGCCTGTGCACCCTCACCTTCAGGGATGGTCTAGCCGATCCTCTTTGTCAAGGGACTGCCCTGGCCTCACAGGCCTGGGGCACACGACGGCACTGCCACCCTCACCAGGAGCACTGCAGCACCTCTTGGAGCGTCTTCCGGAGCTCCTGGCTGCGGAAGGCATAGATGAGGGGGTCCACAATGGCGTTGCAAATGATGAGGGCCAGGAAGAGGTTGAAGTTCTTGAAGATGCAGCCACAGGTGGGGTGCTGGGGGCAGAGGACGATGAGCGAGAGGTGCAGGAAGAAGGGGCCCCAGCAGAGGAAGAAGACGCCCAGCAGGATGGTGAGGGTGGCAGCGCCCTTGAGGCCAAAGCCCTGATGAATGGGGCGCTGCCTCTTCTGGAGCCGGGCGATGCCCCGGGCATGCTGGCAGGCCCGGGCCAGCATGTGGACGTAGAGGACGGCCATCAGGGCCAGCATAGCTATGAAGAAGCCAACGAGGCACAGCAGGATGACCTTGTGGTTGTAGTAGGTGATGAAGAGCAGGCTGGTGAGGATGCTGGCCACCCAGATGGCCGCAATGATCCTCCACGCTCGGGGCAGTGTCACAACACTGTGGTACCGCAGGGCGTAGAAGATGGAGATGTAGCGGTCCACAGCAATGGCACCCAGGAAGCAGAGGCTGGACACCATGGATCCGCAGATGAGCACGTCGATGACATTGTCCAGCTGCTGCACCACGGCCGCCTGGGTGGCCAGGACACCGGCCTCCAGCAGCAGCATGACTGCCGTCTCCAGCACGTTGCTGACGCTCACCAGCAAGTCAGACACAGCCAGGCAGCAGATAAAGTAGTACATGGGGGAGTGCAGGTTGCGGTTCTTGGCAATGGCAGCCACTACCAGCACGTTCTCCACGAGACTCACCAGCCCCAGGCTGAGAAAGAGCCCGTCAGGGATGGACACCTCCAGGCACTGGGGCCCCGTCCGGTTGGGGGCCAGGGTGAAGGGGAGGGTGGCTGGGGGCGTGCAGTTAAGGGAACCCAGCAGCCGCCTCTGGGAGCCAAGTGCAGGCATCGTCCCGCAGGGAGCAGGAAGGGGTGCTTGCTCTCAGGGTCCTGCTCAACTCATGGCTCCCCTGGGAGGGGCCTCACACCTCCCCTCCCTGGCTGGACAAATGTCGGCCCAGGCATGGCCCCAAGCTTGTGGGGCCAGCCCTCTGGGCGCGGCTTCGCTCTTCTGTTCTCAGTCCGCCTCCCCACCTCTTCCCTGGATGTGCGGTTGCCCACAGGCAGACATTTCTGGGCCGCTTGCCTCCTCCTGTCCTGTGGGGACCTCCTGCCTTACCGGGCCGCGGTAGGCTGAGGTCCAGGGAGAACAGAGCCTTCCTTGGCATCTTTAAAGTCGTCACGGAGTCCCTCCTCCTGAGGGCGGCCACATGATGGGCGTGTGCCGGGCTGCAGCGAGGTCCGCCACCAGGTGGCGCAGGCGGAGCCCAGGCCTGTCAGACGGAGGTAGTCCGGCCTGTGCAGCGGTCAGTGCTCGGCCAACGGGTGCTCCAGGTGATGCAGGTGGGGGCGGGGGGCCTGCAGACCTGCCTGAGACCTCCAACCCTCTTCCAAGCCCGACATAAAACCATTACCTCCTCCCTGAAGCCGTCCAATCTTGCCTCAGGAACCCCCACCCTGGCCCTAGCCACCTTCCCTCCCGACTCATGTTAAAGGCTGGCTGAGGGCAACCCCGCCCAAGGACTCCCAGCCCCTTCACCGCACTGTGGCTTCTCCCTGGGGTGCGGGGGCGGGGTGGGGGGGGGGGACTGCCAGTCCTTCCCTAACAGCCCCCATTTCCTCTGTGAAAGGTCACCACAGCCGGCCCAGAGCCAGCAACCACTTCAAGGACAAACCTTTGTCTGCAGCCGCGTGCCAGCCCCCCAGCACTTTCTCACTGAGGAGTGCGTGGTGCTGACGACAAACCCTCCTAGGAGGAGGGTGGAGTGTACAGGCCGGCCCCACCGGGGGGTGGTGGGGGAGTCAGAGGTGGGCCGATGGGGCTGGTATGCTACCGGCGCTGGTCTGTCAGGGTCTCTCCTCCTCCGCCAGACGGCCAAGGCCCGCACCTGTCCCGTGCCCTCCTCCCTTCCCTTTCCGGGACTCACATGGCCCTCTCCTTTGTGGCTCTGTCAGTGCTGTTTATTGAAGCTCATGGTAGGTGAGAGACAGTACACAGGTTATAAACATGCAGGTTGGTGCATGCCTCACCCAGCACCCTCGGGACCGCAGCACTCCATAATCAGTCAACCTAACATGACCACACCAGACTCTCTGGGGCGCCTCCTGCCCAGCAGCCACTCCCTGACCATCGTTTTTGCCATTTTAGAACCTGACCCATAGGACTCAGGGCCCTTTCTCACTCAGCACTGAGACACTCTCTTGGCTGCACTCAGTGGTCAGCAAGGCACTGGCCAGGTGGGCATCTGGGCGGCTCCTGTTTTGTCACAAACATTGCTGCTGGGTGACAACACCTGGTCAGAGCCACACTTTCAGCTTTGGTAGATTCAGGGAAACCCTTTTACCTGCTGGTGGGCTGTTTGCCTATTCCTGGCTGGGCACGAGCCTCACACCCCTGTGTAGAAGAACCAGGCACGGGGTGCCCCCCTGGTGGACAGCCCCCAAAGGAAAAAAGGGTCCCAGAAGAGGACCACGCAAGAGCCACGGCAAGGCCTGTGCTGGGACCTCGGCCCTGAACCGGCCATGCAAGCCTAGGACTCCCCAGGTACCAACCAAGGCCACTGGGTGAGTGGCATCCTGCCTCCAGCTTCCATGTCACTGCTGCCCCGTAAATGAGGCCTTTGAGCTGCCTGCGCCTCTCCAGCCCCCAGTCGCCCAGCCTGAGACTTCAAAGGGCGTGAGAACTGGGCTGCCTTTGCCAGGAGCCACAGCCCTCTTCCTGGGGAGGCCTCGCGACTCCCCATCTGGTGCTCACCCGCAGGCGGGGGACAGCAGGACCGCCGAGCTGCAATTGGTCACAGTCCTGGGAACCATCCATGCGAACCCACAGCTAGCCCTGCAGCCTGTCCGCCTCTACCCCTGGGAGTAAACGAGTGAGGGGAGACAGGCGGGGCGGGGGGCATGGCCACCCCCTCAGAGGATACACCACGTGAGACCATGTGCCAAGCACATGTGGAGGCTGAGTGGGAACCCCAGAACCAGAAGAGGGCCAGGCACACAGAGGCTCGTCCCATGAGGGAGCTCCTGGGAGCCGGAGCCTGAGGAGCCTCTGCCTGCAGAGCTGAGGGGTGCCTGCATGCAGCCAGTCACACCAGAGTGGCCCACCTTCAAGGGGTCACCCGAGGGCAGCCATGGGGAATGTGCTGCCGAACCCCCACTCCCCACCCCGCCCCACCCCGCAGGGAGAGCTCAGCAAGGCCTGGCCCAGAGTCAAGTCATAGGGTCTTGGTTCAAGAACTGTCTATTTTCTTTTGAACTTGGGGAAGGGAGGGGCTTTTGTGCCCCTTCTTTGGTGCTCATGCTGAAGACCTGAGGTGTGGTGTGACTTGGTAGGAAAGAGTACAACAGCAATCCATGAGCAACACAAGGTCTGAGTGATCAGGTGAGACTTTATAGCACAGATGTCTAGATGTAAGGGCCCTGGCTGTCTAATTCTAGCAGCCAGAGCAGCATGGCTAAGCACTGTGTGGGCAGCAGGCCTGGGCCCAGCCTCTGCTTCACTATCCCAGGACCCTGGCTCTTCATCATAAAGTTGGACTGCTGGTTGCAAGATGGCTGCTGTAGCTCCATACATCACAGCCCCACCTAAATGTATTTAAAGTTGAAAGAGGCAGGGCACCAAGCTCTCCTTGCTTGCCTGTCATTTTCAGAGAGCAAGTCCCTTCCCAGAAGATGCCCAGCAGACTGTTACTGGGCAGTCTATCACAGGCCACACTGGTGGGGGCCGTGTGGCTCCAGGGCAGGCCTGGTCTCTGGAGCTAGGTGTGGATGGTGGGAAGTTTAGCTCACAGCATCATGTCTGAAGGGCGCGGTCCTTGCCAGGTGTTCAGGTGCCCCTCACCTGGGAACGGCTGGAGGGTGAGCTCACATCACTAGGATGCCTTGGACTTCCTGGAAGATGGGCGATGGAACGGACTTGAGTGGTTGTTGATGGGAGATGACTAGGTCACACCTGTTGCCACACTGACCGGCCTGGGGCCCAGATGCTGCCCTGGAGCACACAGGCAGCCTCTGTGGGCAGAGGTCAGGGCCGGGAGGGTGCTCAGTAGACAAGAGGACCCAGTGGGACTCAACCTCGGTGGCCTGGATCCTTGTACCACCACACAGCGTCCTCAGTCACAGGTGGCCTGTGTGGTTCTGAGCTGTCACTCGAGTGCTAGGACGCATCCTGGATGAAGCATCTTGGTCTTCGCCCTCTCCACCCCTCAGTCCATTTGCCCCCAGATCAAGTGCCCCCTAGTCTCTGCCTCGTTCACTCCCCAGAGCTGCCAAGATGAGCAATCTTCCCAAGACATATATCTTGGCTTCCACACCCACCCGCGTTCCCTGAAGCCAGCGTGGACTCTGGCCCTGTGATGCCCCGGGGCAGCAGGGCAGTGGCGGCGAGGTCCTGCCCGTGAGGGGAGCTGGGGTCGGCGACTGCAGCCCTGGGAAAGAAGAGTTCACGCAGCAGAGTGCAACCCACGTAGTTTATAGAAGAGCAGAGCAGGCGGCGACCTGGCCGATCCGACCAGAACAGAACCTGGAGCACAACTGTGCAGCGCTGGGGCGTGCGACCCGCTGGACTCAGTCCCACTCCCCGTCGCCCTCAGGGTGCTCCTCGGGCAGCACCTCCAGGTCGTGGAAGTGGAAGTTGGCCATCATGTCCCGCACAGCCAGCATCAGTCTGTTCAGGCCCTGGTCACGGTGCAGACCCCCGGGCCCCCCGTCCTCCGGTCGCTCCCCCTGTGGAAACGAGACTCGTCTGAGCCAGGCCTCCAGGCCCAACACCCAGTCTCAGGCTGGCGCCCTGTGGGCTGACGCCACATACCTCCACAGTGTAGTTGGGCAGGAGTGAGCGGAAGAAGAGGGCGATGGTGTTTCCATGGCTGATGGGGCTGAGCCTGCAGGAGGGAGTCAGGATGGTCAGAAAGGCCTGGTGGGCTGGGAGGGCAGCCCCCATGAAGGCTGGGGCCTGAGGGGGGAAGGGGATCTACAGCAGGGTTGGCCCTTTGGAACGAGGCTGGTTGAGCAGAGTACAAAGCGGGGCCACTGCAGCCAAGCCCCACTGCATCTTGAGAAAAGCTGTGTTTCCAAGCGTCCTTCCCTCCGAGTTGTGCAGTGAGAGACGATGTTAGCAAGTGCATTTCGGGGGCCTCCTGCACTTTCTGGGCGCCTGGAGCCAGGATGGTCCCCAACTGTCCTTAGTGGGACCACACCCCACATGCCAGCTTGGTTTTGAGCCTTCTGATACTCATCATTAATAATTTTCATCTTAATCCACTGACAATTTAACTGTGGACTGTATTTATGAACGTGTACTCTAAGTTTTATACTTCAACGGAGGAAAAAAATACCTGGCTCTAGAAAATACCTCCACCTGAGCCCTGGACATGAGAAAGTCTGTCTGAGTCTCCTAGGCTGGGGACTGTGAGGTGGGCTCTGCGTGAAGTGAAGCACTTACTCACTCAGTGCTAAAGGCCATAAGGAAAGGGAAAAAAGCCTGTCTCCGACACGATTCTCGAGCAGCCTGGACAATTGGGCCTCGGGGCCTCCTTCCCAGCCTCTGGCTGTGCCGGATGCTTGTCCCTGGGGCCCTGCACGGGCTGAAGCTCCCACGGGAAACCAGCTGCTCCTCACAACCCAGGCTCACAGCTGTCTCCTCCAGGTTCTTACACCAGTTCTGATTACGTTTACTCCTGGATTCGATACCCATGTCCCACTGTATCCACCACCTGCTCCAGACCTGACAGAGAAACGCCTTTGGGTGGACAGATATGTGAAAACACACGGCCAGCAGAGGCTGACTCTTTTTTCTGAGACCCTCCGAGCCCCAGCACTGACCTCGGAGCAGTGCAAGCCTAGGAGCAAAGAAAGAAGTACCTCTCTGGTCTGACGTAGGAGTAGATGGTGTCCAGTGGGGGCAGAGGGTCGAAGCCCAACACAGACTGTGTGGTCACATCCTACGGAAAGGGACAAAGAGCATGGGCTGCTTTCAACTGACTCGACTCTGGACCAGACATTTCTGCTGAGAGTGGGCCGCATTCCCTGTCGGGGAAGTCTGGGGCGGGGGGCTTCCTCCACCAGGACACTCAGCCTGTCTGCTCTGAGGATCGGGGTGAACCCGGGACAAGCACATGTGTGGGAATCACAAGGCCTCCGCTCACAGGTGCTGTGACTCCCCCCAAATGTCAGGGCTGCTGGCTACAGGCCGTGGGCCCTGAGCCGCCGGGTCACCACTCTGTACCCCGTAAGATCACGGAAGCTGCAGGCACGGCTCTGCCTCTCAGGGGGCTCTGCATGGACCATGACCTGGGGGCAGAGCTGCTGGAGGGACAGAGCCTGCGGTCAGCCCTCTCCTTACCGGCGGCAGGGCGGCCACAGCCTCCTTGATCTCAGACAGGACCACATGCCGGTGGATGTTCCTGGGCGCCCGCTGGTACAGCACCTTGCGCCTGGGGCCGGGAGACGAGGGTGGCGCTGCAGGAGGCTGCGGCCCCACGAGAGAGGCCGGCCCTCCGCACTGCCTGCTCCCACGCCCCAGCTCACCTGCTCTCACATGCCTCCACGGCAGGGTCCCCGGCGTCCACCGCCTGTAGAACCTTGTGCACATTCTCCTCCAGCCAGCTCATGGTGGCCGGCTCCTTCCAGAGGAAGTGTGACCTCCCCAGGTACAGGCTCACCAGCTGGCTCAGGGCGGGCGGCTGGCTGTGGGCAGCGGGGACTGTGAGACCCTGTGGGCCAGCTCCATGGGCCCACTGGTGCTCTGGGGGTCCCAGGCTGTTGGCAACCCCGAGCAGAAGGAGGCTGCCCCGAGGGGGCTGCTGTCCCGGGATGCGGCTCCCAGGGCGGGGCACCCAGGCATTTCCTTCTGTGCAGCGAGCACCCTTACTAAGAACAAGTTCCCCAATGACAACATAAACACTCGGAGAAAGTGTGCACCTGTGGACACAGACCTGAGGACCCGCCTTGGTGTACTGACCAGCCTTGAGGTGCCTGGCTCCCGTCACAGGTTTTCCTTCATTTATTATGAGAAATTTTAAAAGGCAGCAGGTGGCAACACAGGCATCTGGACCACATGCACAGCTACAGCAACACTATGCTCGCCCAGCAGACACACTGCAGTGGCCCCAGGCTGACACCCAGGTGGTTGCTCCCCAGGCCCCAGGCACCTCCAGTCTGTACCTGATTTCGGCGTCGGGTCCGAAGAAGTGGTGCGTGGCCACGGTGGTGTCGGGGCGTACACTGCAGTACTCGAGCAGGGGCATGAGCACTGTGGGGGAGCAGGGCGGCACCCTGAGGGGCTGAGGCCGAGGAAACTCACCCAAGACTCCCGAGCACGTGTGCTGGACGCTGTCATCAGAGACCCTCCCCCAGCGCTCTCCCTGGGACAGGCAACCATACAGCTGCCCACCTGCCCTATGGGGCTTCCCCATGAAGCGGGTGACCTCCCTGTGCAGGGGTCTCAATGGGGCAAGGTCAGCTCCCCTCAGACCCAGCCAGGCAGCCCCATGCGTGGATGGAGCCAGATTGAGATGAGCAGGAGGCCCCGAGCAACCAGGCCACCCGCAGGCAGGCTCGTACCGGGGAGGGAGCCCCTTGGGAACTACACACAGAACAGGACCGCAGCGCCACCAGGGCCTGATGGGGCGGCGGGCCCTCTTCCCATCCACGCAGCCAGACTTCAGGGGCCCATGGAAACCGGCAGGTCATCAGAGAAAACCAGGGCAACCCTGACCCCGAGCTCCTCACCCAGTGAGAACGGGGTCCTCAGGACAAGGACAGATACCCTGCTTCCCGTCACACCCAGCCTAGTGCCCTCTCCCTGGAAGCGTACGCTTCAGGTGACAAGTTCTGCTAGAACTGTCAATATGTGAAGACGCCCTAAGCCCCGCAGATGCTCTGAGAGCACAGTTGGCTTTCAGATGCATCATCGGGAGCTGGGCCAGCATGGGACCCACTCATGCCTAGAGCTGCAGGGCACACCCACCTCCGGGGAACATGGTGAGCGCCTGCTGGATCCGGACACAGGCCTCCTCCCTCGCGGAGCTCATCTCCTGCTCGGAGAGGTCTGCCTGTTGGCTCAGCAGGAAATAGGCCAGCGGCACAGAGAAGGCAAAGTTTGGGAGCTGGGACAGGTTCCGATGGGCCTACAAGGGGAAGGAGAAGTTTGGGGCTTCAAGATGATACTCACGGGCACATGGCTTGCACGGGCAAACTGTCCCTTCCTCTGTGCAGAAAGGCAAATAAAAGGACCCAGGTGTGGGGACAGAGGCAGGCCGGGTGAGTGAGGGAAGGCCAGATGCCCACCTTCCCAAGGCTCAGGGTCATCTGGGCAGTGGAATCGCCCCCCACCTCCACGGCTGCTGACGCCCGGCCCTCGCCACCCTGCCTACGGGCACAGGGCAGAACACACACGATGTAAGATGCTCTGGGAGGATGAAGCCACGGTCTCACCCCAAACATTCAGGGGCAGCCCCTGCAGCTATGTTCCTGTGACCTCAGGAACTTGTGTGAACTAGACCCCATGGGTGGGGATCCTCGCCCAACTACACCACAGACCCAGAGTTCAAAGGGATCCATGTATTTAGCCTTCAATTACACACCGGCGTGTGCTATGAGGAAGTTCAAAGAGCAGCAACGGCTGTCACCTCCTGCCTCTACCCACTCCTGACTGGAGGTGTCCCCCGAGACAGCACCACCCAACAGGAGCACACCATCAGTATACAGTTTCTAGCAGCAAATTAAAAGAAAATGGGTGAAATTGATGCTAATACCTTACATGCAACCTAGTGCACCTAACACAGCAACGCTTGCGTGTGAAGCCACCCTGAAGGCCATCAGTGGGGCTGCTGGTGTCCTCACTCCTGCCCAGTCTCAGACCCCTCTGGCACCAACGTGTCCAGGGGTCTATGGCCATCCCCTCCCCCAGGCCTCCTCTGCGCTTGCACTCACCTGTAAGCAGGTGGCGAGGCAGAGAGGCAGGAGCACTAGGGTCTGCCCCAGAGTCTCCCTGGAGGCCCACCCTGCCTGGCCTGTGTGCATACCCACCTCCCACTCTTCGAACAGGCGGATCAAGTACTCGTAGCTCCGCGCTCGTAAGGCCAGGTGGTCGATCAGCAGCAGCATGCACAGGGGGTCCTCGTCCGGCTCCAGGCTTCCGGGGGGAGGCAGCATGGTGAGCAGGGCAGGCAGAGGGAGACAAAACCCAGAGTGGGCCAGCGCGGACGCCCACGGGCTGCAGCCCCAGGCTGGGGAGCAGCGGCAGCCCTACCTGAGGATGAGCTTGCAGTACTCCAGCGCCGTGCGTGGGCAGCCCCGCTTCTCCAGGAAGCTCATCTGCTTGTAGAGGGCCAGGTAGAAGCTCCTAGACCCAAGACAGTTCCTCGTGAACGAGCGCGGCAGCAGGCCACACCGCACGTCGCTCGGCGCCTCGTCCGACGCCGCGTCCACCCTCTGCCCGCGGGCTGCGCTGGCGTATCCCGTGTGGCCTAATCAGCGCCAACATTCGCCAGGGTCCTGTCTGCAGAGAAGGTGACTCTGCTTGTTGTCTGCAGTCACATGTGGGAGCACGGACAGAAAACCAAGCTGATGTGTTAGTGGAGACCTCCATCTTCTTAGGCTTTCTCTTAAAAATAAATCTTGTTTAAGGGAAGAGACTTAACACCTCCAACTGTAATCACCATCTTCATTTATCCTCCAATTTCAACTGTCACCACTGCTCTGTTAATGCCTGCTAATGCCAAGAACGTCAGTGTTTTCAGCATCTCAAAGAACTAAAGAGTTTCACTGGAGAGAGCTCATACAATTAAATGCAAGAGAGAAAGTTCAGGACTGGCCCGGTGCCCTGGGGCCCAGCACAGTCCCCAGCTCGGGGGACACAGCCCACGTGGGACACGACAGGAGGGTGGAGAGGGAGCCTGGGCTGTGGAGTCTGTCCACGTGTGCAGGGCCCTGAGGCGGAGGCCCAGGAGGGAGGCTGCGCTGCTGAGTGGGGGCTTCGGGGGAGGGGCATCTGCAGGAAGAGGGTCCCACATGCGTGTGTGACCAACCACCACACATGGACATGATGACTTCACTCGCAGTGCCAACATGCACACCTGCCCATAGGCTTTCCAAAGGATCCTGAGTCCAGACACAAGAGGAAGTACAACTGCAGGTCCCATGTGGTGAAATGGCTGATGGTTTCCGTCCTATTGCGCACAAGTGTCAACCCCAGGCCAGCCGGTCCTGTCCATCCCTGGGCCCAGCCCTCCTGCATCCAAGCTTTAGACACAGTGAGATACCCGAGGATCGCAGTGGTGCCCCCATAGACTGTCCAGCCCTCACGTCGTGACGCCTATGACCCCTGCAAGGGAACACAGAGGCCCACAAACCCCCCTGGCGGTCGGCTCACCTGTTCTCAGGCCTGCGGTAGTCCAGCCGGCAGGTCCCACTGGTGAGGCTGAACAAGGGGTGGAAGGCACACTCCATGCTGTACAGCGCACGCTCTGCCGGCCAACACACAGCGGGCGTCAGTCACAAGGGAGTCGTGACTTGGCCACACCCCTCAAGAAACCCAGATGCCCCCAGGGGCCAACTCCCGGGAGCCAGGGTGGGAACCGGCTGGGAGAACGAATGAAGGGATGAAATGCTGACACAGGGCTCACACAGGTCAACCCTGAGGACATCGTGATAAATCAAAGAAGCCAGGCCGAGACACACTGGTCGAGATTCCATTCACAGGACAGTTCAAAGACAGAGGGCGGACTGGTGGTTGCTGGGGCGGGGGAGGGGAAGTGACGGCTGATGGTCAAGGTCCTTTGACACTCCATGGGAATGATCTAGTATCAGCAGGGGTGTGGCTAAACAGCTGTGTGTACACTAGGTCCATAAAGCTGTATTTAGAGAGCGTCCCCGCCTATATGCAGGCAGGTGCTGGCTGCTGGCCGGCCTTACCCACGAGGTCGCGTGCCGTCTCCTGGTCCTCCTGAAAGCGGCATGCGTCGCTGAGCTGCAGGAGCGAGTCCACGTGGTAGGGGCTTGACTGGAGCAGGACCTATGGGGGAGGGGGGATGCGTGCTGACAAGATGACACCCAGGCAGGCCCCGGGCCTCCGGACGCCCCCAGGACCACACCAGGGTACCAACGCACCACAATATTATTGGGCTCCATGGACTCGACGGCGGCCAGGAACTTGTGCTGCGTCTGTTGGTACTCCTCGCTGTGCTCAAAGGCGAAGACCGAGCGGCCTTTCCTGGATTCCAACAGCCGCATCGACAGACCTGGGGTGAGGGTTGCCCACATCAGGATGCCCAGAGCCGACTGCCCGTGGCTCAGGCCACACCTCCGATGCCCCTTCTACCCTTTCTCCCCCGAGAAAGGTGGACAACAGGGGGACATGCAGAGCCCGCCCCAACCCCCCAACCTGGTCAGCCCTGGACATGGTTTGCTTAAAGTCAGAATCCAGATGCCACCCCCAAGGCGACAGGGACTGCTAACTCATGACACCCTCTGCTCCTATGCTGACGCTGGGTGCCAGGTCCAGGTTCTGAGAAGCCTGACAACTTCATCTCTTTCAGCACCTTCGTGAGACCCGTCAGGGTCGGGGGATGCCCTTAGCCACAGTCTCTGACAAAGTCTACTCCAGCCCAACAGGACCCCGTGGCACTGTGTCCTCTGCCTGCACTCAGGGGCCGCTGTTGCGAGCGTGGGAGGGAAGGGCCAGGGGGACGAGGTGTCCACCAGGCCCTCACTGGGCACAAGGGGCCTCGCAGGGCACCCCAGGCCCCAGGGCACCCCCATCCGTCACGCCACACAGCCAAGCCCCCAGCAGGGCACTGCTCCACATCCAAACCTTTCTGCTCTGCAGCTGTTCTATGAATTCTGTACACTTGTGAGTTTGCAACCGAACACAGAACAGCACAGCTAAAGAATGAACTTACTGGTTCCTGTGCGGCAGGACCCACAGCACAAAGGGAGAAGGTGGAGCAAAGCGGATTACCACACGGCTGAGAAGACAGACGGTGGTGGGGTCTGAGCCCAGATGCTGGAGCCCCTGGGAGCACATGCACACACAGAGCCTGGCGGCCCCCCTCCCTCACCTGGTTTGGTGTACCGGGGCCACGTGCTCTTCGGGGTGGTCAGCCATGTACACTTGGGGTACACGCGCTGTCTCTGCCGCGGCCTGGGGAGAATGGACAGGGCATGGCTTTACTTCGGCAGGCAAGGACAGCATATAAACTGGACAACAGCCGTCAGGCTGCCAGATGGGACTGCAGACTGTGATCCGAGCAACCAAACCACACATGTAGAGGTAAGAAAAACAAGAAACTCAGGCTAGTGAAACAGCAGGAAAGGTAAAAAAAAAAGCAGCACAAGGTGGAACCTAACGTGAAGATGACAAGGAGAGAGGGAGCCTGCAACGAGTTGCAGATGTGCTGGCCTCCGTGGTCGACGACCCGCTGAATAGGGTCCACCAACAAACCCCAGAGGGACGGGGCATCAGTGCCCAAACACCAGCACGCTTCTGGAGAGAGAAAACCAGCCACACAAACACCAGCACGAGTGGGCCGTGGCCCGGCTCCCTCCCCTAGCCCTCCCCCAGTCTCTTAAAGGCCGGTGTTCTCTGCTGCAGGTGTGTTCTCTGCTGCAGGCGCCAGGCCCTCCCCTCAGCCCTGGTTACACCAAAGGCTTTCTCCTCTATGACGGAACTGAGCAGCAGTGGCCTAGTGGACTCGTCTATATTTCTCTGTATAATTCTTTGATTATTTGAATTATTTCATCAAGAAAAAAAAATAAGTAAGAATCTGGATTGGGTGAGGAACGGGATGAAAAAGTATGGCCCTTCTTCCAACACAGAAGTAAAAAACTGGGACTTCCCTGGTGGTCCAGTGGTTCAGGATCCGCCTTCCCTTTCAAACGCAGGGGATGCGTCTGATCCCTGGTCGGGGAACTAAGATCCCACATGTTGCAGGACAACCAGGCCTGCATGTCACAACTGCTGAGCTTCCCCGTTCTGGAGCCCATGGGCCACAACCAAAGATCCAGCATTCCACAGCGAGGATCCTACATGCACAACTACGACCCAACGCGGCCAAATAAATTTTTTAAAATCCCACTTACTCCAAAAAAAAAAAAGTAAAAAACTACAGGAGAAAACACAACTCTTAAGAAAACAGCGGTCAAAACCTGCAGGAAACTGAAATGTGGGATGGTTCTGGGTGACTGGTAAGGTGTACAAAAAAGCATTAACCAGATGCTCAGAACTGTCCCGTCTAGGAATCCGAGGGAGGGTCCAACCCTGCAGGGGGCTGCCAGGCAGGAGAGGCTGCCCTGGGAGGTGGTGTGCCAAGCGGGGGGCAGACACCAGCGGCAGAGAAGGTGAGGCGCACAGGGCACCAGGAGGTTTCAAGATGGCCAGAGACGCGTGGGGCCCGGGGCCCAGGAGAAACCACAGCTTCTCAGGGGAGCCTATACACAGGACTTAAGTGTTCAAAGGAGTAAATGGGATAAAAAGTACAATTTACCACTGAAAACATAAATGCAGAGCTATTAAATACTAGTATACTAACAACTGTAATTTGCACAGAAATACAATCAGGCCAACATGTAAAGATGCGGTACAGAACGACCGGGCAGATGGCCAACAGAGGACGCAAGGAAGCAGGGTGGAAGGTCGAGCCCAGGGGAGCCCAGGTGAAAAAGACAACGTTTTGAGCTAAAAACGTTCTTCCTTAATACTCCAAAAAGGAAGACAAAGTCAGAGACCTCTGTGTCCTGAATAACTGAACACCAAAACCAAAAGCAAATTATAAAGCAAACACAATGAGAAACTCAATGGCTCAGATTCCGTGCTTCCACTGCAGGGGTCGTGGGTTCAATCCCTGGCTGGGGAACCAAGATCCCTCATGGTGAGCAACCAGGCCAAGAAAAACCAAACCAACAAATCTCAACACATAACTATTTTTCACCTTGTTATCACAACAGTCTTTAAAGCCTCCCACGCCTCCCATGGATCCGAGCAGGAAGCCACACCCAGATTGGGGGCGCGGGTTCAACTCTAAAGAGGGCAGTGGGTGGCACCCCCACGCCAAGTGCCAGCAGGGGCTACAGTCAAATACACCCCAGCACCTGTGCCCTGTTATACGGTGCCCAGAGCTCAGCCATGCAAACCAGGCACGTGAAAGACAGCAGGACCCGTGGGCCCAGGATGCACAGCAGACAGCCGGCCTGGAGCTGCTGGAGTAAGCGGCTGTTTTTCACAGAAGCATTGAGTCCTACAGTCAGAAACATGCACTTGAAAACATAAAGCCTAGGGTGCTCAGGGCTGGTACGCTGGGATGACCCACGGGGATGGGATGGGGAGGGAGATGGGAGGGGAGCTCAGGATGGGGAACACATGTACACCCATGGCTGATTCATGTCAGTGTATGGCAAAAACCACTACAATACTGTAAAGTAATTAGCCTCCAATTAAAATAAGTTCTTTTAAAAAAGAAAAAAAAAAAAGAAAAGATAAAGCCTGGGCTGAGGGAAAATTCCCTCAGTTGGGGCTGGGCCTGCAAGGGAGCACAGGGCAGAACAGCCCCTCCCACAGAGCCTGGGATCACAGTGCTCTGGGCACTCCCATGGCCTTGAAAACACGGCCGTGGCCACAGAACCCACTTCACAAAGATCAGACTTCTGTCAGAACCCGAACTCCAGGTTAGAGTTGCTCTCGACTGCAAAGCAAAAATGCACCTGGCTGAGATTTCAAGGCTGTGTAAAATTAGGACCCTGGTGGGCAGCAGCAGTGAGGGATGGAGCCCGGCTCGCACCGGCAAGGCCGCAGGACTTCTCCCCAGTTCCCCTCAGGCCCTGGGACTCCGCTGGTCACTGTGGCTCTAAAGCCCCTCCCCGCCCCCTTCAGTGAGAACACAGCCGTGGCCTTACCTCTGCTCCCCGAGAACAGCTCTGGCACCAAAATATCTTTTCAGCTCTGTGTCTGGATTCAAGTGTCTAGAGAATTGAAAATTTTAGAGAGAAAAATGAAGATGAGCGCTCTGACAACAATCCTGGGAATGTTAGAAAGTCACATGAGAACCCAACAGGGAAAATCGCTCTCCTGCCTGCTGACGTTCTCTGCAACCGCATAGCCTGTGGCCACGCTGGCCACCACTCGCTGGGCATGAAATCGAGGGGTCTTCCCTGCCTTAGGAAGGAAGGAGGCCACGGTCGGTGGTAGGGACAGGAGCAGAGGAGGTCATACACTCGGAATATTCCCAGGCACATAGAGCTAGAGAAAGGTCCTGCTGGGTCAGCACCGCCCATGCCCACTGCTTCCCCGCGCGGCCGCACCTGTGCTCCACATACAGGACATGCTTCTTCGTGCTCAGGGGGGGCGGGCCCGGGCGGCTGGCACCGCTGGCATCCTCGATCCTCTCCAGGATGCGGTCAATGTCCTCCAGGCCATTCTGCTGAGAGTCCCAAATGACACACACACCAACGGAGCATCAGTGGCAAAATCTACTTTCACTAAAAGCAAGTATTATATCGTGTCTCCTTCCTGAAAGACAGTCCACTCTGAACACTATGTACTGCAGGAATAGCGAGGAAAAAGGAGAGGTGTGTCGTAAGATGGGCAGTCAGAACCACGGACCGGGAAGGGACTCAGCGTCTGCACTGTTTCAGATGTTTGCCAGAAAACGGACAGCACAGATGGCTCCAAGCCTCTGGGATCTAAGTGAACAAGTTTGCTCATTTCCCCAATCTCTGAATAGTCAACAAAATATCAAGTAACACTGGCCTGTTTTCAACACCACCTCAAGAAACAGAAAAGAACAGAGAGGAAATCTGCCAGCTGTACATACCGAGGTTTCTCCTGCGTTTTTCTTATTTTTCTGTTTTCTTTTCTTCTTGCGGAGTTTGCTACAGGTATTGGACTAACAAAAGAAGCACATTTCACTCAATGGTGAGAGGCGAGGACATCTTAAACCCAAGAACCAGCTGGGGGGAGGGGCAGTCAGCTGAGGGGAAGATGGCAGCAGCCTGCCTTCTGAATCCCCTAGGAACACACCCACTTCTCTCCAGCAGCTGACCCTCCTCCAGTCTCCCTGACTCCGGTCTCACCCTGCCTTTCTTAGGTGTCCCTGACAACTCATGGGCTCTGGACCATACACCCGCCTGCCCTCTGCTGCTGTGCCTCACCGAGTCAGCCACTCCCCACCTCGGTCAGCAGGCCCCTCCCACTTGCAAGGCCCCCTGCCTCAAGATCTCTCGTGCCTTCACCTGGCCACCTCCTTCCATCAGTGCGAAGGTCCTCAAGGAAGCCCCCCAACACCCCAAGACCAGTGGTGCCCAGCTGCACCAGAGGTCCCTGGAGGGCACAGATGGGCCTGCAGTCAGCACTTACCAGGTGAATGATGAGGGGCCTCCTATGGGGACCCCTTCTCGTCCAACCCTAACCTAGCCTATGTGTCTCTTCAAGGAGCATCCACCCAGTGGCAAACAACACACCCAGAAAGTGGGAGGCAGGCCCTGTGCCAGGAAGACGTGCCTAGAGGCCCCTACTTGTGGCCCTTCCCCGGCCACCACAAGTCTCGAGAAGTCCATGCGAGTCTGATCATGGCTCCCAAGGCAATCCAGGGAGCCAGGCAAGTCACAGAGCACAGCAGCGGGATGGAAGGTGGGCCGCACCTGTTCTGAGGGAACCGCTGTGTCTGCCGCATTGCCGCCCCTGGTGGACTCTGAATGCCCGCTCTGGGCCCTCCTCTTGTTCCCTGACACCACAGCATCCACAAGCAGACAGTCTGTCCTCTCCCCATTCACCCCGGGTGCCTCGTCCAGGTCCTCGATGTTTATCTGGAAACATAGATGGGGAAGCAAGGGCATTAGGGCTGCATCCTAGTCACCAATTACAAAGGTGAATCTGAGACACACGTGTCTTGGGGTGGTGGGTGCATGTCAGGTCACTGAAGTGGCAAAGGGGAGGACCATGAACATCACCTGTCTAGGGTCCCCAGGGAACGCAAGGGCGCCATGAGGCCACATCATCTGTGCTGAGCAGTGACAAGTGCTCCCCCTCAAGCACCACTCCAGAGCGACGGTTTGCAAACATACTTGCTCAGCTAATGCCTCACTGCTCCCTTTTCCTGCCTGGACTCCAGCTAGCTGGTCTACACCGGCAGACAGGACCAGCGCTGGGGAGAAGGTGGGCGACACGCACGAGTTAAGGATGGGACCTCAGTTGGTGGTGAACAGGGATAAGCCACACACACGCATGCACGCAAACCTCAGGGACCCAAATCTGGATGGATGGTAGGTCCCAGAAGACACACATCCTCGCGCTCGAGAGGGGCGGGGGACAAGTCATGGGACAAGTTCTGGCCCTCTGGCCAGTAAACGAACCAGCAAGCCAGAGGCAACGCAGCAGCAACCACCAGGCTCCACGAGCCAGATCTGAGGGCCCCACGCTGCTTTGCTGAGGTCCAAAAGTAGAGAAATGAAACCACATTTGATTCAGAACATCCAAAAAACATAAAGCTCAAAAAATAAAAAATAAAATCCACTCTAACCCCAGAGCCCTAAGATGATTTCAAAACAAAACTGGGACAACGTCCTCAGCGACCGCGCACTGCCTGCTCCCGCAGGCCCAGGCTCCCACAGAAGGTCTCAGGGAGGGACATACGCCTGTATGGGTGCCCTGGTTTCCTGTCTTCAGCAGTAGAGGTTCCCATGGGGCAGGGACAAAGCATGAGGCTGTGTGATGGCTTGCCGGTCCCTCAAATTCACAGCTCTTCTGTAACGACTGGAAACGGGGAGCGGCAGGGGCGGGGGGCTGCTCCCCACACCAGCGCCACAAAGGGAGGAAGTACAGGCAGGGTCTTGTGATGTTTCTTCTCTGTGGCGGGGGTCCTGGAGGAACGGCCCGCACACTTTGTCTAGGATTCTGCACCTCCGGGAAGTTAGGGACTGGTTCTCTTTTAAGTCCTGCTCACTTCCTTCAAACAAACTCTCATTTTTGAGCCCCCTTTGGAAGCTCTGAGAAAGTTTTGAGAAATTTCAATTAATAACAAGCATGCCAAGATCAACTTCCCCGGAAAGAAAACCTCTGTCTGTGCACGCAGGACGCAAGGGCTCTGCACATCGGCAGCTTCACTGCTACCCACACTGGCTGGTGCCGCCCGGCACCTCTGTCCAGCACCCTGACGTGTTCGACTCGCCATCCAGGAGCCTCCAGGTCGGTCATCAGCTTCAAGGTCCCAAATGGATGCCAACTTCCAGAGGCTCTTGTCCACTGCCGGTGTGCACTCTGGGATCCACAGTAAGACAGGGCGCAAAGCACACTAATAGTGAGGATGCAGGAGGGGCTGGATCTCTGTTGGAGGTAGGAAGCTTTTTACTAAAACTCTTGAAATGAATGTACAGGACAAGTTTTGGAGGAGGTGTGTGACCCAAACTCTGGTCGAAAGACAAGGCCCTTCCATGACCCCAGAAACACGGGCCACGGCTCAGGCGGCCGAGTCCTAGGCTTTTCACCACTATGACTTTGACTGTCCCAGCACGCTGCACCCACAGGCCAGTGTCTTCTTGTGTCTAGTCCCACAGTGTACGGCTTCTGAGGGTCGTCTCATTCTTTTTCTAAAAGATTTACTTTTGGCTGCGCCGGCTCATCATTGCTGCATGTGGGCTTTCTCTACTTATGGTGCTTGAGCTTCTCATTGCTGGGGCTTCTCTTGTTGTGGAGAATGGGCTCCACAGCAAGTGAGCTTCTGCAGTTGTGGTACCCGGGCTTACATGGCCCTTGGCCTGTGGCATCTTCCTAGACCAGGAAGCGAACCCATGTCCTCATGCTCAATGCACAAAGAACTTCATGACAACATTCACAGAAAGGAAAATAAAAGAATATCAAAACCCCATTAGGTAAATAAATAGTAAGAAGAGGCAAACAGTCAATTGCTTTTAAGAGAAATTTTAACACTAAAAAACATTGTGTACTTACCCTAATATGTACCATATCCAGCACTCCTCACTCTGCCACATACATCCACATTACCAGTTGGTATCATTTACCCTCAAAATGAAGTTTCCTTTAACATTTCTTTTAGTGTAGGCCTTATGGCAATCATTTTTCTCAGCTTTTGTGCTTATGAAAATATTTTTATTTCACAATCATTTGTGATAAACATTTCACTGGACATAGAATGCACTTTAAGGATGCTGACCCACTCTGAGCCAGAGTGGGTCAGTAATTGCTTTCCTATAGACAACCTGTCTCTTACCTCCAGCGTCTTTTATGACTTTTCTTCACCATGGGTTTTCAGCAATTATGATTTAAACTGTTGCTAAATTGTATCCCACTTGGAGTCTGTTGAACATTTTGGATCTATGGGGCTTTCTTCTGTGTCAAATTTGAGGCTTTATACCACAATTTCATTGATGGCTTTTTCTGCAGAACCCCTCCCGTTCTGCTCCTCCAATTACAGACATTAAACAACCTGATACTGCTCTACAAAGTACTAATTTTTCCCACCACGCTCCCCCTTTCTGGATCGTTGGATGGTTTTTTTTGCCCTTAGTTCAAGATCACTGATCTTTTCTTCTCAATTATCTAATCTGCTACTCAGACCATTGAGTTATTCATTCCAGATAGTAAATATTTTCCCATCTGGAATTTGCCCTTTTATAGTTTTTACTTCTATAATGAGATTCTCTATTTTTTCCCTCATTATGTTCATGATTTCCTTTATTTATTTATTTTTATTCATGATTTCCTTTAAATCCTTGAACATATTTATATCTTGTCTTAGGCTTGTATATGATTTTACCATCTGTCATCAGCATGTGTGTTTCTACTGAATGCTTTTTCTCCTGATTACAAATCACATCTTCCTGCTTCTTCATGTGTTTGTAATTTTTTAGTGGGCACTGATTGTCATGATTTGACACTGCCGAATGACTGGATTTTGTAGTTTTCTTTAACAGAGTGTTGATATTTATTTAGGCAGGCAGTAAGTTTACTTGCAGATTAGCACAATTTCTCCAAACTTTATCTTTAGGCTACCTTAGGACGGGCATAGGGCATTCTTCACCGGAGGGTGACTGCCTTACTCCTACGGCAAGGCCTTTCGGAGGCCTCCACTCATCACCAGGCTTCTCTATGCGGCCTCTCTGCTCTGGTTGGTCAGAGCTGAATGTCTTCCCAAGCCCATGAACTCAAGTGGTGGTCAATCTCTGGTGTTGTCCCTCCTCCACTGGCTGTTCTATGCCCAAACAGCCAGGTATCGAGCCCAAGACTCCAAGCAGGCTTCTAGAACTCCCTCTTTCCAGCTCCCTCTCCCTTAACTCAAGCCACCTCTGCAGACCCCAAATCTAGTCTACCCCTCACCCCCCGACTCACCGAGAGCACCGTGGTCTGCTGGGACAGCCTCCCTGTGCTAATCTCTGGACAGTGTCTCCAAGCAGAAAGCTGGCACAGGGGACTTGGGGACCTGAGACCTGCAACGTTTGTTGTCTAATGTCTGAACACGATTAGTTCAGTATTCTGCTGGTCCTACAGTTGTTTAGGGCAAGAGGGCTACTTCAGTACCTGTTATTCTGCCAGGGCTCAAGTAGAAACCTTACTTTTGTTTCTATTAATGCACTGCTTGGTTTACTGAGAGATTATTTTTGGCTCTACAAAAATAAGCCTTTGGGGGAATTCCTGGCAGTCCAGTGGTCAGGGTTCTGTGCTTTCACTGCAGGGGCCTGAGTTTGATCACTGATCAGGGAACTAAGATTCTGCAGGTTGAAAAAACAAAAAGGCTTTTATTTTAGTTATTTTTCCCATTTAAAGAGAGAAAACATTAAACCTCTGCGATACTGACAGAGTACCCCTATGGTGTGTAGTTAATGAGTACAAAGCCTCATCTACTGTCTACTGTAGGTAGACACTGGCATCAGTGAGGCCATCTCTGCTAAGGTTTTCTCACAAACTTGAGGATAAAACAATTGATGTGACATGACGTTAACACGAAGAATCTTAGAAAACTATGGTAATCCTCATCCAAATGTGCCCTTGACCAGTGAAAACAGCTATTGAGGTTCTAACGCCACCTGATATTAAACGCATTTGTGAATATGAAGCCAGGCATTTTGCTCCTGAACTGGACATCAAAGACGAAGATGACACATATTGGCAAGTCGGCAGTCACTGAACAATGTCAAGTTCTTACTCCACTCAAACAATAGCAACCTGAACAATGAAGCTTATTTTGAAAGCAGTTTGTTTTTATTTAATTACATAATTTTAGATTTCCTTTAAAATTGAGGTTTCTTTCAGAGACTGGTTACTGCATTGTACATGAAAACAGAGAGACAGACTCATGCAATTCTCTGGAACAAAATGGTCTTCTTGCTAAAACTTTTCAATGATATAGAGTAAAACTTGACAGTTTTCAAAAGTTTCTGTAGTTTTAATCAAATTGTCAAAGTGGTCCCTGACCCCAAAACACTAGTGAGTTCTATTTCACAACACTATGTAACAGTTGTGCAGTACGTTATGCTGCAAAATTCAAACTATGCCCTCAAAACAGGCATGTTTATCATATACATTATATTTCAATAAAATGGATTTTCAAAAACCACTCGGAATGAGGTAGGACAGATGATTTCTAATCTAAGGCCAAGGAAACTCACCCAAGAGCCAGAAAAGAGGACAGCCCCAGTCACAGACACCCTAGAGATCTTCCCACTCGCAGGGATGGTGGGGGAACCACTTAAGTCCTATTACACCCTTTCTTGGTTGTTAACATCATTTAATACCAACATCTGCTGAGTGCTGTGTGCCTGGCATGGAGTTCACTGATCCCCTGTGACAATCCCATGGGGCAGGAAGCAGGGGAGCTGACACATATGTTCACATATGTTACGAATGCCATCTGAGTTCCCACAGGTAAGGACAGGTGGAGCCATGATGCAAATCTGGGTCCTTCTGACTGCAAAGTTAGGTGCAGGCTCTCACAGGCTGGCCTCAGAGAACCTCCCTGCACACCCACGGGGGCAGATGCCACTCCAGGGGTGGGGACACACGGGGGAACAATGAAGTCTCCATTCTCACAAGGCAGAGGGAGGCAAGCAGCACAAGATAAAAAGAACATGGAGGTAACTTGGCTGGTTTCCTCTGTGATAAACCTCCATGGGAAAAGGACAAAGACCAGAAGAACGGGCACGGGAGTGGGAGGGGGGTGTAATTTTAAATTGGGAAGGATGAGCAAGATTCAGAAGGCAATATCTGAGCAAAGCCTGAGAAGTGAGCGATGGGGGAACAGAGGGGGAACAGCATCCCCAGGCAGAGGGGATAGCAGGAGATCTGTGTTTCTGGCCTGTGGCTCCAGCAGATGAGCAACATGACCCAGGCCCTCGGGGGCTATAAGGAAGCAGGGTTGACAGCAGACATGGACCTGACAGGATCCCTGTGGCTACTGCGTCCAGACAGGCTGCAGAGGACAAGAGGGTGAGCAGGAGTGGTCAGAATGATTCAGGCGGAGGCGATGGCCACCCCACAGGCGCTGCGCCTGGAGCCGTCCAGGCCTTACCAGGCTCTGCATGTGGTGTGTGAGAGAGAAAGGTCATGGGTGCTTCCAGGCTGCTGGCCTTAGTGACAGGAGAGTGGAGCTCCCTCAACAGTCAGGGAGGGCTGGAGGAGGCAGAAGGCAGCTGAAGCTTGGACACACCATGTCTGAGATGTCTGCAGAACATCTAAAGGGGACGATGGGAGGTGAGGTGTGAATCCAGAGACCACGATGGAGGTCTGTGCCGGCCACATCAGTGTCCTACCGGAAAGCACAAGGGAACACACACAGCACAGACAGACAGGTGCAGCCACTGGGCCCCTGACCTGAGTTCATGGGGCTCCACATAAGCATCCTTTCCCTCTGTTCACACAGAGAAGAACCTGCCTTTTCCCCCATTTATCCCACATACCCTGCCCTACTGTCCATCTTTCCATTCTACTTTCCATTCTTCTTCAGAAGGGACACTAACTATGCCTCAGAGACAAATACCAGGGCATGGTTAAGAGTACAACTGTAAGTCATCAAGCCTGGATTTACACAGTGGGTGTCACTTACTACCTCATTTGTACAATGGGGACAACATGACCTGGGCAAACAGTAAGGCACACAACATCACACGAGTGCCTGGGATGTGTGAATGTTCTCCAAATAACTTATTATTGTTTGACTTAAAAAAAAAAAAAAAAAAAAAAGACTAAACCTGGAGGATGTCAGAATAAGGAGAAATTACCCTGACAGAAGATCCGTGAAAATGGCCAACTCCAGCACAAACCCATTTCAGACTGTGAACAAGTGGGATGGAAAGAAGCCCTGAGGGTTTTGGGACAAGTCAAAAGTAACTGCAAAATTTAGGGATAAATGATTGATGAGAGCCTTGGGGTAAAACAACCAGATGTGGCTGTATGTGGGGAGCCAGGGAAGCTTGGTAGGGGGAACATGAAGGTTACTTATAACACACTGTTTTTGCATGTGTTGGAAATGTTCCATAATAAAAAGTTACAAAGAAAGAAATGACAAGAAACAAGGGTGTGGGGAGGCTCAGAAGAGGTGGACAGAGAATCCAGAGATTTTGAAAACAGATTTCATGCCACCCCCAGCAGAAACTGGAGTGAGGCTTTCTCACCTTAGAGAGACATGGACAACCATTAAACCAAACTTCCTGTGTGGGACGGGCGGCCTACACTCCCCATTGTCTTAGGATGGGTCCTAACGTGCCACGTTCCTGTGAAGTTGGGAGCCAGACCAAGAGAGAGGTGTTTTCTCCCAGATCTTCAGACCTACTGCTACTCCTCCAATCGCTAGGCAGTAGTGTGGAGCCCCAGGTGTGTGCTGGGCACAGGAAGCAGACATGCTACCTGCTACACAGGGGAGTCGGAGGAGCCAGAACCAGCACATGCAAAATTACAGACCCAGTTGGGTTTTCCCTGGCAGTCCAGTGGTTAGGATTCTAAGCTCTCAGTGCCAAGTGCCCAGGTTCACTCCTGGTCAGGGAACTAAGATATCACTAGCCACGCAGCCAAAAGAAAAAAAATAAAATTACAGTCTGAAGCCAGAGCTTTGGAGAACCCAGGGTGGGGGCGTTATTTCTCGGTGCCTGGCACCTGCTGTGGGAGATGAAGCGACGAGCAAGGGAGAGGCACAGAGTACTGGGTTGTGAGAACATTTGCGAAGGCCCTGCGACGGCACCGCGGAGGAGATACTTAACCCTGAAATCAGAGTTGGAGCCCCGAGTCTATGGGAGTGATGCCCCGCCCACCACACCGCGGTCCCGCCCCCATGACAGGCCCTGCCCACCCCGCGGCAGCCTGGACCCTACTTACCCCGCCCCTGAACGCTATGGCCCCTCCCCTCACCGCGGCACAAACCCAACGTAGCTCCACCCCCTGGCCTCAGGTCACCGCCCACTTCTTTCGCCCCGCCCTCCCCACTGCAGCCCAGACCCTCTTCGCCCCGCCCCGTGACGTCACTGGCCCGCCTCGCACACCGCCCCCACCTGCTGCCCCCACCCCAGGTAGCCCCACGTCTCACCAGCTCGAACCGGTTGTTGACTCGGACTCCCTCCTTCCCTGCGCCCCGGGGGCGCCGGCCACCTGGACCCCGCTTTGGGCATTCTTCTTCCACATCATCGTCATCATGAAGGACAAACTGCAGGGCGCCAGGCCCGAGGGGCTCCTGGCCGCGCTGTTCCCCTCTCAGCCTCCGGAGGGCCCGGCGCGACATAGGACCCAACAGCCGCTGACGTCTGGAGACAGGCAGAAGGAAGAGCAGAAAAGAGAGCAGCTGGCGCGCCTGCGCATTTAAGGCGCGGTGGCGCGAGGCTGGCGTGTCGCGTCTGCGCGCTGCTGCCTTGCGGAACTTCCTCTCTGTTGTCGATAGTATTAGAAAAGGCTCTGACACTTCCGGGAGAGTTCTCGCGCGACTTGGGAGCCACACGGGCTCGTGTCTCTGGGTCTTCTGGGCGGGGTGGGGCTCCGAGCCTCCAGCCCGCAGTGTGGGTCGGCTGGGTCCAGGCAACACCTGGGGTAGGCGGGGCCATCCCGTGCCGGCCGCCTATGAGGCTGCCCGCGAGACCGTTCTGTCCTCCTTAAAAGTAGGCGTCTCCAAGCTGAGGAGCTTCCCAAAGTTGCGGACTGGACATGCTGAAGATGAAGGTCCTTTGGACAGGTCCTTTGGACTCCCCTCCCCGGACAGGCTGAAACCGACCCTTAGGGTTCGCCCTAGGAATTTGCCCTTGTCGTCATTAGTGAGTCCCCGGTGATTCTTCCGCATATCTGGATGGGGGAATCCGTGATCTAATGTGGAGGCTCGCCACTCTGGCCGTGTGTCATAACCTCCCAGGGCGGGCGTGGAGTGGGGGCGGTTTACAGTGAAGGTCGACGCCTCCCCTAGAAATACCGACGTGAGATCTTCAGGGGACTAGAACGTGCAAGCAGATTTGAGAAACCCTGCCCTGCAGAGCTCCAAACGCGAGGGCAAGATAATCTTGATCTGCGTGGAAATGGGCCCTCCCTCCCTGACGGAGGAGAGCAAAGGGCCACGGTCAGTCGGACGACTCTGACTGCGGCACCAGGCCGATCCCTGTACTGAGTTCTTACGTCGCCCTAGAAGGTCGATATCCATCCGTTTATAGGTAAGGGAACTGGCCCACGTAGAACGTAGGTCTTTCTTCTTGCCTGCGGTTCCAAAGCTCAGATGAGGAAGACTGCTGGCGAGGACCCAGAGGGAGGCAGGGGTGTGTGCCAGTGCCCACACCGCTGGTCGGATAGCCATGCTAGTCCCTGGGACCTGGGGCTCCTTCACCGTGGCTGGCACGTGGCTGCTGCCTCAACCCCCACCCCGGCCCCAATCCAGCCACTAAGAGTTAAGTTCACACACAGTACCTCCAGGCCACCCTCCTGTGCAGGGCTAGGCTAGTCCCAGATGTGACTAGCTTATGCAGGCTTGTCATCTCACCTGTGGATGGAAACGTGGGGGTGTCACCTAAAGCTGCTTCCTGCTCTGCTGTCCCTAAGTCCCTAAGACTGCCCAGGAACTGTGAGGGGTGCCCTCCCTGAACAGGAAACTCTGGGCCTGAGTCTCTCCCAGTATTCCCAAAGGCCTGGCCTGAGCTGGAAGCTTGGTTGTGAACAGTTCTAGAGCAAGCACCCTCCCTGTCAGAGGTACATTAGGTGAGCGGAGGTGGGGCAGGTTTGCTGGGTGGACACTACAGCTTGCTTCCCCTGGGTTCAGCAGGAGGCGAACCCATAGCAGCCAGGCTGTAGGAGCACTGGGAACCCTAGACCCTCCCTCCTGACCTCACCTTGGAGCCATATGGGCCCTCCTGGCTTAGCCCAGCTGTCCCAAGGTGGCTTTCATTTCACGGTATCCCTGTGAGGATTAGAACCCAAGTCTCTCCTTATTGGGAGCATGGACCTGCATGTGTCCCCTGCCTGCTTCCTCACCTGCAGGATTATCTGCCCTTGGGGATGTTATTGCCCTTGGAGGTGCTTTCTCCTTGTTGGCTGTGTGACTGGGCGCAATTCCTTACCGTCTCTGTGCCAGTTCTCTCAATTTAAAATGGGAATAGTACTCCCTGCACAGGAAGTGCTTAGAACAAGTCTGGGAACTGGATGTTGTTCCTGGTTGCTCTCTCTGTGTCACTCAGTGTCCCTAGATCCCAGCTGGGGAAAGAAAGCAGTTCACCGGAAGGCCCGACTGCTGCACGTTCTGTCCCTTGGGGTCTCCTCAGGCCTTAGAGCCTGGCATCCAGCAGGCCTGGCTGTGCATCTTGTTCAGTTCCCTCACCTCTTTGAGCCTCAGCTTCCTCATCTGTAAGATGGGGTGACCACAGAAGCCCACTGCAGAGCACCTGGGTGCCCACGCGTACATTCCCCCCAGCTCTGCAGGTCCTGAGCGAACCCTCTGCCTAGACAACAGCAGTAGAGATCTGGGGGACGAGGCCAAAGGGTCTCCCAGGCTGGCAGGTGATAGAAAGCAGGCTGAGTGGTCATCACACACGCAGCCCTGCTGGCCGTAAGACCAAGATGGCCAGGTCATGGAGTAAGCCTGAGCACCCTTGTGTCATGACGGCCCTCAGAGCACAGGCCCACTGCTGCAACTAGAGAGCTCAGTTTACACCCCACACCGGAGACTGTGAGACCACCTTTATTAGGCCAGGAGTAGCCATGGGTACAATCTACGGAGTGCCTTCCCATACCAGGGCCTCCAGCATCACCCGGGCCCCCGGACCAGCACCACCCCGGCACCTCTGAGTGTGCTCTGCTTACACCCACCTGCCCCTCCTTGTCTCAGTGAGAAGACCTGCTCCCACCCCACCCAAGGAATCCTGAGAGGAACAGTCTCCCCAGGGAGGGTCCTGGAGTGAGCTCTGGGGGCCAGGGGACATGAATATAAATATATAGGCTGTGTGTATATATTATATAAACGTATGTATATATGTACATGCACATCAGGAGGACAGGGGTTCTTGTCCCAGGATGGAGACTCATCCCGGTCCAGGCCTAACCCAGCTCCTCCCTGGAGGCATGGCCGTTGGGGGCACCTTGAGAAGCATCTGCCAGGCAGCCCAGGGGCTACAGGACATCACTTGAGGTCAAGTGTCCAGGTGTTCGGGACATACAGGGACTGGGTCTGGCGGGCACGACGTGGCGTGGTGTTGAGGGCCTCCACGCTCCTGCGGCTGGAGTGCACCACATCCGCCACGAACCCGGTGCAGTCGCTGCACACGTCCTTCATGACACAGCCGTGGGTGTACATGTGCGGGAACTCCTCCTCCACGTTCCGCCACTGCAGCCCTTGCAGGGATCTGGGGCAAGACAGGGCCGTCAGGGGTCTCTGCCCGAGCCTCTGCGTCCCCTACACCCACGCCAGGCAGAGCAAAGCCACCCCACAAAAGCCCTTCCTCTGGAAGAACTGGGACTCTGGGCTCTGAGCACTCTGCCCTCCTCCTTCCCCAGCAGAGAAACCCCCGCCCAGCTCCCGGCCCACCAGGAACATCACCAAGGGCAGCACGCACTGGAAGGCGTCTCTTCTCTGTGTTGGTGTGGTTTTGGCAGTTGACATCCTCTGAGGACTCTCAAAGCCCAGTGTGTAGACAGGGATGTGAGCAAACTTCTTAGAAGGCATCTTCATCTGCAATACAGAGAGACACTCCAGGCACCCCACTCCCCCGCAAAAAGGCCACCTGCCTGGCCAGCAGAGGACCCTGCCTGAGGTCACTTGTTCCCACATGCTCACTGGACGCCCCTTCACACCTGGTGTTTGAAGGCATGGTTCCCTTGCCTTGTAGAGCAAAGTGTGCCTTTTTAACATGCCAGGGGTAGCCCAGTGGCCTGTAT
Source organism: Bos indicus (assembly GCF_029378745.1). Lineage (NCBI taxonomy): Eukaryota > Metazoa > Chordata > Mammalia > Artiodactyla > Bovidae > Bos > Bos indicus. Next base: position 15,298,751 of record NC_091777.1, on the reverse strand, counting down.
GTAACCATCACTTAACATTGAGAGGGGTCATAAAAGGCAAGGGTTTGAAAATCGTGGTGGTAAAAACCCCTCAAACAGATGACTATCTCTGGGATAAAGGAGAGGTAAAGGCGTGACACCCGAGTTGCACCCCAGGTGTACACAGATGCCACAAGCTGCTGCATCTAAAACGAGCCCTTCCAGAAACACTCGAGGACTGTGGTGCTGGAAGGAGACTTTAGAGAAGAGTTTCTTGGCACTGGGATACTAAAACAATATTTGTTTAAAAAAAGAACCATCCACAGGGTCTTTACACTGCAGTCTTGGGCAGTGTAGGAGTGGGTTCTTCCTGGAAGGAGAAGATGAAAGAAGTGACTAGTGAGGGGGGTCATCAGACTCGAGATAGCAGAGCCTCTGTCAACCCCCGACCTCATTCCCGGACAACCCAGCCAGGCTGCAGGACGCTCAGGACACGGGGCCTCGCTCTGACCCCAGGTGGTCCTCACCTTTATGCTACAGGAGTTGCAGACGGCTCTGGAGAGGAAAGAAGAGGGTTAGTAGGGTCAGCTCAAGGGGTCTAGCACGCAGGCCAGGCCAGACTGTTGCCGCCTTCTGCTTGCTCCCTGGCTACATCAGTGTTTTACTCTCATTTTACTCCCAAATCTTGCTTTTCTTTTTACTTAGCTCCACACACAAAATACTCCTTCCTTCCAGGCTCTTTCTGGGGACCACGGATCTGCAGTGGAGGGTGCCTGACTTCCCCCACACATGAGCACTGCTGCAGCCAGAGGGCCGTCAGGTGACATGCCCAGCTTTAAGCAGTGAGTAACGTTTATTTCCCATCCACATGTGATTTCAAAAGTACATGCCTTTTTATTGTAAAAATTCAAACACTAGAGAGAATTTTAATTTAGTCATGAGTCCTCTCCTGTATAGCCCATTCTGGAGATGCTCCCTACTAGCACACTTTCCATGCTCCAGATCTAGGCATAGATGAATAAAAACATACATTTAAAATAAGAGTACAATAAATGGAATGGGGTATCCTGTGTACTATCCTATAAAGATACACCAGGGTTCTTCTCCACATCAGTGCAAACTGTCCAAATTCATTTTTTAAAACAAGGGACCATATACTCTTAGAGGGATGTCCCATACTTAATCTGCCATCAACAGACCTCTGTATTCATTTGATTTGATTTCACTGTGGTCAGGGAACATACTGTGTATGATATGAATCCTTCCACATTTCTGAGACCTATTTTATGACCCAGAATACAGTCATGTTGGTGAACATTCCATGTGTACTTGACAAGAATGTACATCCCATTGTACAGATTAGTTTCTGTAAACATCACATAGGTTCAGTTGGTGATGGTGTCATTCAAATCCCCTATACCCTTAGTTTTTCATTTCTATAATTATAACCATGGATTTAGCTATTTTCCCTTGCCGTTCTGTCAACGTTTTGTTCCATGTATCTTGAATCTCTTGATAGGTACAGAAAGTGTTCAGAATTATTTCCTCCCTCTATCACCATGAAATGAACTCCTTTAACTCTGGTAATATTCTTTGCTCCATATTCTACTTTGTATGGTATTAACATACCAACTCAGGCTTTCTTTAGACTACTATTGGAATGGGGTATCTTTCTCCATCCTTCTTCCAATCAATGTGTGTCTTTTATTTAAACTACAGGTCATAGGAATTCCCTGGTGGCCCAGAGGTTAAGACTCCACACTTCCAATGCAGAGGGTGTGCATTTGATCCCTGGCAAGGGAACTAAGATCCCACAAGCTGCATGGCACAGCCAAAAAAAAACAAACAAACCAAAATACACGACTTATAGACAGCAGATTGTCTTGCTTTCTTTAATCGATATGGGAAACTCTGTCTTTTAATTGGCTTGTTTAAGCCATTTATGTTTAATGTAATTGTTGAAACAGTTGGGTTTAAGTCTGTCATCTTGGGATTTGTTTTCTTTCTGTTGTGTTTGTTCTTTTTTCCTTTTTCTGCTTTCTGTATTGAGTATTTTTTTTTATGATTCCGTTTTATTGGGTTGGCCAAAAAGTTTGTTTGGAAAAACCCAAATGAACTTTTCAGCCAATCCAGTATATTCTTTTTGACTTAAAGGCTAATTCAGTGGTTGTGTTTGGGCTCACAGGATCATCTTTAACTTATCACAGTTTCCTTCAAGTCATATTTTACCATCTAATGTACAGTATAAAAAACTTATAACAGTGTATTTCTGATCCTCACCTTCAGTCTTAATGATATTGTTAGGCTGTTTTTACTTATACATCTGTTAGAAGCCCCAAAATACACTTTTTATTTCTTTTTTGCACTCCTAATAAACTTTGTTTGGATGGCAGACTGAATTTTACCTTGCTGGGTGCTAGATATTGGCTTACCGTTTGTTTTTTTCTCATTTATTTATTTTTGGCTGTGCTGGGTCCTCACTGCTGCATGGGCTTTTCTCTAGTGCAGAGAGTGGGGCTCACTCTAGCTTCGGTGCACAGGCTTTTCACTGCAGTGGCTCCTGTTCTTGCGGAGCCCAGGCCCCAGGGCACGTGGGCTTCAGTAGTTGCAGCTCCCAGGCTCTAGGGTGCAGGCTCAATAGGTGTGGCACATGGGCTTAGTCGTTGTGTGGCAAGTGGGATTCTCCCAGATCAGGGATCAAACCCATGTCTCCTGCCTTGGCAGGCAGACCCCTTACCAGTAAGTCATCAGGGAAGCACTGGTTTAGCTTTTAAGGAGGCATAAGAAGAGAATCTTTCACGTTGGAGAGTTGCATCTTAGCAGCTACTGCTCCTAGCGCTCTCATTCCTCTGTGTACATTCACATCTCCATCTGGCATCATTTTCATTTTGTGCAGCAGGCCTCGTTTACCGTTTGTTCCAGTATGGGTCTGCTGGGGGCTTTCGTATTTCTCGAAGTGTCTTTACTTTTGCCTTTGTTTTTGACACAAATATTCTTGTACAGAATTCTAGACTGACCACTTTTTTCTTCTTTCAGTACTTTAAAGACGTTGTTCCACTGACACCCTGCTTGTAGTGTTTCGATGAGAAATCTGCAGTCATCTTTATCTTTCTCTATACACAACATGTTTTTTATTTGCTGACTGAATTTAGGAATTTCTGTCCTTGTATTTTTCTTTATCATTGGTTTTATCATTGATCAATTTGATTGTGTGTTTTGGTGTGATTTTATTCATGTTTCTTGTGCTTGGGGTTCAGTGAGTTTCTTGTGGGTTTATAGTTTTCATCAAATTTGGAAAACCTTTTTAGCCATTATTTCTTCAAATACTTTTTCTGTCCCCACATCTTTAGGGACTTTCTTTACAGGTGTATTAGGCTTCTTAATGTTACCCCACAGCTTGCCAATGCCATTTTCAATTCTTTTTTTCTGTGTGTTTTATTTCAGATAGTTTCTACTGCTGTATCTTCAAGTTAACTAATCTTTTCTTCTGTACATTACTCTAAATGTCTAATCTGCTATATATCATCCAGTGTAATTTTTTTCATCTCATACATTTCATGTCTAGATGTTTGTTACTTCTTTATATCTTCCATGTCTTTAACTTTTTCAAGGTATAAAATGCAGTTCAAAATTTTTAATGTCCTTATCTGCTAATCCTATAATCTGGGTCAGTTCTCCATGATTTGATTGGTTTTTCTCACCATGGGTCATGTTTTCCTGCTTCTTGACATGCCTGATAATCTGCAATTAGATGACAGGTGTTTTATCTGGCTTGATGCTGGGTATTTTTTTACTCCTATTCTTGGGTTTTATGGGCTTCCCTGATAGCTCAGTTGGTAGAGAATCCACCTGCAATGCAGGAGACCCCAGTTCAATTCCTGGGTTGGGAAGATCTGCTGGAGAAGGGATAGGCTACCCACTCCAGTATTCTTAGGCATCCCTTGTGGCTCAGCTGGTAAAGAAGCCGCCTGCAATGCGGGGAGACCTGGGTTCGAACCCTGGATTGGGAAGATCCCCTGGAGAAGGGAAAGGCTACCCACTCCAGTATTATGGCCTAGAGAATTCCATGTATAGTCCACCGGGTCACAAAGAGTTGGACACAACTGAGCGAATATATGTAGACACATAGACTTGAGTTTTATTCTAGGAAGCAATTAAGATCCTTGGGAATAGTTTGGTCTTTTCTGGTCTGACTTTGATTTGTTAGTTCTGGAGCAGCACTCAGTCTGCTGCTGCTGCTGCTAAGTCACTTCAGTCGTGTCCGACTCTGTGCGACCCCATAGACGGCAGCCCACCAGGCTCCCCCGTCCCTTGGATTCTCCAGGCAAGAACACTGGAGTGACTTGCCATTTCCTTCTCCAATGCATGAAAAGTGAAAAGTGAAAAGTGAAAGTGAAGTTGCTCAGTTGTGGGGGCGCTTATTCCTGGTAGTGAGGCAAGACCTTTTTGTGATTCACTCAGCAGCCCGTTGAGTCACAACTTGCCACCTTGGTTGGTGGGAACAGACACTATTCCTGGTATTGCTCCTTTAAATCTGTAGGACAGGGTCAGTAGACTTTTCCTCTAAAAGCTCAGATAGTCAACATTTTAGGTGTGACTAAATGAATAATAAACAAGTGGGTGTGACTGTGTTGTAATAAACTGTATTTCTAAAATAGGCAGTGGGCCAGGTTTCCACAGCCTCAGTCATTTCCTTCATGTTTGTGCTGATCAGAACTCTGAATATCCAAGGAGGACCTTGTGAAGGTCTCTGAGACCTGCTTCCTGGAGAACCCTCTCCCCTCTGGAGATCTGTGCTGTGAACTCTAGCTGCCCGGGTACCCCTGTTCTCAGCTGTACCTCCTCCACCGCAGGAGCTGAACAGGCCTGAGTCCAGAGCTGAGGCAGTCGTAGGACAGAGCTTACCCTGTCTGCTTTCTGGTACTTGCTTCAAACCTGATTGGTTCTTGAGAACCAATGTTTTATGTCTTTGCATCTTTTTTTTTTTTTTGGCCGTTTCCTGTGGAAAATGCCTGTTCTGCTTCCTATTACCCAATCTTGGATGAAAGTGGGGGCCCCTCAGTTGTTAAATTAAAAATTTTGTTCCTTGGTTGCACTGGTCACCGTGCCTGATGGAACATGCCCCAAACCACAGGAAGCCCTACTGGACAGAAAGCAAGAGGCTTCCTACCTCCTTCCCCTGTGAATTCACAGCCAAGGTGCGTACAGAAGGCTCACCTCTTGCAAAAGAGACAGGAGGGTGGCCATGACAACAGCGGGAACTTGGCTCGGCAGCAGCAGCAAATCTGTGAGGAGAGCCTAGTTGGAGCCCAGTGTTGTCCCAAACTTGCCAGGCCCAGCCCTGCCCACACCTACCCCCCACCCAGCTCCTCACCTTCCCCTTCTTCAGACTGCTGAAGAGCTCCTTGTTCTGCAGGAACTTCTCCATCTCTGCCTTCACCAGCACACGGCGCACGTCCATCACCTCCTCTACCGTCAGAGCCAGGCTTTCCACGGGGTGGCTGAACTCCTGGGACAGGAGGCCTGTGGCATTGGTCTCAGGCTCTCAGGACATCTCCACAAGTTCCCCACTTCCCTGAGGACTTGGCACTTTCCTGGCCTCAGTCCAGGCAAGCTCCCCAGAACGCCCATGCCTGAGACTGTACTGCTCCTGGGATACTCCTATAGGCAGCTCTCTGACCTGGGCCCAACAACTCAACTGGCAGCCAGCCCCTCGATGACCTCATTGCTCACATAACCCTTCAGCACATCCCACCTATGTTCATGATGCTACCCAGACCTGAACCATCTGCCTCCAACCTTGTTGCTCACCTGAAAACACCCCAGGACAATCAAAGTCACCCAGAGTCCCCAGGCCCACTGCCTCCCTCCTGGAACCCCCACCAGAGTGCCCTCCTGCCCCCCACCTCACTCCTCCTAGAACCCCAACACCACTGCACCCCCTCCTGCCCCCAGCCTCCTGGAACCCCCAACCACCGCACCCCCTCCTCTTTCCCAGTGCTATCCATCCACTGCCACTCTGGGTCTGTTGGTCCGTTGGATGCTCCTGTCCACCTCGTCATAACCGCCTGGCCCTTTGGGCTGTCGTGGTGAGTATACCCTGTTCTGCCCCAGGAGAACAGTCCTGTGTTCTTAGCATAGAATTTGACTTCTCAAAGGGTCACTTCCTCTTCTATGAAGTAGGGTATTTCAGCTCCACTAAGAAGATGCAGTGTCTGGCACCAGAATCAAAATGTTAGCTACGAAGACCAGGTGGCATGGGAGGCACCAGAGGATGTGGAAGTGGATGGTGTTTGTGGTCAGATTTTCTCCTGTTTACACTTGTTGGTCAGCTGCTACTGTCTGGCATGGGGTGAATCTGGGACCTTGTGTTCTCTCCTCTCACCTGAAGCATCCAGGTCTCTTGGCTTCTGATTAGTGTTTCCTGTAGCCTGGTGGTGCTGTTTATATGTGAACAATTTCGCTCTAACCTTACAGATGTTACACTCACTGTACACATTGCCAAGAGATCTCAAGTTGGGTGCTCAACAGATTGGGTTGAGGCAAGGTCATCGCAGTTCAGGGGTTTGATAGCCAAGCCTCTTGGAAAGCTCTCGAGTCCTGAGCTGGAAAAAGACTCATGAGACTTGCTATTCAACACATGCCCCCTGATTGCTTGACATCCCTCCCTTCAAGAGGTGGTCCTGGGACTTCCCTGGTGGCCTAGAGGTTAAGAATCCACCTGCCAATGCAGGGAACAAGGCTTTGATCCCGAGTCCAGGAAGATCCCACATGCCACAGAGCCACTAGGCCCATGTGCTGCAACTGATGGGCCTGCACTCTGCGACTGCTGAAGCCCATGCACCTGGAGCCTGTGCTCTACAGCACGAGACGCCGCTGCAGTGAGAAGCCCTCACCCCACAGCCAGGGAGCAGCCTCTGCTCGCTGCAACTAGAAAAAGCTGGCATGCAGCAACAAAGACCCGGTACAGCCAAAAATAAATAAAATAATAAAAAATAATAACATCTTTAATAAAGAATCCATCTTTAAAAAAGGGGGACAAGCCACAGGGCAACTAAGCCCTCACATCACGACTACTGGGCCCACTACTGTGCTCTGGAGCCTGCCCCACGACTAGAAAAGCCACGTGCCGCAAGGAAAGACTCCGCATGATGTAAGGAGGATCCCGAGGGCAAGGAGGATCCCGAGGGCAGCAACCAAGACCCCACACAGCCAAATAAATAAACAAGACATAGTTCCCTAAGTAGGACTTAGTGACTGACTTGTATGGAATGGATAAGGTGGAATTGACAGTGTCAGTCCCAAGAATGCGTCATAAAGACACGGGCTTCCCTCTGCTTCTCAGATGGCTCACTCAGGGGAGCCACCTCATGAGGGTGCTTCACCTGGGACAAGCTGGGGCCCCGCCCACAGCCAGGGGAGGAGTTTCGTAGGAAGGGTCTTCCAGCCCAGGTCAAGCCTCCAGGTGAGACGCAGCCCTGCCACTGCAGCCCTATGGAGGCCAGTTCCGGGCTCTGGACCCAGAAAGATGATGAGATGGTAACTGTGCTGTTGCAGCTGCTAAGTGAGGGGTGATTTTATATGTGGCCAGATTCCTAATACAGGACTCAAAGGGTAAAGCATGCCCTTCAGTTGGGGAGTATTACAGTAATATGACCTTGACTTTCCAAAGCCTTTGAACATCCGTTCTCACTTGAGCCTCTCGGTAAAACCTCAATGAATCAATAATGACAGCCACCCTCTGGACCCCCCTCCACATGCCAGCAAGGTGCCCTGTGGCCCTGCAGGCACTCCGTTCGGCTCAGGTCCAAGTGGGAGCCTCAAGATGTCAGCAATTGTTAGTTCTTCATGATTACAGGTCAGACAAAATTCACAGGTGAGGGAACTGCAGCACAGAGAGGGAAGGGCCCGGAGCCAGAGTTGAGACCTGAGAAAGTGCTGTCCAGTGTCACCATGCTGCCTTCTCATGTGCCCTGACCCTGAGAGTTGGGACTAGGCTGTGCCCTTAGCAAGGTCCTTCTCTGGCCTGGGCTGCAGTGCCCAGAAGGCCCAGGAGGTGGCAGCAAAGACCAACCTTCCCAGGCATCCACTGAGAGGGCCCCACCACTCCTGAGCCCACAAGGGGCACTCCCAGTCCCCTCTCGCTGTCCCCCACCCTGGCCACCCTACACCACAGTGCTTCTGTCACTCACCAGCCACAGGTGACTGGCGTCCGGGGCCGCGGAAGCCCCCTGCCTATCCTCGACTGAGCTCATGTCACTGCGTGGTAGGGAGCTGGGGTCAGGCTGGGACTGGACACTGACGGGGAGGGAACCTGGAGGAAGAGACAGGGGCTGTCAGGACAACCCGCAGCAGCCCTGGTGTCGCAGGGCTGTGCTAGGCACGAAGAAGCAGCAGGTGGGATGGCAACCCCAGGCCTCAGCACTGTGGGACCAGCTAACCTAGAGTGGCCGGCTGACCGACGGGAAGGGACGGGGCTGTGACAAACCGCAGGGGACTAGTCCAGTCCAGAGTGGTGTGCATGCTCTCTGGGCCCCTTTCCACTGACAGGAAAGAAAAAGATGAGAACGGTCTGTCAATCCATCCATTGGTCCAGCTGTCTTTCTACAGACCAATATGGCAAAGTTAATATCTCTAGGTAAAAGAATTGTGAGGACTTTTCTGAAGTTTTACACTGGATATGGATTACTACTTTAGCAGAGTTTTAAAAGGTGGGGCGTGGCTGCCTGAAGTGATAAATGTCCCTCTGGCAGTGCAAGCTCCCTCTGGAGCAGCAGGACCTGCAGGAAGGCATCCAGGGAGGGAGAGGCCACGTACCTGGCTCCAGGGGGCTCGGCCTCCAGGACTGCATGCTGCCTGCTCGCGGCCGGGACAACTCCAGGCCTCCGGGGGGCTGAGGGGCCGGCTGCAGACCAGAGGTGACCTCACTCCGGAGCTGCACCAGGTCATGCTCAGAGAAAGAACGATCTCGCTTCAGCGTCCCCTCTCCGCACGGTGACTCTTCCTCCTGTGGACACATCAGCCCAGCAACACACTGTCCACCCTCCTGTGGACAGTCCAGTCTAGCATCACCATGACCGCTCTGCCCCAGTGCCTCCTGCCTGTCCCTGGACCAAGGCGTGGGGTGCACAAACTGACAGCTATGCACTACCCTGGCCAGGGGAGACATGCTTCAGAAGCCAGCCCCTGGCCTGAGGTCCCTGGAAAGTCCTGGAGATGACAGGCCTGGGGTCACGTGGAGACAGCCCTCAGCCTGGTCTCCAGGGTCAGAGGGCAATGCAGCCAGGGTGGGGAGTCACGCTGGGACCTGTAAGCTTTGCACCTCCAAGTGTGGCTGCCCAGCCCAGGAGGACATGGCTCTCCATTTCATCCTTTTATGTGCTGAGGCAACAGTGGCTCAAGGCCACTGTCTCAGTCACCCTTGTGAGTGACCAAGATGGGAGAGGGTGCCTGAGCCCCGCCACGCTTGTCCCCAGTGCAGACGCAGCCCCACAGCAGGACACAGCTTCACAGCAGGGTGCAGACAGGACCCCGAGCAGAGGGCCCACAGCTGGATGCTGCACCCTGGCTGTGTTCAGTTCCCCAGAACCTCCTTCTCTTTCCTCCTTCTCCTCCCCTCCCACCCCCCCTCCCCTCCCCCACCTCCTCCTCATGTCAGTCTCTCTTCAGGAACCTGTGGGCTCTGACCTCAGAAGTATTCATCTCTTCCATCTCAGCCAATGTAGGTGCCTTGAGCAGGACCCGGGGCCTCGGGCGCTGGGCGCTGCTCCCAACATCCGTGATGGACAGGTTGATGCAGGAAGTGGATTTGACGTCCCCAGAGCAGGCGTTGAGGATGCAGGGCAGAGAGCCGAACCCTGGGGGAGGCAGGAGGTGAGGCAGGAGGGACAGGACAGTGTGGGGGGAGATGAGGCGCAGGGGAGGGGTGTCCCGTGCTCACCCCGCTCGCCCCGGCCGTCCCAGCGCCTGCTCTCCACGGGGCGTAGCCTGCGTTCCTGCTTGATCTCCTCCAGGATCTTCTCGTGCAGAGTTCTCTGCTTCTGGGGTAAGGGGCGAAGCCTTCTCTCTGAGACCTGCAGGGGGTGTGGCAGCACCACATTGGGGGCCAGTTCCCTGGAGGCCCTGCGTGCTCTGGCAGGCAGTGTCCCCAGAACCAACCTTCCAGACGCCCCGAAGGGCTGGTACCTGCTTCAGTGGAGGCCGGGAGCGGATGAAGTCCAGGATGAGTTCATGGGCATCTTTCTTCACTCTGGGAGGGATGTCCCCGTCAACCTGTGGGAGAGAAGGAGGGCAGCAAGGCTGAGGGACCGTCTGCTTGGGCTGCAGCCAAGAGAGGGGTTCCCCCAGCCTCCCCTCAGTAGCTGTGGCCTTCAAGACCTGACCTCCAGCTTTCCCTGCATCTCAGATTCTTTATGTTGAAATGCAGGTCGGTAGCTTTACCTCACAGGGTCTTCATAACAGTGAGATTAACTCACACGTTTAGATTCTCAGAGCGATGCTGGCACACCACGAGGCCCTGTGAGAGTTAAGTGGGACAATCCCACAGCCTCAGCTCCCACCCCTGGGCCCTTTCTCCCTGCCAGTGTCACAGTGGGCCCCTGAAAGGACCATGAGGTGTATGACTCGAGGCCACACTGACCGTTCCCACTGGACTCCTGGTTTAGTCACCAGCGCACCAAGCAGGGGCTCCGGCAGGCAGAGGGGCCTGAACATGTGACCTCTTTAACCCAGCCCGCCATGACCTTGGCGGCTCACCATGACCTTGCGCAGTTTGTAGTTCCTGGCACGGATGTCCTGCATGAGCATCTCGAAGGGGGTGAGCTGGAACTCTGTGGGCAGGGGGTTGAACTCCTGCTCCTGCACCTTCTTCAGCTTCACCCCATGGCGGAGCTCCCGCATGAGCTGGACCCAGAGGCGGGCCTAGGCCCACAAGAAGAGGGAAATGGCTCTTAGCCCTGGGTGGGGCTCCGGGCCTGTGCCCCGTCTGTGCCCTGGTGGGGGTGGGGGGCGCGTGTCTTACCCAGTCTGTGCGCCTCAGGCTATCCAGCTCCACAAGGGGCTTCTCTGCCTGCGGTTCATCCTCCCGGAACCTCTGCAACATCTGTTAAGTCCGGGAGAAACGAGAGAACAGGAGTGGTGGTGCTGGTTGGCCCCCTGGGGATGCTTCTGCACCACGTGGGCATTTTGGACAAGGCTTTGGGGCACAGAAAGGTATCTGAGGGAACCAAGCCATCAGTCTTAGAACCACATGGAAACACTCGTGTCCTGCTGGCTATCAGAGGCCACTCCTCCAGTGCAAGGGCGGGGGGAAGCATGACCCTTGCAGCAACCCCTGGCTGCAGCAGAACCCACAGCCTCCTCACACTGACCCACACTCCTCCACGGGGCCCCCATCCTCCACAATGCAGGCATGAGGCCCTCCCACATCTGGGAAGGGCTCCAGACTGCCGCTTACAGGGCACATCCACCCTCGTGGAACACCACGGCCACTTCTGTGCATGTCATCCCATCTGGAGTCTACAGTCATCTGCTTCTTTGTTTTCTGAATGGTTGGCTCCATGAGGTCAGAACCATGTTTTCAGCTTTGGGGTTGTTTTAAATCTGGCTCCCAGCACTGTGTGACACATGCTAGGTCTTAAGCATTGGTTGAGTGAATAAATGAATCAGTAAGTGGATAGTTGGATGGGTGGATGGATGGGCAAGAGGGCGAGTCACTTAGCAGGCCCCAAAGTCATACAGATGTATTTCACGAACTGGGAAAAACGCCACCAGCAAGGTGAGGGCCCAGGAAGGATGTTGGGAATGCTCAGGGAGCTGTTTTCTGCTGAGAATTTGTGAAGAGGCTGCTAGGTTCATTGCCCTGGATCTTAGCAGCAGCGGGAGCTCTGCTCTCACTGGCTCTCCACGCTGGAGGAGCATCTGCCTTTAGCACACAGCCTCTGCCACCCCATCCCCTAGGTCGAACAGAACCAGTCACCCCGGCTTCCCTCCCAAGCCACTTGCCAAACTGCCCTGGGATGCTCTAGAAAACTCAGCCAAGTTTCTGGAAGCACAAGGTGTGTGGTTCTAAAAATAGAGCTGGGTGTGACCTGCGTCTCTGTGGATAAAGGGCAGGAAGGTGGGTCTCCTGTCCTTTCTGGAGCAGCTCTACTGCCTCTGAGCAGGCTGTTTCTGCTCCCAATGCCAGCCCAGCCACACACTGCCAGTAGCCCACTTCTCACTGCCTCCCCAGTCCCCTGACTTCTCCTGGGTCAACTGCTTGAAGTCTAGAGCTGTTTACACCTAAAGAAAGAGCTTTTACTGCCTGGGCAAGGAACTGACCTTAGCAACAGCCAGGCAACTGAAAGTCATTAGGATCCTTAGTGCCACACAGGAGCACGAGGAGACAAGTAAAAGACCCCAAAGAAGGAAAAACAGAAGCCCAAAAGGCTCCTCAGGAGAATGGAATGGAAAACCCATCTGTCTCCTTCTCAAACTCAAGGAAAAGAAATGCTTTCCAAGGAGGAGCCGGTTAGTGGTGACCTTGAAGAGACAGCTGGCTGTGGAGTTCCTCCCAAGAGGAAGAAATCTTTCCCCAAAAAGGAACCACACAGTGACCCTGTAGAGTCAGGAAACAGGAGGGTCCTCGAGAAAAAGAGGAACTTGTCTTCCAGGGAGGATTCACTCAGCAGTGGACCTGAAGAGGCTGCTACAGCAAGAGCAGCGGCTCCAAGAAGACAATGCTCTGAAGGCCATCTCGGGAAAACCAGAATGGACATCTCCCTAGTGGGGCGTAAGTTTCAGACACAACCCCCACCCATCCTCTAGAGTCCAGTCAAAACAAAAGGAAAAGCAGACAAGAATTAGAGGCAGCTACAATTAAAGCACTGGCAGGATATCTCTGAGATGCTGAGCAGGGGTGGGAGGGAAGACAAAGGACCGGGCTAGGGGGCAGCGGGTGGGCAGAGGGACCACACACTTTGGGCTACAAGTGGGCTGCAGACGAGGCCAAGTGACCCAAGCAGCATCTGACCTGTCCTGCACTAGATCCCAGGCCCCTGGTCAGAAAAACCCTGAGAGTCTGCTCAGGCCCAGGCCTAGGGAAGCTGGGCAGGAAGGAGACACACACCAACAAAGGGTCAGGGTAAAATCAGGGACCAGCATCGGTTAATTCCAAAAGTACCTCCTGACCTCTCCAAAGTCTCCATTTTTCTCCTCATCTGTGAAATGCTGGTGGAAGGCAGGGGTCCCTGTGGGCTGTGACCCCCATTTCAAAGAAACACCTCAGTTCTCTCCAAGGGAGAGGCTGTGAGAGTTGAGCAAAGACTGTCACCTCCTGACTTTGAGACCATGAAGCGGCAGAACAGCTGTGGGGAGAATGGCAGCCGGGAGCCAGTCAAGCCCTTCTGCTCCGTACTAGCTGTGACCTGGGGTGAGAACACGACCTCTTAGCGCCTCCAGCTGCTCAACTGGGAAATGGGTAAAAACCACCATGGGGGTGGGGGTGGTGGCGGTTTGGGGGTGGAGAGGAATGTGGGACTGTCATCCAGGGACAAACACCTGGACGAGTGACCCCTCACTGAACTGCCCACCTCCCCAAAGCTCCAACATGCTGGCACCTCTGCTCCCTGTTTTCAGAAGGAACCAGCTCTGGGGCAGGAGACCTGGAGACACAGTCCCTTTTGCAGATGTAAACACGAGGACCAGTGAAGCTAAGGACTGACTTGGAGACGACACGAGTGAGGTCATGGGGAAAAACACCAGTTTGTGAATTTCTGGTCCCTCCTGTGCAAAGCCAGGTAAGCAGGACACTGAGGATTAAGCTAAAACCTACAAAGTGTTCAGGACCGTCTGGCACAGAGTAGACACCCACTGTGGACAGACGGAGGAACAGAAGAAACTAGGCAGGGAGAGGGCCGGGCCCTGCCGACCTGCCCCACCTCTGCGTGTGGAGGCGCCTCCGGGACCCCACCCCTCGCTCGCCCGGCCCCACCTACCACCCTCCACTCCGGGCAAATCCTTGGCCCTGCAGCCTGGGCCGCTCCCTCAGCTCACCTCCTTGGCTTCCCGGACCCTGGCGAGGAAGGCGCGCAGTTCCAGCGTCTCCACGAAGAGCGCGCGGCACACGGCCTGGTAGTGGGTCTGGGCGCCCCGGGGCTCGGTCAGGCGCGCGGCACACAGGCGCATAGCCTGCGCGAAGGTGCGCACCGTGCGGGGGCCGCCCTCTGCCTCCTCTTCCTCCTCGGGACCCCCGTATCCTTCGTCGGCCGTCCCGCCACCGCCGTCGTCATCGCAGTCGCTGTTGGCCATGAGGTCGATGAGCCGCTCCAGCTGCGGGCTGAGCTCGCGCTCCTCGTGCTCGGCCAGCCCCCAGTCCAGCGCGCGGTAGATGGCGAAGCCCAGCGACTGCACCACCTGCGGGACAGGGCCCTGCTGTTAGGCCAGGGCAGGGCGGGCACACAAGGCAGAGGTGGGGGTGGGATGGGGGTGGGCTGCGTTCTAGCCGCCGCAGGAGGTCACCATCGCGTGGGTTCTACTGGTGAAATGGGATAGCAGCTGTCCTCTGAGGGGTGCACCACCGCCCCCACCCGGGAAATACGGTGCTCCCCAGCAGCACAGCCACCGTGGAAAACTGCGTGGCAGGTTCTTATAATCAAGACACGCTTTACCGCTGGACTGCAGCTCCTCTGGGGGCGAGGTGGGGGCGGTGTTCACCAAGAGAGGAAAACCGGAAATCCCTGTAGGGGAATCCACAAAGGTCGGGTCCCAAGTAGGGTGGTGATCCGAGGGATACTAGTCAGCCGTGCACAGCCCTGAACCCCCAGCACCGCCCAGAGCCAGGACTCTAGAGCTCTAAACAAGCCAGAAGCAGTCCACAGCCACAGAGGGCAGGCCCCTGGCTCCCGGGGTAGGGGGGGGGTGCGGGGCCGGGGAAGCATGTTGGGAAAGGTGTGTGTGGTGGTCTCACACCAGTCAGAGCTTACTAGATGTAGTTTACCCCCAATAAAAGTGTTTAGAGAAAGACAGAGAGGCAACCTAAGGAAGCATTAGCTTTTCATGTGCAATGACAGTATGTTTTAAATCAGAGGAGAAAGGCTAGCTTATTCAATAAATGCTGCTGCAGTAATTGCTTAGTGACACATATAAAGCTTGACACTGGAACTCACAAACAATGAGACCCCTCAAGTATTTTCAGCTGCATGTAAATTTCAATGTATGTGAATTTAACCTGAAAGAGAAAAACCTAAAAAATAATTGTACCTGTTTTGGGAGAGGGGGTGGGGTCACCAGCAGGCAGGTAGTGGGGGGGCGCTGCAGGGAATAGGTGAGTCCTTTGCTGTTGGAGCCTTGTGTGGGGCCACTATGCTATTCTGCTGGCTTTGCATAAGCTCAAAATTCTTTCTCCACAACAAGGTTTTAAAAAGCGGATTAGCACATTAGAGATGAGTCCTGCACACCTCTTAACTCTGCTTTTGGTGTTACTTAGCCCCTAGGTAATTGAGCTTTTAGGGACCACCATTAGCATTTCGGATCCGGGTTCTGTACCGTGTGCCCCACAGCCTTGGGTCTGCTCGAGGGAGGCACCGGGGAAGCACTTCAACGCCAGCCCGTGGCACACAGCAAGAAGAATGAGGAAGCTGCTTCCAGCGCTCACAGCACTGCGTGTTTGTGTTTGAAAGGGTGTTAATGGTTTCCTGTCACGACTCAGTACAAGAGATACACACACCCCAAAATGACAACAGCTCTTTGCCACTAGTCTCAAGACTCTCACAGGTGGGGCAAACATTGGTCACCTGCCTGCCACAGGCAGGGGGACCGTGCTGGCCTGGGGGTGGGGTCAGCCTGCAGCCTGTGCCCTGACCTCGTGCCCCTGGACGGAGCCACACCCTTGCCAGGCATGTGCAGGCCACCCGGCCTCTGGGCCTCTCTGGTCTCTCCTCTGTTTCCCATGATGTCACCCCCAGACCCCAAGGGAAGGGGTCAGAGCAGAGCTGAAGGGAAGTGTGACAGTCAGTGCTGGGCAGATGGCGGGGCACAAGAACAGGCCTTCTCTGTCCACAGAAGCACCTCCCAAGATGCCCTGAGTCTGGAGGGGCTTAGGGGGGGTCTGCCTGGCTCGAGGATGCCTGGGGAAGGTGAGGCCCTGTGGGAGCGAAGTTCCAGTGAAAGTCAATAACGATCCCAGCCTGGAGGCACCTTATCTCTGCCTCAGGAGGTGAGGACCAGTTGGGCTACAAGTCACACCCCAGAATCAGGAGTCAAAGGGCCTGCTCTGGCCAGTGGAGTCCCTGGGGCAGCCCCTTGGGACTGCTGGGTGGGCAAGGACCTCATTTCACACAAGTTCCCATTGGTCCTTTCTTAGCCCAGAGGGAGGTGCAGGAAGAAGACAGAGATGAGCTTCCCTAGTGGCTCAGGGGTGAAGACTCTGCCTGCCAATGCAGGAGACGTGGCAGGTTCGATCCCTGGTCTGGGCAGATCCCATGTGCTGCAGAGCAGCTAAGCCCAAGTGGCACAGCTATTGAGCCTGTGCTTTCGAGCCCAGGCTCCACAACAAAAGAAGTCACCGCAATGAGAAGCCCATGAAGCACAACAAAGAGTAGCTCCCATTCTCCACAACCAGAGAAAAGCCCACGCATCAATAAAGACCCAGCGCAGCCAAAAATAAACGAATAAAATCACTTTTACAAAAAAGCAGAGTGAACTCCACCTCACCCCAGCTTTGTCCCATAGCCCCCACTGACCCCAGGGTGACCCTCTCTCTCCGAAGGACTGCTCTACCCCTCGGGCCGGGCAGGCAGGAGGCCTAGCACCAAAGCTTCCTGGCTCCAGTGCGGCACACAGCGCCCCTGTTGGGCCTGCCTCCCCTGGTTCTGGTCTCTGGCCTGTGCTGGCTTCACATCAGTGAAAGGGTTAACTCCACTGCAAGCCTCTAGAGAGCCGCCCCAGACCCAGACACTGGAGAGACCACTGGCTTCCCCACAGGGAAAAGTCTAGGCAGAACCCCGAGCCCCCCTGCCTCTGGCAGTGTGGGCACCAAGCAGCTGAGGCCCCGGGACCACCGTGAGGCACTGAAGGGCGGGAATGAGAATCTCCGCAACCAGGCCAGGAGGCTGCCCTGACCGACTTCCTGGGGCCCCCACGTTGATTCCTGAGCCTATATACAAAGTTCTTTGTAAGTGTTTTCAAGACTGATGACAGTAGGGAACACAAGTGGAACAGGGTGGGGAACACAAATTCACTTGGGGCGGTGGGGCAGGGCAGCCTGGCAGCAGGAGCCGCACACAGCAGTGAGATGGACGCGTCCTGAAACAGGGCTAGGCTTTTCTTACTCAGGTTCCAGGACGCTGGGTAGCACGAGCTCACAACCCCTGGGAACTCGTGTTGTATAAACAGCAGGGCATCTGCCCGGCCAGAGGATGTACTTTATCACTGACACAATTAAGAGTTGCCAGCATGCGGTGACTAGAAAAAGTCAGAAAACTTTGGGATGGTTTTATCATTGTTGGTAAAAATCCTCCGTGACAGACCAATGGGTTTCTCTTGTGGCTGAGACAGTAAAGAATTTGCCTGCAATGCAGGAGACCGGTTTCGATCCCTGGGTCAGGAAGATCACCTGGAGGGGGGCACGGCAACCGACTCCAGTATTTTTGCCTGGGAAATCCCACGGACAGAGGACCCTGGTGGGCTACAGTCCATGGGGTCGCAAAGGACTGGCCATGACTGAGTGACTTTCACTTTCACAGCAGACCAATCCCCTTTCTATAACACTGTGTTTAACATATAAATACATATTTACACAAAACCACTTTTTATAAAGCAGTGGAATAAATATCAAATTCAGGACAAAGCACCTGGGGGCAGGCAGATGGGACAGGAGACACAGATAAAGGTCCCAGGGATGAGGTACTGGGGGGAGCTCAGGGACACAGGGGATGGGCTGCTTTTCCTGTTTGTCCCCCAGCCCCACACCTCTCCAACGCTCTGACCAGGGAGACCACATCACCTTTGCCCCCTCTTCCCTCTGGTCAGCGGGAGGCACCTCCAGGAGCCAGGGGGTCACCAGGGAGACCCCACGTTTCAGACCCTCGAGTCTACCCCCCCCACTGTGTGTACGGGCTTCCCCACCCTGCCTGTTTTCAGGCATCGTCTCCCCACAAGCCCTTCCACTAAGCCACTGAGCACTTATCCACATCCTGCCTCAGAGGAACAACTGTACAACTGTTGTTGTTCAGTCGCTCAGTCATGTCCAGCTCTTTGTGACCCCATGGACTACAGCATGCCAGGATTCACTATCTCCCGGTCCTTCTAGAAGCACAACTGTATGTGCTTCTAATTTACAGCATACAACACACCTAACTGTTACTTCGGATCAAGTACATTTAAATTTTGTTTTTAAAGTACCTGGGCTTCCGAGCTGGCCGGTGACACCATTGTTGTGGGCTCTGCAAGAGAAGAGAAGCAGCAGTCAAGACAAGCTTAAGCATCCCCTAGGCCAGCCCCCCACCTACCCCCCAGGAACACACAGCGCATCTCCCAAGATCTCCACCAGAAACCAGGGCACCGAGCTATCAGTCACTAGATGGACACTGATAAGACCCAGCTCTGCACCAGATGCCAGGAGAGCCATGTGGTCCTGCCCTGGGGCAGATGGTCCCGCCCTGCACAGCGGTCACACCCCAAAGTGACCACTCAGACAGGAGCAGCCTACAGGGCCTCGAAGCCCATCCCGCCCCCTGGGGAAGCAGGCATGGGGCAAGAGTGGAAGGGGAGAGGAAGGGTCAAGGGGGCAGCTCAGGTCAGCCAGGCCTGAGGAAAGGCCTCACAGTAGGAAGCGGCATACCCCCAACTCAGAGTCAGATGAGAAAACTGGGTGCCGTGGGGAGCCATGCAACCCCAAATCAGGGTCAGAAGAGAAACCCGGGTGCAGTGGGGAGCCATGCATTCCCAAACCAGTTGGATGAGAAAGTCGGGTGCAGTGGGGAGGGCAGGCTCTGCTCCAGGGTTCCCAGCAGCCATACGGGTGAGTTGCCATCTGGCTGCACCTCTGGCACTGGGGATTTCTCCCCAGACTGTCAGCACCTCAGCCAGACACACAGGGTGCCCAGGTGCTGAATTTGGCTGTGGGTATTTTATTATTAAACATAGCACTGAGCTGGCATGTTTACAAGCACTTGCACAGCCAGTGTACAGCCTGGGAGATCAATGGTCCTGGTACCCATTTCACAGATAAGGAAACAAAGGCTCTAGGGGATGAGCTTATGTGCCCCGAGGTATCACAGCTAGTAAGTGGTGGTGCTGGCTGCGGCCAGGCTGGGGGACCCCAGAATCTGTGCTCCAGTCACTACCTGAGCCACCCTCCAGCCTTCTAAGAGACCAGGCTGGAAAGACAGGAAACCCACCTCCTTCCACAGCCTTGCTTGAATAAAGCACACAGAGCTGTGGGAGGGTATGAATTTCAGCTGCCTTAATTGAGGTGGATAAAAACACAAACCATGACATTCTCCGCTGAGTGAACCTGCTAACTCTGCAAATATTTTCCAAATGCCATCAAGAGACAGGAAGATTGCCAGGGATAAAGGGAGTTTGCATAGGGCTGAGCCATGAAAACACTTTCCCATTAAAACACTGCACTCCCAACATTAGTGGCATTGATGGAATAGTGAGCACCTGGGCACATATCTTGGCCTTATTGAGGGTTCAGTAAAAAGTCTGTAGTTGTGAAGGACAGGGACCATGGAAAGTGGGAGAAATGGAGGGGCCGGGGCCCCGAGTTACCTTGCTATAAAGGGGGAGGGGGCAGCCAACCCTTCAAACTCTTTATAAACCCAGTATGGTGTGGAGGTTGAGTTTGCACCAACCCAACTGTATTTAAAGTCACACAGGCTTGGGGAACCTTTGGGCTGTGCAGAGCAAGGAGCCCTGCAGTGGTCCCTTGCCCAGTGCTTTGCTGCAAAGTTTAGGGCCACGGCTCCCTCTGCACAGATAAGGAAGCTGGAGCTTAGAGACAGAGAGGGTTTACCAAGATCACACAGCTAAGGAATGGTGGTGCTGGGAGCCCCACCAGGCACAGTAAGACTCTGGGTGCACCCTCCAGAGCCCCCGGAACACCTGGAGTCGACATAACTTTGACAGAAGCTTGACATAACAAGCTGCTCACCTGGCATCCTGCACACTAGCTCATACTTATTTACAAACCAACTGCTCCCTGGGGAAAAGCAGAGAGACGGAGATAAACGCAAGCCTCTACTGATGCACGGTGAGGTGGGAGCTAGACGCAGCCACCTGGTTTCCCTGGCATCCTCACCACCCATACCCCAAAGGACACCCTCCCCGATATGTGCTGGGGTGGAAAATTGTTTTGGTTTCTTCTGGGAAACAACAAAAGACAAGAATTCAAGAAGTGAGGGCGTTTTCTTTGAGATGACCCTGTTATAGTACAGGAAACAGGTTTCGTTTGTGGGAGAGAACTCTGTGAGGACTCTGCAGTCTGGAATCCCGGGGGCGGTGCCTCCCTGTGCCCAGTGGGGGGTGGTGGGATGGGGTGCCTGCCGGGCAGCCTCTCCCCCTTCTGCAGGGCTGGGGCTGAGGAGCACTGTGGTGAGTAAGGACCCTGGTGTCCTGCCTCCCTGACCGCGGGGAACAGGGGGACGTGGACGCAGTGCCCTGCAAGGATGCTGGGGAAGGGGGGTGGTGATCGTCCGCTGATGACGTCCTCTGGGCTTGGGGTCAGCACAGGAAGGAGCCTTGGACTCCGCTCTCCACTCCTCACTTCTTCACTCGAGAGAGGAGCTGGTGAAAGCAAGATGCCACCTGAAGCCAAGAGGAGACATGTGCTCCAAACCCGGAAGCTGTCTGTTCAGCGCCGGGGTCAAAGGCGCCTTGTGTTTGCGGTGTGTCCTTCCTCCTCCAGTTCATTTCTGCCATAAACTCACACATCACCATGGGTGTGGCTTCCTACCCAGCAGCAAGGCCCAGGAAGTGAGTCAAGCCCCAGGGAGACCCAAGACAGAAACCTGTCTCAGGTTCCAGACGGAGGTTCAGTTGTTACTCAGGTGACCTTAAGGCAAAGGGATTATCATGGCTTTACAAGGGTAAATTTGTAGTAAGCAGTAAGTTTGTGTAACTTGCTCCCTTGGTAGCTCTGATTTTTTAAACCACTTCACTTGGTTGCATTCTCCAATCCCTGGGGAAAATACTCGAGTGGACACCCACGAACTTGGCACTCACTGAACAGGGGGATTCCTGGTGGAGTTGAGGCAGTGATGTGCACAGGTGCCCTGGGCTCAGCACAGCCTCCTCGATGCCTGGGTGAGGTGCACACGGGGCATGTGAGCAGCACACGGGGCATGTGAGCAGCACCTCCCCAGGGCCAGCATGTCCCAAGTCTCCACAGACACCCACATGACCTCTGGGGAAGCTGCTAGCAAAGCCCCATTCCACAGAGACTGAAACTGAAGCACCGAGAGGCCTAAGTAACTTCCCAAGGTCAGGCAAGGGGTGGGCGCAAGCCAGCCAAGCCCACTCCCAAGCCCTGCCCCCACGTCTCCCTGCGGGTGACTGCATGGCTGCTCTGCCTTCCTGAACCTCAGTTTCCTTGTCTGTATGATGGGCGCATAGCCCTGCCTTCCTGTCAGAGGCGTGAATGAGACAGTGGGCTGCGGGCTGCAGAGCAAGCCCCCATCTCCCTCGATGATGAGGTGGAGCTGCTGCAGCCCCACACCATGTCTTCCTGGGTGACCCTCAGAGGAGAAAAGGGCCTGGGTGGGGGGAGCTGGGGGACCGCCAGGATGGGTGGCACCAGCAGCTTCGGAGAGGACCAAGAAGTAGGAGACAAGAGCCACATGGGAAAGCCCTGGCTGCTCTGTTCAGGATGTGTGCTGTCTTCCAGGGGGAGCATCCCAGCTCTGCAGCCATCCCAAGTTCTCCCCACATCACTGCACAACCCCCTGTGAGGAAGGCCATTTAAAAGATACAGGCAACCCTGGTCACTTAGGAGGCCACCTGCCAGAGGCCCATCAAGTCACATGAGGGCCCAGAGCCCACAGGACACACAGGGCTGCCCTGAACACTGGGGGTCCCACTTCAGCTTCCGGGAGCGGACACCCTGGGCCAGGAGAAACGTGAAAAGGTGCCTCTCATGGGAAGGGGCAGCCCCACTTACACACACAGTGCCAGCAGCACAGAAACGCAGCAGCGGTGGCGGTGACAGCACCGCGTGTCCACGTGCCCATGTGTCTGTGTGCCCGTGTGTGTGTCCATGTGTCTGCTGTGTGCACAGGTCTTTGGGCCCAGGGTGGACACAGGCTTCACACTAACATTCCCTCATTAGTCCCCCTCTGTCCCTGGGCACGTGCCACTCTCACCCCAGTTTATGTGGGAGGAAAGGGGGCCCCTAAACTTCAGCTAACCCTAACTCCAGCTGCTGGGCTGGAGATAAAGAGGTGAAGCACGGAGGTCATGACACAGGGCCGCCAAGGAGGTAAACTGGAAAGGTCTTGCCTCCAGGTAGCGGTGGGTGGCAAGGGGACAGGTGCCGGTGTCTGGGGGGTGGCAGAGGGGCTGCAGAACTACAGGCAGAAAAGGAGGGAGGGCTGCAGATGCAGGTGTGACCTGGTGGACGGGCCACGTGAGGCACCCGGGGGTGCAGAATGGGTCCTGTGAAAAATTTTAGCATCAAAACTGACAAAAAAAAACACCAAACATGGAAAAGTAGGGCAGTGTGTGGATTCATATAAGAACAGAGAAGGTGGTGAAAGGAGGCACAGCCCTGTGACAGCCCCGCATCCACCCTCCGCCTGCCCGGGGATTTCAGGGTGGAGAGCCTGTGTGAAGAGAAGGTATGTCTGTTTCCCCTGCAGATGGTGGCTGGGCAGGCAGGTCTCAGGCAGCCAAGTGTCACTTTGAGAGCAGCCAGTGTCCTGCAGGATCTGTCCTGGAGGCATCAGGTGGACAAATGCCACTTAAACTGTCCCAGGGTCACTGACCACGACCACGCTGCATGGAAAGAGTGAGCTTTCTCAGGGAATGGTCAGCACATATGCTGCCTGATAGAGTTTCTTGCCTTAATTTAAAAAAACCCAAAACCTTTGCCTATCAGGAAGTTTTAATAATAGCTTCCTAAAAATAACTTCACTTAACATAGTTTTTCATTTTCCCCACTTGAAGAAGGGGGGCTTCCAAGCAGTTATGAAGAAGTTGAGATTAAGAAGTTTACTCAAGTCAGCTTTTCCCAAGTAGCAGAAAGTGGGAAGTATTCCTGCTCATGTCCTAAGATAATACTGTTCATCCTCCCCAGGTAAAGTTGTTTGGTTGTTGAATTTTTTCTTTTTTTTTTTTCTTTTGGATCAAACCTGTGCCCCCTGCAATGAAATCCTGGAGTCTCAACCACTGGACCACTGGGGAAGTACCTGGTTGTTGCTTTCTTTACCATTACCTTAAACACTGACTTAATGCCTAGCTTTACCAGAACTTCATGAGGGGGGCTGGGAACTGAGGGCCCATGTGACCTTTTTCCTGATGGCTATTACAGCACACTTCTTGCAGTGAATCCACTGAAAGAAACACCCAAGTCCCAGAGAAATGCTGGGTTAGCTACCTACAGGAGACAGTCGGCCTAAAGTTTCAGCTGATTGACGAAAGCTCGACAAGGACAGAAAAGAAACTTCAGGGTAGTCTATTTCTCATGCTTATGGACAGAAACCAAAGATCATATTTAATGGAAAATGAAATTGGGCTCCTGTGTCACAGGCTAGTACAGGTCAGTGCTTCTGGGTCTGCAGGGACCAGGAAGAAGGGGCTGAAGAGGGGGTGGGCAGGAGAGGTGGACAGGTCCAGAAGACCACCACCCCAGAGGATGGCCATCGTGGTCCATGTGGACAATACTGACTCCTCTACAAAGAGAAGCCCTCAGTTCTAGCCACCTGCCAGGACTGGCAGCAGACCACTTACTACTCTCCCCCTCAGTTCCCCACCTTTTAAATCAGAGGGTCAGACCAGGCAGGCCCTTACAGTCCTGTTCTGCGGTGGCAGAAGCCAGTCCCTGGGTTATGTTGTTTGTCCCCAGGGATGAGCAGGGGCACAGGGAAGGTCTTTCAAGGAGGAAATACAGTTGTGAGAGAAAAGCTCTTTGTGAACATACAGACTCCAGGGCCCACAGGTGAGACGAGGCCACCCTGTCCCATGTTCTGAGCCCACCTGTGAGGACGGTGTACACAGGCACTGAGAGCATCTGTGCTGAATCCAGATCCTAACCCTTCCTGTGTGACAGGTAAGCCTGAGCCTCAGATTACCTGCGTGCAGAATGGAAACAGTACCATTTGAGTCCAGTTCTTATTATTTTCTCTTGTCAAATATATTAGAGCTTTTTGTGCAAATAGAGCAACTCTCAAATATCACCCAGCTGCGGTGTTAGGGAGGTGGGAACAGGGCACACAGATGAGATGGGAGCTTGTGGAAGAATATTGAGGGTCGAGGAGTGGCAAGCATTCAGAAGACTGCCTGGTTAGCAAAGGAACTGTCCTATTGGCTAGCTTTGGCCTGGCCCATCGCATGGATTTCTGCAAACCCACCTCTCCAGCACACACAGCCGGTCGGTGTACTTCCCCAGGTATATCCCTTTTAGGGGTAGTGTGCTCGGCACCAGCACCCTGGTTCTCCAGGGAAGAAAACTTTTTTCTTAAAGAGGCTAAAAATCACTTAAACTCACCATTCTCCAAGGATTTCAAATATCTTTCAAGGGCTTCATTGTTGAATATTGCTCATGGTTAAGAGCCGAACACTAAGCAAGCTGTTCCTCAAATCTTACATTTTCCTTCCTCTATTAAATCGGCAGACCCACAAAAAACAGCCCAAGCAAAACACGTTTCCTTTCTTGCCTAAATACCAGTCCAACAACGATCCACACCATCAGTCACTGGGTGGGACCGACTCCCAGAGCAGAAGGAAGCAGACCGGGTGGGGAGAGCGGGCAGGAGAGGCAGAGTCCGGTCTCCCTGCGGAACGTCCTCAGCCAAGGAGCCAAAGCTCCTCTCCTCTCCAGCCAGCACTGGCCATGATGGTAAGATGGGTTCCAGGTGTGTGTGTGCGTGTTGGCGGAGGTGGGGCGGGGGGCGGCCCGAGGGGCAGAGGTCCGAGCTCCAGCGGAGAGTTGCGGGGCTCCCAACCCAGAAAAGGGAGAGGGGGAGGAGGGCCTTCCACCCCGGTAGAGAAGCCGGAGGAGGGCCCTCAGTGCGGCAGAGGGGGCGCGGAAGTGGGAGAGGTCAGCGGGTCTCGCAGAGAGAAGGCGCGGCAAAGGGGGCGCCGGGTCCGAGGCCAGGTCCGGCAGAGGGAGGGACGGAGGGTCGCAGCCCCTCCCCGCCGCGGGCACCGCCCCCCGCCCCGTCGCGCCCCCGTCCCCGTCCTCACCCGCCGCACCGGACTCCCGCCGCGCGCTGACCGAGCCGTCTCTGCGCAGGAGGATGTCCGCGGTGTCCCGGATGCGCCGCCGGCCGCCCGGCGCGCCCCGCAGCCCGCGGCAGCACTGGAAGCACACGGCCCACGCCTGCTCCTCGTTGATGGGCTGCTCGTACGCCTTCAGCACCTCCTCCAGGGACAGCTCCCACGGCTCGGAGCGCCCCGCGCCCCCGGCCCGCTCGCCCGCGGCCGCGTCGCCGCTGGAGCTGCCGGCCCGGGCCATGGCCGCCCCATCATCGCCGCCTGCGCGCCCGGCCGGTTTCCATAACAGCCGCGCCGGGGCCGGCGCGCCCGCGAAGCGCTGGGGGCGGATCCCGCGCAGCCGGCCGCTGCTTTGTCATCGCCCGGCCCCGCCCAGCGCGAGCGGCCGCAGGTGAAGCCGCGGAGGGGAGGAGGGCAGGAGAGGGGGAGGGAGGGGCGTCCCGCGGAGGGGGTTGGCAGGCGGGAGAGGGCGCGGAGCTGGGCTTGAGGCGGGGATGGACAGGCCAGGATCGGGGTGCTGGGGGAACGCAGAGCCGGGAGGAGGTCGGGGGAGAGTCCGGGGGAGGGGGCAGGGGTGCGCAGGGTCGACCCGCAGAGGGGCGCCCGGGGTGGGGGCCACCTGTGGAGACGTGGTCCTCCTCGCCCGGCCCGCGAACCCACACTAGGCTCTCAACACGCGTGTCAGGCCAACATCCCGCCCAAGCCCCACCGCGGTGACTGCGGGGGAGCCGGAGGCCAGTGACTCCCGGAGGCGCAGGCGGTGCTGCAGAGCCAGCTGGCCAAGTCACCTCGGGAGTCACCACTCCGTGAAGAGAGCCAGGAAGACCCGCGGTAGGAAGCACTTAAGTGTCCCTTTTCCAGCGGAGATACGCGTCAGTGTTGACAGCTCTGGCGTTTCCGTGGAACGCGCGCGGAGCTCCATCCTTGGCCGGGAGCACCGGCTCAAAGGCGCCCCCGCGGGCTCTTCCGCCCTGGTTGCACGGGGTCAGAGTGACATGGCCAAAATACACTGGTAGGTGAGGCAAGAAAGGCGACAGTCCCCACCCTGGATAGCACATGGCCTAGATTCCTGAATTCCTCCTTGCGGGCGATTCTCTCAGGTCTGTAGTGGAACTTGGGACTGGAAAGTTCCTGGGAATTCTCAACAGCTGAAGATAGAAATCACAGCAGAGTTGTAATGTCACCTCATTGAAGACTTGTAGGCGGCCCTCCAGGGCCCTACTCTCAGATAACCCCAACTCGCATTTTCATCTTCCTAAAAAAGGAGTTTGTACAGATGAATCAACCGTACAAGTTTTGGTGTCCAATAGCTGGGCACTTTCACAGCTTTCCTGGTTCTTGGCGCTTATGCAGGCAGAAACCAGGCAGTGCCACCACTGTGGAGAAGGTGGAGCCTGGGGCTCCAAGAACTGCAAGCACCGGGACTCAAGTTAATCTTCCTGCCTAGGGACCCTGGTGGCCCGGTGGTGAAGAGTCCATTTTGCAATGCAGGGGACGCAGGTCTGATCCCTGGTCAGAGAACTAAGATTCCACATGCAGAGCAACGAAGCCTACACACCACTAGAGTCCTTGTGCTGCAAGAAAAGATCCTGCATGACAGCTAAGACCCGATCTTCTGCCTAATCTTCACCCACTGGAACCCCCACCCATGGTTGTCAGTAGAGGTCAGGGAGAACCTCCAGGTGTGTCTTACCACAGTGGGGAGTTCCCAGACAGTGGTGAGGTAAGGCCCAGACTCAAAGGACACAGAGCTGTCCTCCCCCATGTGGCTGTTCCCCATAGACCCACACAAGGGGTGCTTTCAGACTCTGTGCAGGTAAAGTCTTCCATTCAGACCACCACTAACTCACTGGAAGTTAGGGTCACTGCTCCTACCTTAGGCAGAGCCACCCCCTGCCTCCTGCTGGCATGAGCCTCTCACAAGGGGCACCCTAGTCCCAGGGCAGAAAGTGGCAAGTACTCTAACTGGAAGGTGCTTGGGTTGTAGCAAAAGTACCTTTCTTGGTACTTCTTCAAAGGGCCTCAATTTCCCTAACTGAGGGTCTTGTTTGATGAGGACAGGCCTTGGTAAGGACCTAGTTGTTCACTGGGAGAAAACAAACAAACAAACAAAAAAGCACACCATGAGAGCTGTGAGTTAAGTTTATCTGGAGTGGGGCAGCATCAGACAGCTGTACAGAACTGCCTCTAAGAGGCAGGGGAAGGTCAGTATGTACATGATTTGAGTGAAGGGGATGTGCAGTCAGGCACACATTTTGCCAGAGGCTTGGTGCTAGTCACAAGCAGATGTCACAGTGCTTTTACTGCTTTTCTAGACACGAAGACATATAAGAATTGGGTTTAAAAAAAAAAAAAAAGAATTGGGCTTATAAAATCTTCTGAAAATAACTACCTGAAGACCTGTTATGCCAATTTGTACTTGGCGTAGTGATGACTCACATCTACCTGATCCAGGGGCCCTGCAATCAATTACCCGTGTAAGGTACAAGACCATTTCTGATCTGTCATTATTTTTTCAAGGATCCCTGTGCACTTTAGCCAGCGAGATTTACAACACTGGGGTTTTACTCAAAAAAAAAAAAAGATTTGTTAGGTTCTACTTCTGCATCTCAATATCTGAAGGTTTGTCTTTCTAGCCGTAGCAAATTATGAAAACAGAAGCATCAGGCAGCTCTCGAGATGCCCCTAGAAACCATTTTGTTTTTTTTCCTGCCAGGTCACTTTTCACACATCTCCCAAAAAAGTCCCAAATGAGCTCCAGAAATGGACACAGGTAAGCAGCAGCAGCCTGCAGGTGGTGGCAGCGAGAGGGGTGTCACGGGTGTAGCCTAGGAGTGTAAGCACGGCTTCTAAGTCAGTAAAGGGCAACGGAGTGACTCCGCCAGACTGAAACTGATCAACCAGATGCAGCGGGTTCTGATCTGGTTGGTGGGCACACACAGTGGTTACAAGTCAGAGTCAAGGTGATCACTTCCTTCCTGGAGTGGAGAGCCAAGCCCCACCCATACTTTAATAAAAACTCGTGTGGGTAACTCTGCCACTGAGGGAGGGCAGACAATGCCTGGTTAAAATGGGAATGGGGTTCATCCCAGTAGAAAGTGGCTTTCAAGTCAAACATGGAGCTCTTTGTCCACCAATAACACTACACGGAACTAAGTCGAAGAAATGTTAGTTCTTCCATAACCTGAAGTTGCCCCCTAGATTTTAGAAATGAAATTTTAGTGTATTTCCAGCTGTTCAAAGTCTCAAAAAGAAACAGAAACTGACAGGTCAGTCATGAAGCCAACAGGGAAAGCGTTGGATCCAGATCAATTCTACAATGATGGGATCAGCCATAGCCCACTCTGAAGCCATGTCCTTCACCCTTCATGTCCAGTACACGAGGAAGGCTGTCAGTCACCATGGGCTGTGCTTGGGGTCAGAACTGAAACCTTCAGTGCAGTGACTAATCCACCAGTACTTGGACTAGCATACTCCCCAGATACTCATAGTGTAGGCTGTTCATTCACACATATTTGCTGAGTACTAGGTGTTCATGTCTTAAGACTGGGAAGATCAGTCTGAAAAACCTGACCAGGTCCCCCTAAGAATCCCCCAGGTCCTCAGGGGCAAACAGCCACAGGGAAACATCGTCACTGCAGGTGGGAAACGGACAGATGGCTACACAACCCCACTGGCTGTTCGCTTTTCTCACGCTCTGTGTCCGACGCGCTAAGGGAATTACAGATAAGTGTCTGTGCCAGGGCAGAGCAATCAGAGGGGTGGGTGGCTCATGACTGCCACTGGCCAGAGGTTAAAATCTCCAGGAATTATACCGCTGAGCATCTTAGCAGAATAGAAACTAAAGGATCCTGGTTTGGCCCCTGGACGCCAAAAAGTTAGAGCTGTAAGTACAGGTGCCATGTGGAATACACGTACGTGACTCCAGGAGGACAGTGTAGGGCTCCACGGTGACACACTGAGAGCAGGCTGAGAGTTCAGAGACAAAGGTCAGAGTGAGTCAGGCATATAAGCAACTAGGTTAAACGTCAAACAATGTGAGATGAAAGCCCAGTTAACTCCCCTAGACAGAGGCTGAGCCACTTCACCTGTTGTGAGGGAAGCAGAGACTCTCAGCTTGTACCGAATTCCACTTCAGCCTGAAAAACAGGTCGGCTTCTCCCAGGGGATCTGTGCACACTGGACGCTGTGAGCAACCAGGCCCCTGAATGCCTTCTCTTGTCACCATCCTTGCAGAGAGGCAGGGCTCAGGGGTCTGGGAGGAAAAGCTGAAATTCAAGAGGCTGTGGTTTGTGCTTTAGGTTTATTTTAGGATAATGGTAAAGGCCATGAATTCCCAGGGGTGCTGGATTCAGCTAGGCTGTGCTTGATCTCTAAAAGGAGCCAACACAGCTCCGGGGGAAGGGCACTGGGGCTGGGCGTGACTACAGATTTCTAGGCTGGTACTAGCAGGAAGTGGGGACCCAGAGCTAAACCAAGGTGGTTAGAGGAAATCCCACAAGACTACGATGGAGGGGAAGCAGACAGAGCTGTTCTGCAGAGGGGACAAGGAGGGGGCGCTTATGGAGGTGCTTTCTCTGGATTCCCGATCAGCAGCTGAGAAAACACTCAAGAACACCGTTTGCTTCCCACTGGTGACCCTGGCGGTCATTGCAAAATTTGGGGTTTCTTTACGTTGTGAAAATGAACAGAAACCTCATTTAAAATGGAGTCAGGTGACTTTCTTGGTGGTACAGTGGATAAGAATCTGCCTGCCAACGCAGGGGACACAGGTTCAATTCCTGGTCTGGGAAGATTCCACATGGCGAGGAGCAACTAAAGCCCGTGCACCTCAACTGCTGAGTCTGCGGGCCTAGGGCCTGCATGCCACAGCTAGAGAAGCCACCACAATGAGAAGCCCAAGCTCTGCAAAGATGAGTAGCACCCACTTGTCACAACTAGAGAAAGTTCACTCGCAGCAACAAAGACCCAGAACAACCAAAAATTAAATAAATAATTTTAAAAAATAAATAAAATGCAGTCAGGGACTTCCCTGGTAGTTCAATGGCTGAGACTCCACACTCCCAATGCAGGGGGTCTGGGTTCAATCCCTGGTCTGGGAACTAAGATCCCACATGCCTCGGCAACTAAGCCTTTGCACAACTACTGAAGTCTGCAGGCTCTAGAGCCTGTGAGCCACAATTACTTGCAGAGCCTGGGCTCTGCAACAAAAGAAGCCACTGCAATGAGAAGCCCAAGCACCGCAACTACAGAAAGCCTGTGAACAGCAATAAGGACCCAAGGTAGCCAAACAGGAAGGAGGGAAAAAACTGACTAAATT
This sequence comes from Bos indicus, assembly GCF_029378745.1. NCBI lineage: Eukaryota > Metazoa > Chordata > Mammalia > Artiodactyla > Bovidae > Bos > Bos indicus. Next base: position 15,268,060 of record NC_091777.1, on the reverse strand, counting down.
TAAAGGAAAATAGCCTGGTGGGCTGCCTTCTATGGGGTCGCAGAGTCAGACACGACTAAAGTGACTTAGCAGCAGCAGCCCCTAAATAATGCAGTCTATCAGTGGATGCTGGGAAGGCACAGGCTCCAACGATGTTTTGGAAATACTTAGTTACAGCCCCTTCCCCAGAGAAGGTCCATCCAGCACAGGGGACATGTGGGTCACGACAGTGGCACGTTTGACATGCTTCAAGTGACTGGTATCTGCTCTCCACTGTTCTTTGAAGCAGGCGGGTGAGGACTGCCATGATCGGCAGTGACGGGCAGCCCTGGTGTGTGTGTGTGCATGTGTGTATTGAGGCTCCTACAACCTACTTCCCTGGCAGCCCCACCCAGGGTCTGTCATCTTGAATCTGACACACTCACACTTGAACTCTGGGCCTGTCCTGTTATTGTCTCTCAACCATCCTCCCAGTGTTGCCACCTCTCAGCTGATGTATGTGGGTAGGTATGTGATGTGTGTATATGATATATGTGTGTGATGTATACATGTATGCATATGGCATCTCAATGTATGTATGCGTACGATGTTCGTGTATACAACACGTGTAAACGTATGATATACTCCTATGATGTATGTGAATATGACATGTGTATGGGGTACGTGAATATGTATGTGTCATACATACACATGCATATGGTGTATCAATGCACACATACGATGTTTGTGTGTATGATGCACATGTACATATATGATGTACAAGTATACGGTATGATGTATGTGAACATAATGTGCTTGTGGGTACAATGTATGTGTATCTCTGCATTCCCACGGGCTCAGGTTAGAAAACTCTGCACTTCTTCCTCAGCTGGGGGATCAACCTTTGAGGCAGGAATCGATCTCATCACTTCTCTTCACCTCAAGGCCTCCGCTCTGGTCAAGCCCCTGTTCCACTGCCGAATGATGGCCTGAGTCCATCTCAGCCGCCTCTGCCTCCCCACAGTCTCTTTTCAACCAGCTGCATAACTTAGGACATGCACCTGCCAGGGTTCTGCTCTCTGGGCCTGGAGGCAAGGTCTTCTCAATACTTATAAGGCCACGTGGGTGCTCCCCTCCTCAGCAGTGTGCTTAGTGCTTCATTATGTGCCTGTGGCAGTTCTGGTGTCAGCCAACCTTGTCCCCTCGTTTACAGGTCACTGGCAGCTGGATTGCCTGTGATGGCCTAATTTGCAGGTTCTGGCAGTGGGCAGGCAGCTGGCCAGGGACTGCTGGCTGAGCGGCTGCCTCTCCTCCATGTGTCTGGTCCTTGGTGGGCTGGTTCAGGCTGTTCTTTTGAGGGTTGCTGGAGGGTCCCTAACTCTCAGCATGAGCTCCTTTCAAACTCCTGTTTGCATGTCACTCGCATACCATCACCAGCCCAAATGGAAAGGACAGAGACAGAGGGGGAGGACTTCTGGCCATATTTTGCAACCCACAAGACCCACCTCCCTCGGACCCTTGTTTACTCAAGTTCAACAGCCCCCATGGAGGGGTGGGGCAGCAGGAGTGGTGGTCACGGCCTGCACCCACATTCCAGCCACCTGGAAAAGGTTCAGCGGGTGGCAGTGAGCGCTCTCTGAGGGCATCCGTCACCCCGTCTTCACGGCCGAGGAAACCACGTTGCCTGAAAACCTGGACACAGAGACTGGGGTGCACGTCAGTGTCTGCGCCCAGTCCAGGCACATACCCATTGAATCCCTGTAAATTCCTAAGTGGGCTGAATATTGGGAGCATCTTTCTAACAAGAGGACTTTACGGGACAAGAGCTGGTCACCATGGTTACAAGCCCGGATTTCCAGTCCTCCTCCCCACATCCTCCTGAGAGGGGCGAGGGGGATGGAAATGGATTTCAGTGGGAGACCCCTGTTGTGCGACCCCGGCGTGCGCGGCCTCGCGGTGACACTTCGCTTAAGTCTGGGGAGAAGGAGGGAGGGGCAGCCTCAGTACAGCCGCTGGGCTCCGCGGGGTCTCGCGCGCAGACTCGTTATCCTCGGTTCCCTACAGGCGGCGCGGTTCTGGCGTCTCCGGAATTTGGGGTTGTCGGTTGTTTCCTCACGCACAGCTCTGCTCACCTCGTCAGGAATAACGCAAAAGGGATAGCACAGTCTTCTCCCGGTGGTGACATCTGACTCAGGCCGCTAACTTCCGCCTTCAGTCGGACCTAAATAAATGCCACAGACACGGTTGGCCCCTGTCTCCCGCCACCTGCAAGATGGCCGCCTCAGCCCCGGACGAGATGGCCGCCGAGTCTCCGCCCCCGAGGTGGGTGTGACCTGGCAGCTGGCAGCCAATGGGCGCTCGCGTCTGTCCGCAGCCAATGAGAGGGCAGCGCGGGCAGGACCCGTAGAGCCCTGGACCCGAAGCGCGGGCAGGACCCGTAGAGCCCTGGACCCGCGCTCTGTTTGAGAGATGTCAGCCCCCGGGGCCCGGGTCGCCGCCTCGGATCAGGGGCCTGGGGTCCGCAGGAGAGCGTGGGCTGAGCTGCTGGGTAGGTGGGCGCGGGCCCCAAGACTCCTTCCCCCCCGAACCTTCTTCTGCCCATCCTCGTCCCCCTTCATCCTGATCCCGGAGCCCTGATCCCTCCACGCTCACCCGAGCTTCCCATTCTGGCAGCCCTCTGTCCACTCTGTCCTACGTGCGGTCACGAGGGGGCGATTCCAGAAGGTAGAGACGTAAGATTCACCTCCCCCACCCCCCAGTAGCCTGGATGACAATAATTGTTCAGCTCCGCTCAGCCCGAGTCACCTTAACATCTTTGAAAGGATCAATCCCAAGAAAGTAGCTTTGGTACAGTCCTAAACAGCTAAACTAGACTTTGCTCAGATTTCATCAGTTTTCCCCGTAAAAGTCCTTTTTCTGTCCAGGCTCCCACGTGTCAATTACTCCCTTTTCCTTGGTCCCTGCGTGGGTGACAGTTCCTGGGTCCTCCTGACCTGGGCGTTTGAAGGAGTGCCCCTATGTTGGGTGTGTCTGATATGTCCTAGGATTAGATTAAGCTTGTGCGGTTTTTGGCAGGAGTCCCATGGACATAACGTTCCAGGGTGCATCACCTCCAGGGGTACAGCGTGTCACGGTGTTTCCTTGCCTGAGTTTTTAAGGAGTGCTGTAATTTTTGTGAAACTGATTTTCTTCCCTAGAGGGAAGAGTTGAGAGGCAGAAACTGAGTCCCGAAGGGGAGCAGAAGGTGAGAGAGTCAGCCGTGCGCCTCCTGAGAAGCCATCTAAACCTGAATGACCTCATTCTGGAGGTGAGAGGCAGTTGGCTTCGCCTTTGTAAGCACATTTGGGTTGCAGGTTTTCGAGCCTCTCAAAGGCATCACCTTTATGAAGAGACACCTGGCAAGACTTGTGAGTATCTGGGAGGAGCACCCACTAAATGCTGTCCAGGTGAGAAAAGTAATCAGGAGCATATATCTATTTGGAGGTAGAATAGTCCAGAGAGGAGTCTGGTAATTCTCAAAGGTTTTAGTAAGTTTCACCCTAAAATTTTTTTCACCTCAGATTATTTGGGAATCGCACAGTAGGCAAGCACTGTGTACACTTTGGTTGTCTTCAGGACATGGCTTGCATTTTAAAGTGGAGTTCTTGATGTTTTGTTTCTAGGTAGAAGGTCCTCCCTGTGACCAGCTGTGTCTCCGCCAGTTGATTGATTGTGATGGTCCTGAGGCCCACACTAACCTTTCCAGTTCATTGATAGGTGAATTATAGATTTGTTTTCTTAATATATTGCGTTATGGCAGAGCTGTACGTAAAGTGACTTTGATGTGCTTCTAACAGGCAGATGTGTTTAAATTCCCCCAGATAATGGTTTTCTACTTACATGTGTGGTCACCAACAACAAGTTTCTGTGGCTTGCTTGGGGCTTGTTTTGAGGCTCTTGTTTAAAAACAGCAACTGTGCATCGGGCTCAGAACAGTAGGAACCTAAGTGACCCTTGGGAAGATGGGACAGAAATATGGTCCTCGTTTCTGGAAGTGGTGGGAACAGGCCGTGCTGGGTAGGGAAGAGCAGAAGGCAGCTGGAGATGAAGGCTGCCCTGGGCCACTGCTGGGAAGCCAGTGTTGCAGGCAAGCAAGTCCCACAGATTTTTTCATTTCCTGGTGCATAAAAATGTTACATTTACATGACACTGTAATCTACTAAGTGTGCAACAGCATTATGTCTAAAAGAACAGTGTGCATACCTGAATTAGAACATGCTCTACTGCTAAAATTTAAAAAAGACTTTATTGCTAAAAATGTTAACCATCGTCTAAGCCCTCAGAGAGCCATAATCTCTGTTACTGGTAGAGAGTCTCCCTCACTGTTGAGGCTGCTGACTGATCAGGGTAGAAGTTGCTGAAGGCTGGGGTGGTTGTGGCCATTTCTTAAGACAAGATAACAGTGAAATCCACTGTGTCTTCCTTTCACAGATTCTCTCTCCGTGGCCTGCAATGCTGGGTAATAGCATTTTACCCACAGTAGAACTTTCAAAGTTGGAGTCAGTCTTTTCAAACCCTGCTGCTGCTTTATCAGCTAAGTTTCTGTAATAGTCTAAATCCTTTGTTGTCATCTGAGCCGTCTTCTTGGCATATTCCCAAGGACTATATTCAATCTTAAGAAACCACATCCTTGGCTCAGATATAAGAAGCAGCTCCTCATCCTTCACTTTATCATGAGGTTGCAGGAAATCAGTCACATCTTCAGGCTCCACTTCTTCTTTTTTCAGTTTCTGTAATTTATTACAGACCCAGCACAGCCAAAAATTAAATGGAAATAGAATCCATCTGCCAGGCGCCCTGTTTGTGTCACCCATAACGTCCAAACGTGTGTGTATGTGTATGCAGCCCTAGGCTTCAGGGGCCCCAGACCATCGTGAGATGCTTCAACCAGACTGAAATTGCCTTACTTTTATATGTTGTGTCCCCCAGGTCTCTTCTCCCCTTCAAAAGGCAGTTTTCTGTAGTGCTAGAGCTTAAGAGAAGGCATTTAACCAGTCTCCTTCAGTAGTAGATTTTGTTGGGTATCTCCATATTTTGTTCTGTCTTTAAGGCTCTGCTTTGCGGGATCAAGCCACACGGCTGGGCGTTCCAGTGGCTGTCCTGTCCAGCCAGGTGGTGGCATCTGGCCTCATGCGGATCTGTGAGGCAGACACGAGGCCCCCTCCCAAGGTGCTGCTGACACCAGAGCAGAGGGTAAGATATAGCGTGAGTGAGGGGACTCTGCTTGTTGCTGTTTGGCTGTCTGGGAAAACTGGACATTTAATATGCTTTCTTAGAAAGGATTTAATCTCTTTTCAGAAGAAATTGTCGTCCTTGTTGGAGATCGCTCAGAACTTATTAGCACAGAACATGTTTTCCCGTCTCTACTTCTGTCAAGAATTATGGAAAGCACAGGTAAAGTTGAGATGGTAATTCTGATTCCAGGATCTTCAAGCAGTATTCTGTTCATTTTGGTGGAGCCAATAGAATCCCCAGGTTTTGTTAGGAATTTCCAGCAAGCGTCTTGTTAATCACAGAGACTGGAATGGAAAGCTTTCAGCAAGTGTCTCTGTGAATGGGGAAGAAGGACCTTCAATTACCGTATTTATCAGTATTCTCCCATCATTAGTCATATTTATTAGAATAGACAGTACACAGAAACATCATGTTATGCCTTCTTAGGTGTACTATGATGAATAATTTCCCAAGGTAGTAAACTATAAAAATGTAATTTAAAGTTATTTTTATTTTTATTGGCCACACTGTGCAGCTTGTGGGATCTTAATTCCTGGAGCAAGGATTGAACCTAGGCCAAGGCTGTGACAGGGCTGAGTCCTAACCACTGGACCACCAGGGAATTCCCTTATCTGTTGTTTTTTGGAAAGTTATAAATTCAGTAGGCCTACAGGGTTTTAAACAGACTTTATTACTGGAGTATAGTTGACTGACGGGGCTTCCCAGGTGGTGCAGTGGTAAAGAATCCACTGCCAACGTAAGAGACACAGGTTCCATCCCTGGGTTGAGAAGAACCCCTGAAGAAGGAAATGGCAACCCACTCCAGTATTCTTGCCTGGGAAATCCCATGGACAGAGGAGCCTGGTGGGCTACAGTCCATGGGGTCGGAAAGAGTCAGAGACAACGGAGTGACAGAACACACGCATAGTTGATTTACAGTTGAAAGTTATTGCTTAGTTACTAAACGGGGTCAGTTATGTAGCAAAGAAGAAACCCAAGGGTGGTGATGCATTCATGGTTTTTCCCTACTTTTATCCAGCGTTTATCTAGAGTTCAAGTGATTGTCAGGCTTTACTATGGTCCCAGCACCTGCTGATAATGAGCTGAATGCATGAGGGTTGTGATGGCCCGGGTGTTTGCAGGCAGCAGAGAAGAGTGGGCAGGGTGTCTGATTGGGTGGTTAGGAAAGGCTTCTAGGAAGAAGCTCATCGGGGTTGGTGGGGGGGGGGGCCTGAGTCAGAATTCCTGGGTGAAGAGAAGGGTGCAGTGGGTGTGAGGGCCCGAGTCAGACTGGGGCACCGTGTCCGAGGGGTGGGGCATGTCAGGGCTACAACTGGAGGGCCTTTGTCCTGAAAGTGGAGAGAAACCACTGAAGGGCCCTAGAAAGGAGAAATTGGCGTGACCAGCTACACTGTGGGGTCTTGTGTTGGCCACAGCAGAGAAAGGCCTGGAGGTAAGTTAAGCTGGAGTCTGGGCCTGAACCCAGGATCATGGTGGGGATGGGGGTTCAGGTGGTCATGTGAGTGTTGGCGGCTTGGTTTTCAGGAAAGCATGTCATTAGGCATATAGGTTGAATGTCTTAGAAGAAAATGTGTAGGTGAAGGACTCATAGTTCTGTCACTTTCTTCAGAATTCTTTGCTGCTTGAAGCTGTGTGGCGTCTTCATGTTCAAAACGTTGTAAGCATCCCAGAGCTGCTGGAAAGGTAAACCAGTGATTATTTAGCATTAAAATAAGCTAAAATGAAAACTTTATGTAACATAAAGTTAATATTACTTGATTTACTTTTTGTAATCTAGTCTAATTTGACTCACGTATATGTGAAACCAAAAATCACCCAGAGAAGCAGTTGCTTTATTATTTAAAGACAACGTTGTTATAATTGAAATCTTCATCATGCACAGACTTGGTAATTTTTTTTTATGAGATACATAATGTGATAAAATATTTTTCTCAGGTAAATTTATGACTGGTAAAATGTGTGCAACTGTTACCTCCTGAAATGCCACCAAGAGTCAGAAAGGGGGGTTTACAAAGGAACAACCCTGTATAGTTAGGAGAGACAAGGGGAGGAGGGGCAGAAAGTGGAGGGACTGAAGGAGAGGTGATCCAGGTGGAGCCAGTCGGACATGCACACTGCCTGCCACCTGTCCAGATGTGAGAAGGGTCAGGAGCCTTAGTGGTTGGCCGTCCCTGGTCAACAGAAGGCTGGAGGTTTAGGTGTTTGTTCTCTGGCCAGAAGAAACACAGAGTGTCTAGTCTGGGGGACTGTCAGGCACAGTGGTAAGTGCCATATTGAAGCCAGTGGTTTCATGATGTGTGGGTCACATCCAGAAGTTATGCAAGTTTGGTTAGTTTGACTACATGAAAACCATTATCTCCTAGCGTACACACCTAATGTCAGAGTGCCAAATATATGAAGCAAAGCATGATGGTAATGAAGGGAGAGATGGACTTTGAACCATACTAATTGGAGCCTTCAGTAATGGGTCGATCCAGTGGTCAGACTGGTGATGACCAGCCGACGTATCTGACACCTGCAGTATGTCCCACCCAGTGGTAGCAACACACTGGCTCTCAAGTGTGGAACCGTCTGCAGGAGGGGGCCGCATGGGTCAGGCCCTAGAGAGAGTGGGAATAAATTTAAAAGGGTGGAATCCATACAAACGTCTTCTCAAATCACAGAGCAGCTGAAAAGAATCCACAGAAGACAATTTGGGAAATCCACAGTGTTTGGGAAGTAGGCCACACGCTTTTCAATAATCAATGGATTGGCGAAAAATATCACAAGGGAAACTAGAAAATAGCATAACAAAGGAAATGGGAATAACATACCAACATATATTGGGTGCCACTGAAGTAGTGCTTAGAGGGAAATTAGCTGCAAAAGCCTATATTAGAAGAATGATCTGAAGTCAGTGACTTAAAGTTTGGCCTTAAGAAACTAGAGAGAGAAAAGCAAACCAAACCCAGAGCAAGAAGGAGGAAGGAAATAATAACCATTAGAGCAGAAATCTATGAAATGAGAAACATAATAGAATCAATGAAGATGTCTTTGAAAATGTCAGCAAAATTGATAAGCCTTTAGCTAGACTTACCCAGAAAAGAAGACACAGCCAGCCAAAATCAAGATGAAAGGGGGGTTATTACTGCTGACCGTACAGAAAATTAAAAGCACTGTAAGATAATACTGTGAGGAGTTTTATGCCAATAAATTAGAAAACAGATGAAATGAATGAATTTTCAGAAAGATACAAAAGATTGCACTGAATAGACTGTAACAGGAGAGGAAACCAAGTCACTATTAAATGATTCAGAGGCTTCCCACAAGGAAACCCTCAGGCCCTGGCTCCTCTTGAGAACTCTGCCAAGCATTTAAAGAGGAAATGCAGTGTCCCTTCATAAATTCTTCCAGAAAATAAAGACGATGGAATACTCCCCACCTTACTGCATGAGGCCAGTAGTACCTTGACAGGAAAGTTGACAGAGAGACCCCAGGACAAGAAATTACCAACCAGCATCTCTAATGTATATAGATGCAGAAACTCAGCAAAATATTTACAGACTGGATCCAGCAACCAAAAAAGGTCTAAACATCATAAAAATGGAGATTTATCCCCAAAATGCAAGGTTGGTTTAACATCTGAATGTTAATTAACATATACATTAATAGCATAAAGGACAAGAGTGATCATCTTAATAGAAGCAGAAAGCAGTTGACAAAGTCTAATACTATTTCATGATAAACACTCAGCAAGCTGGGAGTAGAGGGAACGTGTCAACCTCATAAAGGTCATCTGAGAAAAAACCCACAGCTCACATCATACTGAGACTGCAGACTGTACGATCAGGAACATTCTTAATATTTCTGTTCAATATCACCAGACTTTCTGGCCAGGGAATTAGTCAAAGGGGATAAAAAGGCGTCCAGATTGGAATGGAAGAACTGGAACTGTTTGCAGAGGACATCATCTTGCATATAGAAAATCCTCAGAAATCCACACCAAAAGTTCTGGTGTGAATAAATGAATTCTATGTGGTCGCAGGGTACTAGACCAATACACAAACACACTTTTGTTTTCATACGATAACAACACACAGCCTGAAGGTGAAACTAAGAAATAATTTCATTTAATAGTGCATCGAAAAGAAAAAGAACAAGACTAGTGCACTGAAAGCTATAAACATGCTAAAAGAAGCTAAGACCTAAATAGATGCTCCAGGCTCCTGGATCAGACATATTATTATCAAGACGGCACTGCTCACCAACACGACGTGTGTACCCAGTACGGGTCCTTCGGGTCTCAGCTGCTTTGCTCACAGACTTTGACAAGCTTGTCCCAGTGCTGATACGGAAATGCAAGGAACCCTGAATCACCAAAAATTGTTCAGAAAGAGGGGAAAACCTGAAGGAGTCACACCTACTGAATTGATTGTTTGAGTTCTTGCTTGCTTGCCTGCCATGCGGCCTGTGGGATTCCCCAACCAGGGGTTGAACCCATGCCCCCTGCAGTGGAAGTACATAATCCTAGCTACTGGACTACCAGGGAAGTTCCCACACATCCTGTTTTCAGAACTTTTAGTACAAAACAGTCATTATCAAGATAGCGGGGTCCTGGCATAACAGTTGACATACAGAAAAACAGGATTGAGTGTCCAGACGTAAACTCATACATTATGGTCAGTTGTTTTTGACAGCGGTGCCAAGACCATTTAATGGAGGGAAAATGGTCTTTTCAGCAGTGGGGCTCGGACCACTGGATATCTACATGTAGAAGGATGGAGTTGAACCCCTACCTCCACTACAGATAGCAGTTAACTCTGTGCATCCGAGACCTGAACTTAAGGGCTAAAACCATAAACCTCCTGGAAGAAGATCCAAGGGTAAATCTTCATGAGCTTGGACCAGGCAGGGATTTCTCGGACGTGACACCTAAAGTTCATGCGACTATCAGGACAATGAAAAGAGTGCACAGGAAACTGTTTACAAGTCAGACAATTCCTCTACTCCAACAATAAGAAGAGGAATAATCCAGTTAAAAAGCAGATAAAGGGTTTCAATAGACATTTCTCTAAAGAAGATTTTACAGAGACTTCCCTGGTGGTCTAGTGGCTAAGATGCTGCACTCCTCAGGCAGGGGGCCCAGGTTCAATCCCTGGTCAGAAGACTAGATTCCATATGCCACAACTAAGAGTTTGCGGGCTACAACTAAGACCTACTACAGCCAAATAAAAATAAATTTTAAAAAGATCCACCAATAGCTAAGCACATGAAAAGATGCTCACCATCATTAGTCACCAGGGGAATACAAACCCGGCAAGTGAGAGTTGCCCACCCACTGCGACGCCCCCAAACCAGCATTGCTCTGCCAGATACTCACTTGTTGGTCTAGAGCCCGAGCCCATTATTACTACTCTCATTACTTTATTACTACTCTCATTACTGTTATTAAGATTTTTCTTTTCCCCCAACAATAATAAGCCACTCCAAGTAAATACACTGTGGAAAAAGTGATGATTTTTACTTGGCTGGCCCCACAGTGGTGGGGGCAGGAGGCTGAGCAGTGCCGGCTTGCTGCCTGTGGCCTCAGCTCCCTGGTGGAGTGAGTGTGACAGACGATGGAATGCTGTGCTTGTGCCCTCAGCCGCGCTGACACCCAGGCCGTGGTGGTCTGGCTCTGCAAGGACCTAGGCCTGCTGTGTGAGCAGATAGAGGTCCCCTGTCCGCACGCTGAGGTCGCCAGGGCTGTGCTTGCCGGTGAGTGCATGGAGCGGGCGGGTGCGTCCCGTGGCGATGGTCAGGGAAGCACAGCAGGCCACACTTGGGGTGTGGAGAGCCAACAGAAGTCAGCTCAGGCACACCTGTCCTCGAGGGCATGTGCTGGCAGCCTCTTGGCCTGTTGGGTGGGCCGGCTGCTGTATTGAGGATAGGCACGTGGTGGCCTTCTGAGCACAGAGGCAGGGGCTCCGTGGATGACCTGTCCTGCCTTCCAGGCCCCGAGCGGGCGGGAGAGGGCGGACAGTCGGCTCCTAGGACCTGTGCAGTATCCATGCCTCTGCGAGGCCCGGCTCCAAGTGGTGATTTTAGAAGGTGCAAGAGAGGAAACTGGGCAAGAACCTCGGGTTCTCTGAATGTGGGGACTCTGGGTGAGCAGGGTTGCCTGCTGTGGCCCTTCGCTCAGACACCCGGCCCCTGCGGCTCTTGGGTCAGCAGGTCTGCCATCACCCATCCTCCCCGAGGAATGCGGCCCATGAGTAAATGGAAGCCTGGACGAGAGGGTTCCCTGTGGGGCTTATACAGTCTTCCTTTGCGGAAGGGGCATTCCTTCTTCCTAAAACTGTCCTGCTGATGTGAGTTATCCTGCTCCCAGATGAAGCTTAAACTGTTTAATTTCAGTCCCTTGATGGTAACCTTGTCAGAAGCTCTGAGTCCATCTCCTGCCTTGCTCCCCACAGTTTAACACTTTTGGGCCCTAAAAGCGTCCTAGTGTGGTTGAGTAGGAGGGAAAGGACACGTGAAACCCTCTTGAAATTTATTTAAGTGAGAACGTCCTTCCATAAACCTGACCAGCTATGTCTCCCTTTCTGTGCAGTGGGCTTAGGGAAGGCTTGGCTGGGTCTGGTGGATGCGGTTGGTGGGCCCCCCGTGCCCAGAGCCAGCGTCCCAGCTTCGTGCAGACCCTGCCCTCCCAGCCCCTCTGAAGCTGGTGGTCTGCCCAGGGACCACAGTGCACAAAAACACTTTGCTTTTGTGCTTTTCAGATCTTGTGCAAATGTTTGTTTTGAGGGGATTCCAGAAAAGCGACGGTGTGAGGGGAGACGGGGCACCAGCGCAGATGGCCCAGGTGGGTGCCAGGCAAGTGGAACAGGACTCTGGGCAGCAGGCACAGGATGAGGGGCTTGGGTGTGCAGCCCCATATGGGGGCGCTCCATGAGTCTAGCTGCGAGGGCGTAGGCCTGGGCAGTGGTCTCTCTCCTGCGTCTCTGGTTTCTGAAGCTCCCAGACTCTGGGCCAGTGCTTGGGAACAGGGGGAAGGGTGTCCTGGGCAGATCCCCCGAGGGGGTCTGGAGACTGGATCTGGGGTGATGGCAGGCTTGCTTGCACACAGGTGACTGCAGTGTTCTGTCCCCACAGATCGCCGCTGCTGTTCTTGAGCAGATGCTGGCCTGTGAGTGGCCCTGTGGGCCGGGCTGGTTGGGGTTCCTGTAGCTCCTGCCTTTCCAGCTCAGTCGTGCCCTTCAGAGGCCCTTTGACGTCTATGATGGGGTACAAACTGACCAACTCACTACAGTCTCCTCTGGAGACCAGCTTTGCTGTCTTCACGTCTGGTCTCCAGAGCAGCAGTGGTAACAGCTGGATGGTTTGTTAGGAAAGCACTGTCTTATCTGTATTTGGGTGGATTTTCAAGGCTTGAGTCTGATGCCACCGAGACGTGTGGGAGCTTGAAGGGATTGTGGGTTGGGGGTCCATGACCTGACTTGCCCAGAAGCACTTGGTCAGGGCTGTTTCTGACAGATGTGACGATATGATGCTGATGTCTCTTTTCTGCCTCAGCCACTCTCGAAGCTGTGGCAGCTGGCCTACCGGAGGGGTCCCCAGCATACAAGGCAGGGAGCTGCTGGTGAGTTCCTGGGGTGGGCCTGCAGGCTGAGCGTCCCAGCTGCGCTCTCCCTCCTGAAAGCTCCGTGATCTTTTGCCATCGTGGTGACAGCTCAAAGTGCTAGGAACCGTCTGAAGATGGGGCCCTTCCTGTGGGAACTGTGCCCTCCGGGTTGTGAGGAGGGGGCAGGCCTGGGTCCTCAGGGTCCAAGCCAGGGTGGCCTTGCCCTGCCATGCTGCCCCCGCAGGACCTGTATATGCTTCTGTGGGGGTGTGCCCCACGCTCCTGGGGACCGAACCTGCTTCAGGGGATCGTGGGCTGAGGCCACCCAGACTGTGGCTCTTCCGTGGGAGGCTTCTGTGCTTTGTTACTCCTTCCCCTTCTTAATTACCTTGCTCCTGGTTGCTGGTCCCCACGATGACATCAGGAGTCCTCAGCCTGCTGTGTGGTTCAGCACTTAGTAAGCAGCTACAGCACACAGCTGTGTTGTACGTGTGTGCATGTTCATCGTGTGTTGACTGTGCGATCACGGCCTCCCAGGTTAAATCAGTAAACTCAGAGGCCCCTCCCTGTCTGGGTGGCTTCTGCCCTGTCTCCCACCCAGAGCCTCCTCACTGCATGTGGAATGCAGGCAGGTCACATGGCATCTGGGACCCTGAGTTCTCTCCCCTAAGGGGCACCCCACTGTCAGGCCCAGCCCCTGTCCCTCCTCACCTGTCGGTGACTCTCTGCACTGTCTTTCCTTCCCTCTCGTGTCGGGGGATGGCGTCCTTGGCTTGAGGAACGTGGGTGTGGTTGAGAGCTTTGTGGTCTAGGGCGGGGCTGTGGTTCCTGTGGCCTGTGAAACCTGCGAGGAGCGGCCCTTCACGCCCCCAGTCTGACCTGCCTGCTTCTCTCTGTGACAGCGACTGTTACCTTTCATCCTGTCCTCTAGAGTGATGCCCCCCTAGATTCCTTTCCATCTGCAGCATGGAAGCCGGGCTGCAGGCCTGCCAGGGAAGCATGGCAGGGTGTGGGCAAGGCCAGCCCATACACCCAAGCCAGGGGTCTGGAGTGTGGGGCCTGCAGGTCTCCGCTGCTCTTCGGATGAGCTGCTCCTTGTGCGTGAGGTGTCGCTGCCATGCAATGGGAACCTAGAGGGTCCCTTCCCTGAGTGCCTCCGCTGTGTCTACAGGTTCAGTGTGTTCAGTGGACCCATGTACCAGAGTATACTTTCAGCAGAGACTCTGAAGAGGTGGTTCTGTCATACTCTGACCCAGATCCTCACCCACAAGCCTGTGCTAAAAGGTGGGTCCAAGCGTCCTGGCGCTCCCCACTACGGGAACTCAGACTGTGGGTGTTAACACTGGAAGGACAGTCTTCTGTCATTAAACATCTTGTTTGAGAGTAACACTTTCCCATAAAGAAAGTTTGAATTAAAGAAGTGTCACCCATTGCCACAGTAGAATGGCAATGGGTGAAGGCCTTCTTGTCTTTTCTGGGTAGGTTTTGGTTGTTTTTTTTTTTTTTTTTAAATATTTATTTGGCTGAGCTGGGTCTTAGTTGTAGCATGCAGAATCTTAGTTGTGGCATGTGGGATCTAGTTCCCTGACCAGGGATCAAACCCGGGTCCCCTGCATTGGGAGCCAAGAGTCTTAGCCGCTGGACCACCAGGGAAGTCTAGGTAGGTTTTTAAAACAGTGCTCATACTGTGAATTCCAGGGTTCTGTCTCTGTTTCTCAGGTCAGCATTTCCTGTGTGTGCATGGCTTTCTGTGAATTCCAGGGTTCTGTCTCAGTGGCTCAGGTCAGCATTTCCTGTGGGTACATGGCTTCCTGAAAGGTGTCCAGCACCTAGGCCTTCTCCAGGTCTGCGTGGCTCCCAACACGCCTGCCCTCGGAGCACAGGAAACTCCTCAGAGGCCACTGCTCCAGCAGAGGGCCTGGGCCCGCTGACCTGTGCTTTTCCACCTGCCATGCTTTCCACGGCGTCCTCACTGCTTGTTCACAGTGAAAGTTCGAAAGCCAAATAATTAAAATGTAACTGATGGGTTGGAGGATATTTAGTAGATATGTATGATAAAGGATATGACATAAAAAATGGTTGACAAATGAAACGATGAAGTTCACATACACTTGGAAAAGTGCAAATTAAAACACGGTAAGTGTTTGACATGGACTCAATGAACATTGATGATTGCTGACCTGTCATTCTGTGTGTTTGCTCCTGAATGAAGTTTCCGATGCCGTTCAGATGCAGAGAGAGTGGAGCTTTGCAAGGACCCCCGCTCTGCTCAGTGGCCTGTACCGCAGGGTAAGTGCATGGGGTGGGGTCCTGGGAGACACCACAGCCACAGCTGTCCCCGGCTGGATGACCATCTAGGTCCAAGACTGAACTTGTTACTAGGGCAGAGCGCCATAGCCTCAGAGGAGAACTCCCTCTGGCTGGTGCTGGCCGTGGGGGTCAGCATGGGCAGGTGTTTTGAGTCCAGGTTGTGTCTGATGCAGAGTGGGAGGAGGTGAAGGTCCAGCTTTGACTCTCTGCTTCCAGCTCTTTGTGATCCTGAGCCCAGAGGAGCTGGTGGGCCACTTACAAGACGTTCTGGAGACGCAGGAGGTAAACTGGAGACACGTGCTGTCCTGTGTGTCCACACTGGTCATCTGCCTCCCAGATGCACAGCAGCTGGTTAATGGTGCGTGGGGCGGGAGTTGTGTCCTTTTCTGGGTGTGTGTGTGTTGGCGCGTAGGGAGAGAGCTGTGTCCTGTTCTCAGTGTGTGTCTGTGTGTGATTTATGGACCGGTGTCTGTGAGTGAGCCTGTCATGGAATCACTGATTCCAGCTCAGTGAAAATGAAGCCCTTCACACCTGCTCAGCAGGTGGTCGTCCAGCCGGGGACAGCTGTGGCTGTGGTGTCTCCCAGGACCCCACCCTGCTCAGCCGTCTGCCTGCTGCCGTCTGCCCTCGTACCCACTGCCAGGCTGCGTGCAGGCCGCCACCCATGCTTGGGGATCGGTGTGGGCAGGTGGACGGTCCTGCCTTGTCCACAGCCGTGCTGGTGTTCTTACCTAGGTTGGGTGACCCGTCTGCTGGCACGTGCATTCGAGAGCTGGGACTTGGACAGCATGGTTTTGGCATTCCTAGTTGTGCGGCAGGCTGCGCTGGAGGGCCCGGCTGTCTTCCCATCCTACGCTACCTGGTTCCAGGTGAGCTGCCTGCACTCCCGCCTGGCCCCCGGGGTCCAGCATGGCCCACGTTTGCAGCTGTGGTTGACTCTGCTGAGACTGCATGGCTTCCCACCTCTTTGTGAGTGCAGTCTGGTAGGACGGTGAAAACCAACACGGCTGCTTTTGTGCACACTGGGCTGCTCTGTGGTGGTTCTCACATCCATGGGGATGGGGTGGGGCGGGGGTGCCCTTCTCTCTGCTTACTTCCCACCAGGTGCAGGTGTTTGCCGGGGTTTGCTCCTTCCAGACTGCTGAGCCCATCTGGGTGCATTTGGATCTGGGATTACAAGGCCTATTCTTTGTAGAAGCTTGGGTGGCAGAGCTATTGTCTCCTTGCTGGACTCTCTGCCCGGCTTGCCTGTTGGGTTGGTGGGCGTGGTTCGTTCTTTCACTGAATGAAGCTCCCTCCTGCCCAGTGTGTCGGCCAGCTCCACACAGTGGACCAGGGGCTTCTGCATGTGGCTCCGCAGCTGTGTCCACCATCCTGGCACTGAGGATCCCCCTGGGGCCCAGGCGGTGCTCTGATGGCAGGCCCAGTGGTGTCGACTGTGTGTCCTGCATGCTCACTCTGGTGACTGTATGTCTGCTGTCTGTCTGACCATCCTTTGTCAGAAGAACTAGGGGTGTGATCTGGAGGAGGAGCTGCTGCAGGCCTTGCAATGTGGTGGGTGGGCCTCATGTGGGGTGGGTGCTGCTCTTTGCTGGCTCATCCAGACTGCTCAGGGCCGACTCTTCAGAACCTCCCTCCCCCAGGCGCACCCAGTTCTCTAAGGGTCCTCTTCACTTTCCTGCTGTGACCTGGGGCTTTGCCAAAGGCCCACCTGCCGTGGCTACCTCCCCTGCAGGGCTGTCGTCCACTCAGCTGAGCGTGTGGTTAGAGTGGAATGAGTGTGTCTTCGAGGACAGGGCTCTCGTGGGCAGTTGACAAATCCTGTCTTTAAGGTTCACAGAAAGGCACCATATTTACCATTTTCCACAGGAATGTATCCTTTATAAATTTTTAAAATGTTTTTAAATTTAAATTTTTTATTTATTTTTGGCTGCACCGAGTCTTCCTTGTTGCACAGGCTGCAGCAAGCGGGGCTACTCTCTAGTTGTGAGAGTCGAACAAACACCTGACCCGGTGGGAAGTAAGCAGAGAGAAGGGCACCCCCCACCCCATCCCCATGCACGTGAGAACCACCACAGAGCAGCCCAGCGTGCACAAAAGCAGCCGTGTTGGTTTTCGCCATCCTGCCAGACTGCACTCATGAGGAGGTGGGAAGCCACGCGGTCTGGGCAGAGTCAGCGTCTTGTTGTGGAGCATGGGCTCTAGAGTGGGGGCTCAGGAGTTGTGCACTGGCTTACTTGCTCCTCGGTATGTGGAATCTTCCTGAACCAGGGATGGAACCCATGTCCCCTGTATTTGCAGGCAAATTCTTAACCACTGGGCCATCACGAAGTCCTACAGGACTGTATTTTTTACTTTTTAAATTCTCAGTCTGTCTGTTTAGCTAGGGCACAGCCATGGCATCCTGGAGATGAACAAGCTAAAATGACATTGCTTCCCTCTTCCCGCTGTTGCTGAGGCTGGGACGTAGTCATGGCCACTGCATGGCAGGTCCTCCTGTCGCCCCACCTCATTCCCGGCTCCTCCCCAGGCCACTTTCGGCAGCACTAGGGGCATCCACAGCTGCAGCAAGAAGGCGCTGGTCTTCCTCTTCAAGTTCCTGTCTGACCTCGTGCCCTTCGAGGTCCCCCGGTACCTGCAGGTGAGAGGCCAGCAGGACCTTCTGCTCAGTCCCCGGTCCTGGGGTTCCCCCAGGACACTGCAGCAGGGAGTAGTCACAGCAGGGACGCCACCCTGGGGTGTCAGGGTGTACCCAAGGGAGCCAGGTTTCTTCTGGTAAATGCCCAGAAACCAGCGTGTGTGGTCCTGGGAGCTGGTCTGTGAGCAGGGCCGTCTGCGTGCCTACACACCACAGACGGTGAGGCAGGCAAGCGTCCTGGGCCCTGTGCTTGGTGTTCAAAATGATCTATTTGTATACTGACAAAGAAGCTGGGGGAAAAAAAAAAAGAAGAAGCTGGGGGAGTACGCCCCCGAGGCCATGACTGTTATTCCTGGGGTGTAAGACTGGATGCTCAGTTCATGTTGTCACCAAAAGCATCCTGCTGTGCACTTGGCTTGTGATGAGATGACTATCCCCAGCACTCACTTTCGTGGGTAAGGCACTTGGAAAATGAACATCATCTTCCTATTTAATTAAATGTATATTTCATTTCAAAGAGTACGCACGAAGTAACGCACATAGAGGGAGTGAGCATATGCCCTCCTGAGTCCTGTCCCCCCGCCCCCCACTGCCTCCCTCCCATATGGGGCCTGGGAGCCAGCTCTGTGACAGGACCCTTCCTGCCCTCGCCTGGCCCAGGGCCCTGTCTGCTGCATGTCCTCTGGTCTGTGGCTGATGCTGGGACTCTTCTCTGGTCAGTGTGAGTGACTGCCCCAGAAAGTCAGGGCAGCTGAGGAGCTGATGGACGCCCCCACCCTCTGCCCACAGGTGCACATTCTCCACCCACCCCTGGTCCCTGGCAAGTATCGTACCCTCCTCACCGATTATGTGGTGCTGGCCAAGACACGCCTGGCCGACCTCAAAGTGAGTCCCAGCTCCTCTTCTCTGTCCGTGGAGCCCAGCGCCCCCAGGGGTCCTCACCGACACTCACCTCTCTGCAGATTTCTATAGAGAACATGGGGCTCTATGAAGACCTGTCTTCTGCTGGAGATGTCACGCAGGTAACGTGCCCATGCTCCTCTCTGCGTGGCCTCCTTCCTGGACTCTGCGCGTCAGAGCCTCTGCCGTCGGGGCACCCGCATGTGCGGCGGCCAGGCAAGCCGTCCTCTGGTGTCTGTTCACAGCAGCAGCAGGGGCCCCACGGCCAGTAACGTTTCTTCTTGGGGTCCCCTTCACTTGGTTTCATGGACAAAGTGGTCTGTAAATCAGCTGGGGAAGGGCAAGGTTGTGTTTTTCTCAGAATTACAGAAAAAAGTGTTAACTCTGTTCGTGTAGACACATGTCAGGTGGGTGTATGGGCTGTGTATACTTTCCTAAGACACTCTAACCTCAAAGTTATGAGTCTATGAAGAACTTTTGGAGGTGCTGCTGGACTGTCAGATTAAAGCTTTAAAATATGTAAAGCAGTTTTCCATTTAAGATTTATTGCTGTTTACAAGTTGCCATTTCATAATATTTTTAAATGTCAAATATCAGGTCTCTGCATCTTCCCACCTGAAAATTTTGCATTGGGATCTTTGTTGCTCTAGAAGGGAAGCAGAAAGAGGGTGGAGGGACAGACCCACGGGGGCTGGCAGGGCAGCTCTCCAACATGGTGAGCTCACTGAGGCTGGGGGCAGCAGTCGATCCCTCCTAGCAGTTTGCTGGCACAGGGGCTTGTCCACATGCCCTGCTCTCTCGTGCTTCTCACCTGACCACAAAACCGTGGCCCTGCTCTGCTCCTGCCTTTTCTTTAAGTCTTCTGTTCATTTCCATCCAGCCCCAGAGCCAAGCATCCCAGGATGTCGAGAAGGCACTCTCGGTGTTTGAACACACAGGGAAGGTTCCCGTCGCCATCCTAGAGGCCAGGTAGGGTCACACACCGGGAGGGCTATTGGGCAGGCCCCAGCGAAGCTCTGTGGCCATGATGGGTGGGCCCTTTAGGAAAGCTGTTCAGAGGGATCAGAACAGGCCCGCCCTTAAGCCACAATGATTTTTCTTGTTCATGCTTCAGCAGTGACTGTGTGAGGCCAGTGCAGGGAGTTGAATAGCAAAATTTTGTAGAATTTGCTGTGACCCCAAAGCATGAATTCTGGCTGCTCCCAGCATGGGGTAGCTTTCTTAAGGCTTTGCCCCTGAGGGATGTGCATGGCCTCCAGCTCCCATGGTCAACCTCCTGATCATGGATGAGCCCAGATTCCAGAATGCGCTGACTCTCCAGCCACAGGTGGTCACCAGCACAGAGTTCTGTTTGTGCAAAGGGCCCCTAAACAGTGAGAAAGAAGACTTGAAAACATGATGCTGACCTTCAGGGACGGCCCCAGATGTGGATGGCACTGCCCTGCTGCAGGTCCTCTGCCAGGGGCCGCCCTGAGCCTGCCCTTCTCCGTTGCAGCATATTCCGGAGGTCCTATTACCTGTCCCACTTCCTCCCTGCGCTGCTCACACCACGAGTGGTCAGTACACGTCTCCGTGACCCTGGGGCCGGGTTGGCAGAGACTGGGGTTCCTCTCGGCATCTCACAGAGTCTGTCTTTCTTCATAGCTCCCGAGAGCCCCTGATTCCCGCGAGGCTCTTATCGAGTCCCTGAGGAGGTATGTGTGGCCAGTGCGGCTGGGGGCTAGCAGCACAGAGACCTGTGTGGTGTCACACGTGTGCTCTATTTATGTATAAAGTTGCCTTAAAATTAGTTGCTTAAAATGTTAAAAAGAAAATTTCTTTGATTCTGAATATCACAACTTCAAAAATACCATATGATGTCCCTTGTACGTAGAATCTAAAACATGGCCCAAATGAAACAGAAACAGGCTCACAAACAGAGAGAACAGACTTGTTGCTGGGAGGGGATCAAGGTGTAGAAGGGGAGGCATGGACCGGAAGTTTGGGATCCGCAGATGTACACTGTTACATAAAGGATGGATAAACAGCAAGATCCTACTATATAGCACAGGTAACTATTCAATATCCTGTGATAAATCAGAATAGAGAAGAATATGAAAAAGAACGTATCGATATATATAACTGGGTCATGTTGCTGTACAGCAGAAATTAACACGACATTGTAATTCAACTATATGTCAAAATTTAAAAAAAACAAGTTAGACTAAAGAATCAGATATTTCTATGAAGTTTAAGACAGAGAGCCATGCCACCCATCCTGCCACTTCACTTTCTTTCTGGAAGCAAGCATTTTCATCTCTTACCTGATTTTTTTATATTTTGCCCCAAATCTCCAAATAACTTTATTTCCGTACTTACCACTTTTTCTGGTTTAGTTTTCTGTCCTCCACCAACAAACATAGCTATCCTTCCTGTAATAGTTTTTAAAACCTCAGTATTTAGTGCTTGTTCTTAAGACTATCCAGACACTGTTCAGAGTTGTTCCTTTTGTTTTCTCTGGAGTTCATAATCATCTTTGTTTTATCGTAGTTTTCCTTGTACATATTTATATGCTTCCCTGCAAACTCAGCTGGGTGTCTAACTGTTCTCTTGTTCAGAATCGTTGAGTATCCCTGCAGTTATATTGTAGGGAAATCTCTTCTAGGCCTTCTAACCTGCTCCATTGCTACTTACTAGCTGTTTATGCCTTTAAGACGGCTGTCACCCTTGCGTCTCCCTTCAGCATCACCTTGTGCTGTCCTCTGCCATGGCTTGTGCTGGCTTCTCTTTTCTATATCAAGATCCTCCTCTTTCTTGGTTTACTCCTTTGTGTTGGTGGAAAGCGTCCTATTGAAGCTTCTCACAAAAGGATGGATGGGAGGTAAATTTTTGACACTTTTTTT
Organism: Bos indicus; assembly: GCF_029378745.1. Taxonomy (NCBI): domain Eukaryota; kingdom Metazoa; phylum Chordata; class Mammalia; order Artiodactyla; family Bovidae; genus Bos; species Bos indicus. The sequence goes on along the minus strand of NC_091777.1, from coordinate 15,246,516 downwards.
AGCCCGTCATTTGATAGGTAGTTTGGCTGGGTATAGAAATCTAAGTTGGAAATTATTTTCCCTCAAATTTTTGCATCACTTCCTTGACTTCTAATGTCCATTGTTGCTGCTGAGATGTTAGAAACTTACAATTTCTGACTCTTTGCATGGGATCTGTGTTCTTTCTGGAGGCCTGTAGTGTCTTTGTTCCCTGTGTTCTGAAGTTTTATAGCAGTGCATTTCACTGTAGATCTGATTTCATTTCTGGTGAAATGATGTAGCAAGGTGTAGAAGGGGAGGCATGGACTGGAGCAAGGTGTAGAAGCTTGTAGAAGCCCCATGTGGTGGGGCTTTTAATCTGGAAGTTCATATTCTTCAGTACTGAGGAATTTTCTTGGATATTTAAAACCCTTTTTTAAAATTTTATGAAAAATTTAAGACAGAAAAGCAGAATAGAATCTGTCACCCAGATTTAATAGTTATCAATAAATGACCGATCTTGTTTCATCTGTAGCCTTCAAATTCATTTACCCACTCAGTATTCTGGATGGTTTTGAAGCCAGTCCCAGACTCTGATTATTTTATCTTGGTTCATGTCATTGAAAGTTTCCTCTGTGTCTTTTTCCTTCTTGGAACTTCTCTTTCTTAGGTGTTATATTTCCTGAAGTGTCTTCTGACTTTTTCCTCTTTTGTCATATTTTGCATATCTGTTTCATTTTGTTTTCCCTCTCCTTTCTGGGAGATTTCTTAAAGTTTATCTGTAGGTACTTTTACTGAGTGTTTCATTTCTGCCATCAGATATTTCTTTGTACAGCAGTCCATTCCTTTTTTAATACAATCTGTTTTTGACTGTGCTGGGTCTTTGTTACTGTGTGAGGTTTTCTCTAGTTGCAGCAAGCAAGGGCCACTCTAGCTGTGGTGCACAGGATTCTCATTGTGGTGGCTTCTCTTGTGGAGCATGGGCTCTAAGGCACACACTCACCAGTTGTGATGCACTGGCTGTTCCATGGCATGTGGGATTTTCCTGGACTAGTGATCAAACCCTTGTCTCCTGCATTGACAGGCAGATTCTTTACCACTGAGCCTCCAGCGAAACCCCCAGCAATCCATTCTTGTTTCATAGATGCAGTGCTATGTCTTGTCTCTCTGAAGATGTTAATGAAAGCAATGACTCACAGTTTCTTTTCTGTGGATTTCTCTGTTTCCTTGAGTTTGCTCTTTTTAATTGCACTGGTTTCTGACTTTGGGCTAAAGGCTGTACTGACCCCAGGGCAGAAGGCGGTGCCCCTCAGCTCCTAGTCTCCAGCCCCTGTGCACAGTCATACTCTAGACCGCAGCAGGTCTCTCTCTGTTCTGCTTGAGTCTTGTCATCACAGTTTGCAGCACAGTGTGTGTGGAGGGGAGTGTCCTGCAGACCATGCTGCTGTCATGTGTCTCATAACTGGGCCACTTGTGACTTCCACTCCTCTGAAGGTGACTCCGTGGCTCTTGTCTTTGGACTCGTCCTTGTGCCATGAGGGCATGCCACCTGGGTCCATGCCCTGTAGCTGCCCTGCATCATCACTGGACTTATATTTTGAGTGTCGTAAACATTAATTGGGTGTTTTTCTTAGCATTTCTCATTAAAAGTAATTAATTTCACCTTTAAAATGTGAGAATTACCAAAACTTGACTGAGAGAAGTGAAAATCATTTCTAATCTCTCTACCCAACAAAAACCATTGGCAGACGTTTATGTAGCATGTATTATTCAGTAGAGTCACGTGGTGTGGTGTTGTATAATCTGTTTATGTGTCGTATAGTTTACTGTATTGCATATTTGTGTTTTCTGATAGTTTCTGGAATTGTAACCTTGAGAATCAATTTAAATTGCAATGGACTATTTTACTGTTTGCTTCTGACCCAGAGCGGATAAAATTCCCCCAGCCCTGTACTCCGCCTACCGCCAAGCCTGCTCCACTGCCGGACAGAAGCAGCCAGAAGGTGTGGTCCTCATTTGTGCCCATCTCCGCTTCCCGAATCACGAGACGTTGTCGGTGGAGCCGTAGTCCCTCTGGTCTGGTCAGGTCATGCTTGGTCTGGTCAGAGTTGTGGCTTCAGAGACTGACTGGCTCAGCCCCAGGATGGTTGTGACACCCGGAGGGCTGCCTGTGATATCAACCCTCTCAGGTCTCAGCCGGGAAGTACCTGCCGTACACTTCCTGAAGGAAGTGGTACCAAGTCCACTTGACTGTCATCTTTGTGTGCCCCACTGAGGTTGTAACGTGGTTTCTGTTGCCCATCTGATTTGAGCTTTACATTCAGGTGACCAGCCAGGCTGAGGTCATGGTGTTGATTCTGCACCGTGTCCTACTGGGGGTCTGCCTCAGCTCTTTGTGATGTTGGTGGGGATCTTGCTGCTTCTAGGGGACAATGATGTAGACCTGGGCCAAGAATGCATCCGACCTGGAGCAGCCGGGGACACTGTCCCTACCCCACCCCCCAGGAGCAAGGTGCCATCTGCACAGGGCCTGGTCTATCAGTGTTGAGATGGTGCTGCTGTTTGCTGGTCAAAGCCTCTGCTGCCTGCTGGCCAGTTAGGCTGACTGACTGCCTGCAACTCTGTTCTCTGATTCTGTCTGGCAGAACACTCTCACAGAGTCTGCCACAGGTTCTGATGGCCAAGGGGACCCACACCTGTTTGGACCCGTATCAGAACATCTCATTGATGAGGTGCCAAGGGGCTGGAGGGCTGTGTCCACAGCCAAGAGCAGCCTTGCCTCTCTTCCTGATCTCTGGTCCTGCTTTTGGAAAAGGGCTTCTAGAACCTTTTAAATGTATGTTGAGGACTGGTAATTCCCTCTAACATTTCATCTTAACATCCTATGGTAAAAAACAGTATCACAATGTTACTTAAAAGTTTAAGAAACATCATCATCAGTTTGACCATCATCTGTCCATAATTCATACCCCCAGCCCAGCCTCCCTCCACAAGCGTTTGGTCTTTTTTATTACGTATGTGCATTTTACACTTGCGGCGATGATGTGCATAGAACCGTGGTTTTTTCCTAAACTTCCATGTGCTTGCTGTCTAGCCCAATTGTGAAAATCACCTCCTGCCTCTCAGATGCAGCCCAGGGAGGGGAGGTGGAGCCCAGCTGTGCAGAGGAGCCACTGGATCTGCTCATGGCTGCCCTGCAGGAGCTCAGGGCCTCTATGACGGACCCCACCCAGCATGACGGTGAGGAGGGGGCTGCAGGCAGGACTGTCCACAGTGGGTGTTTGTGGGTGGGAAGGCATGTCCTGTGCGCTCAAGTTCATGGCTGGTCCCTGAGCCACAGTGGTCATTGCGTTCCCTGAGCTCAGCATCTGTCACAAAGCCTGACCATGGCCTGGTGGGTGTGGAGGACGCAGCCTTGTTTCTGACATGCAGGCTGTCCCAAGCCTTGGCAGAAGGTGAACTTTCTCTCCTTGGCACTGGTGGGATAGGTGATGTAGAGGAGAAAGCCGTGTGCTGGGCTGGGTATGGCTTTCTTTCTGACCTCCACTGCCCGGCACCTCCAGCCCTCAGCACTGGGTCTCTGCTCCTGGGCTGTCTCCTCTGGGGGACCTGGAGAACCAGTCTGTGCAGTTCAGAGCACGCAGTGGCCACAAAATAAAGTGCTCAGTTCCAGTAGTTTTAGACTTTGTTATGCTAAATGCAGAAACTAATATAAATAAGCCATGTTTTTAACTGCACAGGTCCATTCAGTATATGCAGATTATTTTCAGTAAATATACTTAATTTTTCAGAGGTAAATGACAATTTGAAAAAACTTGCAGATAAACCATGTAGCCTAGAGATATCAAAAAAATTAGGTATGTTGTGAACGCATATAATGTATGTACGTTCACATCTGACCTGCAGAGAACATGAAAGCCTGTGAGGAGTTAAAATTGAGGGTCAGAAGTGACACATGGTTTTCACAGTCCCAGCCCTGTGTGGTTAGCTCTACCGCAGCTGTGGTCACCCTGCGGGCCCAGGACATCCCCTTGTGGCCAGCATGGCCATTCCTAACACTGCCCCTGCAGCCTGTGGTCCTGGGGGACACCAAGGCTGGGCCAAGGGGCTGCAGCAGGTGTCAGCGCCTACAGAGGTGGCAGGCGATGCAAGTTGAGGGTGGTGTAGACACAGTGGGGGCAGGGACGCCCCTGCTCATGGCAGTCCCTCCCTCGTAGAGCTATCAGCTCAGGTGGCCATGGTCTCCGAGAGGCTCCACTCTGTCCTGGGCCTCAGCGAGGATGTCAGCAGTGACGAGGCGGCCCCGGTGCAGCTCAGCGTCCAGGCCCCCAAGCTGCAGCCGCTGGAGCAGAGGGTGAGTGTGGGAGACCATGTGTGAGTGAGTTGAGGGTTTGGTATTGTCTGCATGCAGACTCTGCATTTGGGACAAAGGTGTGGGCAGGTCTACCGACCCTGTTCTCCACTGACACATCCCATCATGACCCCGGGGGACCTTCCTAGGGTCTGGGGGTTCCTATGACCTGGGAATGGCAGCCTTCTCTCTGGGCAGCAGCCTGTTTCGTAGTCTCGTGAGCTTAGCCCTGATCCTATGTCTCCGGGGTGTAAATGCTCTGACAAGACCTTTCCTCTCAGGTGGTGGACCTCCTGCTGACGTCTTTTTGTCAGAACCTCATGGCAGCCTCCAGTGTCGCCCCACCGGACAGGTAGAGGCTGGGTGGTCCCAGCAGGTGGTTGGAGCTGCCCCGAGGGTGGCCTGGTGCTCCTGATGAGAGGCCATCGGTCTTGGTCCAGCTCTGGGCCCTGGGCCACCCCCGATGTCCTGCTGCACTGGGGGAGGGCGGGGAGGGCTGGGGGCTGATGTACTACAGGCACGTGGGCAAGGCAGCCTCGCAGCAGGTGAGCCTGCTGTCTGGGGAGTGACTTGGCTCTTTCTGGGTCTGTGGTGCCTGCCTGCTCATCCATGGGCTCTGGAAGGGCTGGGAGGGCTGGAACTGCCACTGCCCTGTTCTCTATGGCTGTCCCCATAGGCAGGGCCCCTGGGCCACCCACTTCGTGAGGGCCCTGTGTGGACACAGGTTCCTGCCAGCCGTGCTCACCAGGCTCTGCCAGCTGCTCCATCACCAGGTAGGGCTGCCATTCCCTCCAGCTGGGAGTGGGTCCCCCACCCGGCCCCCCAGCACCGAACACCTTTTCTCTCTTAGGGCCCAAGCCTGAGTGCCTCACACGTGCTGGGCTTGGCTGCGCTGGCTGTTCACCTGGGTGAGTCCAGGTCTGAGCTCCCCAAGGTGCACGTGGGTCCTCCAGCCCCTGCCAGGGGCCTGCCCATCCCTGAGTTCATTGACAGCCTCCTGCCCTGCACGGCCCAGCAGGCCTCGGCCCTGTGTCTGAAGTGAGTACACCTTGTCAGTAGTAACGTGTGTTCCTCAGACAGCACAGCACGGACAACACGTGTTCCATACTGTGCTGGTCCACACCTCCCGAAAGGAACCTTGTCTGGATGTATCTGGGCGCATGCTGGTATCTCTGGTTAGGACAGTGAAGTCATCCTGCCTTGCTCCCTGCCTTTGGAGACACTGGCTCTGGGCTGCAGGTGTCCTTCTCTAGGCTGGGTGGCCAGCAGCTGGGTGGACCTGTCCCTCAGGTTCAGTTCTGGGGTCTCCCTGTGGCGAGCAGCTTTCTCTGGAGGACTCTTCTGCACGCATGGCTGTCCCGTCACTGCACACAAAGTGCCAGAACCTCTCCCAGGACCCAGCCATTGCAGGGAGCCCAGCACCAGGCTTGGCAGGTGTGAGAGATGGCTGGGGTGAGAGTGGCCACCCCATGGCAGAGACCTGGGGCTTTCTGCAGCTGCTGACGTGAACAGACTGAAGTCAGGACAGAAGCCAGACTCTGGTGGGAGGGATGTTGGCAGGGGCAGGGTCTTGGCTTGCGGACTTAGCTGACGTCAGCAGACAGGGAGAGCCAAGCACAGGAGCAGCTCTCACTAATGAGGCCCCCGGGAATCAGGCCCTGTCCTCACTACCCAGACTCCCTGCTGGCCTCTAGCCTCTGCCCGACTCGTCTGAGCCACCATGGTGGGCAGAGCTGAGGCTGCAACTGGACCCACTTCTCCCTGGCTTGGAGGTCCTTATAGGCAGGAACGGCAAACAATGTGTGGTCATGCTCATGAACCTCACGGAGCACGCCCTCCCCAACATGCTGGGGAAGCAAGCCCTTACGTGGAGTGCTTGCGTGTTTACATTTTCCAAGATGCATTACTAGGGGGTGGGGTGGGGGTGCTGGATGCCCTTGGTTCACTTCATGTGACTCATGCTGACTTCCACCCTGTATTTTGTGTGGATCCTGTTTCTGTGTTATAATTTCCGTTTTCTATTTTCAGATTTTCTACAGCAGCAATTTCTTATTCCTTGTGTAAGTTTTCCCAGTCACATGAGCTTCTGCACAGCTGTCTGTCTCCTGGCCTTATAAAAAAGGTGAGTCTTCTGGGTTCCTTTCTCGGCCGAGTTCCTGTTTTCTACGGGTCTCTGGCCCGAGGCTGTGTGGCCTCCATCTCGTGCTCAGCACCGCCTTGGTCTGTGGCGGGCTCTCTCCTGGGAGCCACCGCCTTCTGCCTTTTCTCACTGGCTGAGTTAAGAGAAGGGGGTGTAAGGTGAACCACAGATGTCCCTCCCGTTTATAAAATTGGCTCAGTAGTCATAAGTAGCGTCTTCCCAGGTAAAGAGGCACCCTATACTTCCTCTAAAGATAGCCCTGGAGACTGCGTGTTGGGATTCTGTGTCAAGGGTGGCAGGGCTGTCTGTTCCAGCGGGAGCCGGGGTTGCGGCACGTGCAGAGTTCCAGGGAGCCTGTCCCCTGGGCAGTGAGCCTGCTTCTCAGTTCCAGGCTCGGTGTTCGACTCCTGGGCCCTGCTGGGAGCTGCCTTGTCAGGAGCAGCCTGGGGGCTGGTACCACAGTTTCACAGTGTGGGATTGGGGCAGGTCAGGGGGAGTGGCTTCCCAGAAGAGGAAGCCCACCTCAGGTCCCAAGCTGCCATGGTCCTCTTGTGCTGCCTGTGACTCCGGCAGCACAGGGCAGGGGTTTCTGTCTCCTAAGGAAAGACAGGTGGCTTGTCCATCACCTGGGAGCATCTCACACAGACCCCAGTGCCAGCAAGCCTCAGGGGACGGCTGAGCATGGCTGCAGGACACAGTGGCCTCACATGTGCAGTCAGAGCTGCTGCCCCCTGAAGTGCCATCTGAAGAGCAGGGGCTCCCCACTGCCAGCCGAGCATGGCCAGCCTCACAGCACACACGCCACTGGCTTTTTTCAGTTCCAGTTCCTCATGTTCAGATGGTTCCCAGAAGCTCGAGACCCCCCGTCTCAGGAGGACCCGGCCAGCCTACCCTGGAGGCCCCTGTGCCTGCCCTCCGTGGACTGGCGGAGAGCCGCGCTCTGCCTGTGGAAGCAAAGAGCCCTGAAGGAACTGCTCAAGCAGGAGGGGCTCCAGGTATGTCCTGCAGTCCCCTTCCTGGGACACCTGCTACACGCAGTGTGAGGTTTTGAGGTTGGTCTCTGTGGACGTGTGAGCTGCCCCAGAATTTAAAGACAGGGCGAGTGCTGTGCAACTGCTGGAAGCTTCATGTTATATGCCCAATTCGGTGAGCTGAAACGAGTTATGCAGATGCCACGATCTGTCCAGAGCCAGGCAGCAATGTGGAGGATGCAGTTGAAGACCAGTTTGAAAAGTTTCAGTTAGCTTCACTTTCAGGGTTAAATGACTGGTTCTTGGGGCTTCATGCCAAGCTCCCTGTCTAACACTGGGAAGTGGCGAGAGGGTCCGAGACACAGGAGACCTCCAGCTGCCATGAGAGCCACATTCACAGCCCGCCCTGTGGCTCCTGTGCACCGTCCTTGGCATGGTGGTCACTTGAGCTTTTTCTCTCAGTTGACTTATAGAGACTGGTTACAACTGGAAATAGAAATTCAGCCTGAAGTTGATTCTCTTTCAGATACAGAAAGGTAAGTGCTTAAAGGATCTGCCCTTTAAAACGTTACACTGTTTTGTGTCATGATATCCTCAATTTATTTATTTATTTATTTATTTATTTTTTGATATCCTCAATTTAATGTTCAGCTTAACATACAGTCTGTTATAGTATAGTCTGTGAATATAATTTTATTCATTCTATTATTCAAGGAATACTTCCTGAGCTCCTGTGGTTTGGCAGATACTTCTAGAATGTTCTGGGAGCTAGGGATGTAGCGTGAACAAAACAGACGGGGCTCCCCGCCTGCGCTTCTGCCCCATTGGCCCTGAGTGGGCACTCCTACTGAGGGACTGCAGCCCGGAGGCAGGCAGGGAGATACAGCAGGGCTGTGGGAGCAGGTGCTGCCGGGTGAGGAACAAAGAGTCTGAACCCCAGAGGGCCATGGTCAGGAAGCCACAAAGATCTCAGCTGGTGTCAGCCAAGGAGGGGGAGGGTGGGCATGGCTTCACCAATTGCTGGCTTCAAGGCGTGGCAACAGGAGTGAGCAAATTGGGGTCTGAGCCCTGTGGGTCCCAGGGCCCCTGTGGGTCTCGGGGCGGGTGAACGAGATGGCTGAGCCATAAGGTATGCTGTTTGGGGCTCAGGTGTGTGCTGAGGGGCTTCGCAGCAGGGGTGGCTGTCCTCAGGCCGCCATCTGTGGTGTGGTCAGAGACGTTCCCGCACATGGAGATGCTGTGACGTGGTGTCAGATTCTGGTGGAACAAGTAGGCTTAGGGATGACGGCAAACAGGAGTGGGAGTGACGACAATGCCTCTGCAGCTCGGAGGGTGGGGGTGGAGGGGCTGGTGGGGCGCTCCCACCTATCAGCTTTGTGCCCGGCTTGCTTCCTGAGCACTTCCTTCCTATGCTCATGGGCCCGGGGCCTCCCTCCTCTCCAGCGTCCTGGCGTGCAGCTCCAGAGTACGCCTTCTTAGCTCTCCCTCAGGCCACTGTGCTGTCGGTGAGGAGTCAGGTTGGGGCCTCCTTTCTTACTCCTCACTGCAGTGCCCCCTTCCTCTTGTGGTCGTGGCCGAGGCCCTGCTCGGGTTCTGGTCTCCCTGTGGGGGCAGACTGCAGCACTGGTGGCTGCCAGTGCTGTGGTCTTAGCACTGTGGAGCCTGGTCCACATCTGGATGCTCTGCTGCTGGACCAGCCAGTACAGACGCCCCCTCTGCCCCCAGCTCAACAGCCGTGCACCTGCAGTCCCCAACCCCTCCAGCTGAGGCGGCCTCCCTAGGCACAGACACTGGCATTTGCATTGTAGGCAGGACTTCCAGCAGTGGGCCATCCACCAGCACTTCCTCCCCATGCCCTCTGCCACCGGTGGCTGCGATGGAGACCTGGAAGCTGCTTGCACCACCCTGGTCGACGTGCTCATGGACTTCTGCCAAAGGTTAGGAACGTTGGTGCCCAGAGGCATGTGTGTTTTGATTTTGGTAGCTCTAAGAATGTTTTTATTTCTCTCGGTCCACACATTTGGACATATCTGATAACAAGTTTGAATCTTCGCAGTGAAGGCAAGCTTTTGGTATCATCTTTTTCTCTGTGCATCACCTGGTCAGCAAACGTGAGGAGAATAAAAGGTCTAGTAGGTGGTGGGTGCCAGTGTCACCACCCACAGTGCAGGAAGTACCAGTGTGGACTGGCTGCCACGAGAGGCAGGCCTTCCCAGTCCCGTCTGGGCCGTGCAGGCTGTGGGCGTCTGACACGGCCTGTTCAGTCTCATCGTCCTCCTGGTTGGGGACATATGCTGTGTCCAGGTGATATGTGGTGTTATCTTGTTATGGTTTTGATTTACTTTTCCCTGATGGCTCACAGTGTTGACCATTTATTTATCTTTTTTGGACAGATGTCTGATCAGATCCTTTGCCCATTTACAATTGGGCTATTTGTTTGTTGAGTCTTAAGGGTTCTTTATATAGTCCAGATGCCAGGTCCCCTGAGACACGTGAATCACAGATGCTTTCTCCCATCCCTTAAAGTCATTGGTTCACTCCCTTAATAGAGTACTTTGATTCATATAAGTTTTACATTTTGAAGAAGCCATATTCATCTGTTTTTAGTTTTAGCTTTTGGGCCTTTGATCCATTTTGAGTTACTTTTTTTTCCCCTAAATTTATTTATTTGACTGCATCAGGTCGTAGTTGAGGCACACAGACTTTCCAGTTACAGCCCACAGGCTCAGTTGTGCCTCGGCATGTGGGATCTTAGTTTCTTGACTAGGCATGGAACCCACATCCCCGCAAGGCAGATTCTTAACCACTGAACCACCAGGGAAGTCTGTTGAGTAAATTTTTTGTAAGATGTGAGGTAGAGATCCAGCCCCATTCTTTTGGATGTGAATGTCCAATTGCCCTTTTTGCTGAAAAGACTGTTCTTTCCCCATTGAATGGTCTTGTTACTCTTGTCAAAAGTCCACTCACCATATGTGTGAGAGTTTACTTCTGGACTCTCAACTCTGTTCTGCTTATCTTTACATCTATCCTTATGCCAGGACCACACTATTTTGATTACTATAGCTTTGTAATAAGTTTTAAAACTGGAAAATGTGGGAATTCTCTGGCAGTCCAGTGGTTAGGACTCCACGCTTTTACTGCTAAGGGCCTGGGTTCAATCCTTGGGTAACTGCTGCTGCTGCTAAGTCGCTTCAGTCATGTCTGACTCTGTGCGACCCCATAGACGGCAGCCCACCAGGCTCCCCCATCGCTGGGATTCTCCAGGCAAGAACACTGGAGTGGGTTGCCATTTCCTTCTCCAGTGCGTGAAAGTGAAGTCGCTCAGTTGTGTCCGACTCTTCGTGACCCCATGGACTGCAGCCTACCAGGCTCCTCCGTCCGTGGGATTTTCCAGGCAAGAGTACTGGAGTGGGGTGCCATTGCCTTGGGTAACTACGGTCCCACAAACTGTACGGTGCAGCCAAAAAATAAACAAGGAAGTAAAATTGGAAGACATGGGTCCGCTAACTTTGTCCTTCTTTATCAAGATTGTTCTGGAGCCCTTGCAGCTCCATCTGGATTTTTAGGATCAGCTTATCAATTTGTACAAAATGAGCTGGGATTCTGATAATGACTGCACTGTATCTGTATATCAGTTTGGGTCCTTCCATTTGTTTAGGTCATCTTTGATATTTTTCAACAGTGTTTTATAGTTTTCAGTGTGCAAGTCTTGCATCTCCTTGATTAAATTTATTCTGCAGTATTTTTTTTTTTTAGCACCATTGTAAATGGGATCATTGCTTTAATTTCGCTTATTTGCTCAGATGGCTTTTTATTGTTAATTTTTTATGATTTTTCTATATATAAGGTCTTGTCATCTGTGAATAGAGATGGTTTAACCTTTTCCTTTCCAATCCAAATGACTTTTATGTGCTGATTTATTTGCTGAGTTGTCCTGTCTAGAACTTTACAGTGCAATGCTCACTGGAGGCAGTAGGAACAGACACTTTGTCCTGGTCCTGGTCTTGGGAGAACAGTTTTCAGTCTGTCATCATTGAGTACAATGTGAACTGTGGGTTCTTCATAAATGCCCTTTGCCAGGTTGAGGAAGGTCCCTTTTACTCCTAGTTAGTTTATTTTTTTAGTCATGAGATGGTGTTGAACTTAATGTTTTATCTGTGTGGGTTTTGGTTTTCTATTTTACTCACGTTTATTGCATTAATTGATTTTTGCATATTAAGCCAACGTTGCATTCTTAGGATAAATCCCAGTTGGTTGTGTAATCATTTTGATGTGTCACTGGAGCTGGTTGCTGGCTTTGTGCTGTTGCTGGGGCACTGTGCGTGCGCTGTGGTCCCTGGGTACTCCCTGGCCCTGTGACTACAGGCCATACTGGAGGCAGAAGAGGTAGCCCAGCATAGATAGGAGACACTAAGGAGGCTTTCAGTGTGTTTTCATTTCAGTTCGAGGAGTCATCATCACTCAGAGAATTCTGATTTGGTTCTCAGTGGCTGCAAAGGAAATCGGGACATTTTTTCCAGATTGCAGGTGAGTTAGAAAATGCAAAACTCAGTGTGTCCACTGCATCGAAGCCATGTGCTATCATGATATTTATTGAGTATCCAGTGAGTCCAGATGCCTGTTCTAAGCAGAATGAAAGCCTGAGTCACAGACATGGTCACTCAGACCAGAGACCATGTGCTCTGTGAACTCATGTCACCATGAACGTCAAAGGAACACAAAAATGAAAGATGAAATACAGGAAGCATCTCCAGGCTTTAGGACATTTAAGATTTGAAAACAGGAAGTAAAAATATGGACTTCAGTAGTAACTTGGTTGCTACTCCCATTCTCTGCTCTTTAACTCTGGGTGCTGCGCTAGGAGGTCAGACTCTTGAGAACTGATATAAATAACCCTCCACTTGGCTGAGTATTGAGAGTTTGGAATACAGTCCCTTCTGTTTCCTGGGTCACTTGTCACTGAGGCAGGAACACTGAGAAGGGTGCAGAAGCCCTTCAGGTTCTCGTCCTGCAGTGAAAAGTGCCTTTCTGTCAGCATGCTGCTGCCCAGATCTCCTGAGAGTGGGCTCTGGGGTCAGAGGGCAGACCAGGCCTGTCCTTCTCGCCGGCTGTACACTGGGAGTCTGTAACTGTGGACGTGCCGACACAGCTCTGTCTTATGGGATCTGGAATTCCCGCTATCTCTCTTTAAAAGTGCCTGAATTTAGAAAATGTGGAGGATGAAAGGGAGATCCTAACACTCCACACAAAAGGGACGTGTGTCCTCTGCGTCCATCGTAACGGGAAGTGGAAGAAAGTACCTGGGAGGGCGGCCGCGGCAGGAGTCGTGGGGTTAGAGGTCGCGTGTGACAGAATGATAAGGAGACGGGTGCTCTTCATCTGCTGCCGTCTCCAGGAGATGGCTGCTGACCTGGAGCAGGGCCCTGCGCCCCTCGGCCACGCTGCTCCCCACGGACACTTTCTCTTTGGAGTTTTCCGCAGACGCCTCCAGGCCCTGACTCACGGGTGGGACATGGCCAGCCGCCTCCAGAGACAGCGGGAGCTGCTCACCTGCAAACGGTAACACGGTCGTGTCCCAGGGTCTCTCCCCACTTTGGCTTCTCTTCCCTCTAGTTGCGGGTCTCTGGGCTGGCCTCTCCCCGGGAGTCCCCTGGAGAGCAGGGTCTGGGCCCAGGATCCCTTCAGTTCAAAGGCTTCACATCGAATGTGGGCTCAGGGGTCCTCACAGCAGCTTCATCACAACTGAGCTGTGAGTTGACATCCTTCCCAGGCTAGTGAGCTCGTTGGTTCGCACACTGCTCCCACCCTGGGTCATCATGAAACTGCATGGCTGCTTTGGGGAAGCACAGTGGTGTCTGTGGACCCAGCAGCACAGGAGCCCAGGCCCTCCAGGGAGGGATGGGCCGCAGACTAGGGCCAGTTCCCAACAGGCTGGGAGGGTGGCTACTGCTCCAAGCATTGCTCTCGGGGGTGACTGTCCACACCTCTGTCCTCCCAGCACCCTCCTTGGCCTGCCCCCCTCCATGCTGGTCAGCAGCCCCCGTGCGGAGCAGCCGGCCGCCCCCAGCTGCACTGATTTCTTCCACTTGGTCAACTCAGAGTTGGTAGGTGTGGAGCGAGCAAGGTCAGGTGCGGGGCTGGGGGCCATGTGGGCACCGTAGACTAGTTCTGGGGAAAGTTCAGGAGTGCATCTGTGGTTACATGGAGCCAGCGGTCTCGGTATAAGTCCCACCTGCAGCAGGTCACTGAGGATAGGCTGTGGCACTTGGAGCCACAGGGAGTCCTTCACCCTGTTGGACACTGGCGGCAAGGCCAGAGACTGGGGCCAGTGCCCTCTCTGGAACACGACTCCTTCACAGAAGCTTCCCCAGGTTAGCAGTTTGGGCCCCAGAAGTGCTGACCGACCTGCCCGCTTCACCTCTGGGCACAAAAGCCAGACAGTGCCCACACCTGGCTCTTCAGGCTCCAAAGGGTGCCCTCCCTTACTTGTGCACAGTCAGGGACAGGGAGGTGCTGTGCCCACCGCAGGAGGCTTTGTAAAATTGCACCATGTGGTTGGAGGTTGATCTGAGGTTCTGGTCATCTGTGTGGAGCTTATAGGGTAACTGGGGAGCAACAGAAATGAGGTGAGATTTTCTGTTCAAGTTCGTTCTGGAGGCTGTTCCCCCTCAAGCTCTGAGAACGGCCTGTGAAAGCAGCCAGGTGCTGGGGGAGGAGGGACAGCACATGGCCGCCCACCCCCGTCCACCGCCTTCCTTCCTCACCAGCCTCTACTATCTTGCAGAGGAACTTCTCCCATGATGGTGCCCTCACCCACGACATCACCGCCCACTTCTTCAGGGTAATTCCAGTTCCCTCCACCCCTCCCGTGTCACTGCTCAGACCTCTGGCCTGGCCCTTGTGTATACAATGGTTCCCAGGGTCCATGTGCAAACCCAGTGGTGGGCATCTCCTCCCCCAGGGGCTCCTCAACACCTGTGCACGAAGCAGAGACCCATCCCTGGCAGCCGACTTGGCCCTGACCGCCTGCCAGACCCAGTGCCCCCTGCTGCTCACCTCTGCTCTGGTAGGCCTGCCATCTTCTTGCGGGAGCTCCCAGGCCTGGTGAGGTGCCATGAGGGTCAGTGTGGCTGGGGCTGCACGTCCATCTAGGGCTTCCTGGCTGTGTGATCCCAGGCACAGTGGGTGTTAAGTCAGGAGAAGATGGCCGGGAGCAGTGGGGAGAGAACTGGAGTGGGAGGACAGGGTCACAGGAGTCCATCCGTACCAGAGCAAGCGACAGGAGTCGTTCACACTGTGTGCTCTGGGCTGGAGCTGCCGGCTCGGCCCCTGCAGCCCGGCCTCTGCATGGCGTTCCGAAGTTCCTCAGGAGGGGCTCCCTTGTGGGCTTTCTCAACCCTTCTCGTTTTGTCAGGAGGGAGGACACAGCCCCATTCTTTCAGAGCAGCATGTCCTATGCCGAGCTCCCTGGACAACCGTGCGTCCTCTGAGGATGAGTTGTGTTGGGCCGTAGATGAGACACTGTCCTTGTGGTTAGGAAGCACTAGATGAGCAGAGCCAGGCTCGGGGGGGTGGGTGTCAGCCAGCAGGTGGACGTGTCCTGCCCAGATGGTCAGGGTCACTGAGGTCTCCAAAGAGTCCTGGTGGTGGGGAATGACTGTCGGTGCCCGTTCTCTCCCATGAGCTGTGGTGGTCGAGCCTGGAGCCCGAGCTGCACTGCCGGTGGAGGAGGTGGTCCCAGAGCCCGCTCCCTGCAGAGCTGCGGAAGCTGCAGGAGGCCCACCTCTTCGCTGAGAGGTGAGTATGGGCGCACGCTCTTGTTGACCTGCCCAGCATCTCGGGAGCTGGAGAGGCCTCTGGACAGTCCCTGCAAGGTGCAGTGTTTACCTACCCATCTCCTCTTACTTCCCAGTGGGTGCCCTCCTAACGGTCACAGAGAGGATCGCTGGCCCTCTCCAGCCTCCTTACATTTTCCTCTGTGACCATTTCCATCCCTCAGGCACCCACAAAGAATTAGGGATGCCGGAAACCTCAGAAAACAAGGAAAGCCAGTCTGCCCACTGACTCTAATCATATAGAGAGCAGGAGTTTCTTAAATCACTGCACTTATTGTTTTTCACTTTTGTCCGTTTTAACCTGCTGAAGGACCTTGAACATCACAGTGCAATTGGGGCAGGGGTTGTGTGGGAGGCTGGTGTAGATTCTGGGGAATCGGGGGAAGGGGGTCGGGGCAAGGGCTCCAGGCGACCCTGCGTTCCACACCCTCCTGACAAAGCTGAGACCCCCTGCAAGCTGCACCGCTTCCTGTGTCCAGGGCATAGGGCCAGTCTGTGCAGAGCCAGGTTGGGAGCAGGGGTTCCTGTGGTAATACACTCCTCTTGTCTGTGCAGCGTGTCGTCCCCCCTCACACCGTCCCCCGCACCTGGCCCGTCCTGGCTCTGCGCGGCTGCCCTGCACTTTGCGATTCAACGGGCCAGGAAGGAGAGCTTCCGGCAGGAGCTGGGGAAGCTGGATGGCCAAGGAGAGGAGGCAAGGATGAGACCCTCTTCCTTGAGGGTCACTTTCTCTCAGGGTTCATCTAACACATTGTGCTTTTCAAGGACACATAAGTGTTTGGGGTCCTTGTGACTTTATTTGGAAGCAAACCTTCCTGGGTGTACAGGTTTGATAAGACTTACTTTCAGGTTAACTCTCAACTGCTTTTATTTGACCTGTTTATCCTCCCCATAATCCCTAGGAGGGGGCAGTTAGGGCTGGCTGGCACTCATCAAGGTACCTATACCCCATTCAGCTGCTCGCTGAGACCAGGGCTGGATGGAGGAGGGCTGCTCGGAGGGCAGGCTGATGTCCCCACTGGGAGCTGCCATGGTGCACCCAGCTGAACCCGATTCTCTAAAACCCAGAGCTCCCCAGAAGCTCAGGCTGTATACACCTGCCTGACAACAACTGCTGAGCTGTGTGGGGTTTGAGTGATTAGAATTTCAAGTAACAGAGTCCCAGGGAGCATCTGTTCTTAGACTTTTCAGGCTGTTTTTGTTGGAAGGCTTTTAGTGGCTCCGTATCTTCCAGACCACTGTCCCCTGACAGACCCACAGAGATGGGCGCCAAGCAGTAATTGTTTATAACCCATTAAATTCTCTAAAAGCGATTGGAAATTTTATTCCTGCGAAGATTCTCCTAAAGATTTCTAACCTAGGCCTATAAACACTCAATTAGTGAGGAATGTTTTTTACTTATAGTTACTCTCAGGGACAGAATACAGGTAGTCTAATGTTGTAAGCGGATGTGTTTTCATTTGTAGCTGTTCGTTTCCCTGTTTTTCTTTTCCTTGATGGGCCTGCTCTCTTCATATCTGACTCCACAGGTAAGTCAGACCCTCTCCCACATTGGACAGGGTGGTGAGCTCCTGCCCCCAGGGCGCTTGAAACCATGGATCCCCATTTCCCCGCAGACCTCCTAAGTTGGGTCTCTTGAGCAGGGGAGGTGTGGTACCTTTGGGGCAAAAACTTTCTCAGGAGAGAAAACCCCAGGCCATGGGCCTGCCCTGTGGGGTCTCCCTTCAGACCCTGTACCTTGAGGGTCTGTGCAGGGCCCCAGGTAGACACCCCCTCCTTGCCCACTGTCACCTTTGAGTTCTCCTGTTTTTCTGTGGGTCACAGGCCATTGGTTCCCTGAGGGCTCTGGACATCTGTGCGGACATCTTGGGGTGTCTGCAGAGGAGGAGGATTTCCTGGCTGCTGGTCTTTCAGCTGACGGAGGCGGGTGAGAGATCCAGAGGCTGCCAGCCATGTCTGTGCTGGCCCCCAGCCCTCTGGCGGGAGCAGGTCAGACTGCAGCCGACTCAGTCCTCTTCAGAAGGAACTTTCAAATGATTATGCAGGAGCCCTCCTTGGGGCTCACTTTAAAAACTCATTTTTGCAACTTTATGTTCTTGGTTAAGTATGCAGATTCACTTAATAATTTAGTGGAGCCCTGAGGATTTCAGAGACCCAGCCCCTACCCCCTAGTCTGTGGCGTGAGGTTGCCACCTCTGGGTCAGCAAGCACACAACTCCTGGAGACCCTGACACTATGGGAGGATCCCGCGCTGCTGACAAGCCTCTTGGTTTTGCAGATGTCCCCCTGGGGCGCACCCTCCTTGGCCTGGCCCCCGACCACCAGGTCAGGCTGCTGCCGGTCGCCTTCTACAGGTAACCCTCAGGGCCTGGAGGTCAGGGGAGAGACAGCAGGGGTCCTTCAAGACGGAGAGGCTGCGCCCCTGCTGCCTGCCACCAGCCCCAGTCAGACGTGTGAGGTCGTCACCTGACACCTGTGTCTGCCTTCAGCCTCCTTCCCTACTTTGACGAGGATGCCCTCCTCACAGAAGATGCCTTCCTGCACGTTGCTCTCAACATGTACCTGAAGCTCGTTGGCCTCTTTGTGGCCGGGGAGACCGGTGCAGTCTGGACTGTGGCCCATGATGGGGAGCTCCCAACTCAGGCAGGTGCAGGGCCAGGCCCCATCTCCAGACAGACCAGGGTGATGCTCCTGGCACAGTTCACAGCTGTGGGCACCCTGACCTTGGCACTGCCCATCTTCTTTCTAGGGTGACCCCGTAAGCCTGATAACAAATGCCCGTCTGTTTCTGCTGCAATTGATACCTCGGTGCCCAGAAAGGAGCTTCTTGCACGTGGCAGAGGTAACCCCCAGGTGCTCACCGCGGTGTCTGTGTTTAGGTCCATGTCACCGTGTGACGTGAGGATGCTGGACGCCTTGGGGAAAGCTGGCATCCAGCATCCAGGCCCGGGAGGGACGGGGGCAGAACGGGCCCAGCATGTGGGCTTTGTTGCAGCTGCTGGCTGAGAGTGGAGATTGTGACCCGGAAGTGAGTGCTGCCCTCCTGAGCAGGCGGCAGGCTGTGCTGGACCCCGATCTCTCCCAGGAGCCCCAACTCTTCTGACCCGATCTGCACAGGGCACTGCCCAGTTCCTCGGTAAATAATTTATTACAAGCATGACATGGAGCTCTTGTTGCCCTGGAAAGTGGGTTACAAATCTCAATTGCTTTAGTGGGGAAGAGGAATCAGTTCTCTAAAATCTGCATCTGGCCCAAGTCACTCTGGTTATAGGAGAAGAAACTGCTGGTCCCAGAGCAGAGGCCACAAGACCCCGGAGCCGTAGACTGAACCATCACCACCAGCACGCATAGTGGGGGTACATCAGGGCACCACTCTGCGCACAGGCCGGAACCTCAGTCACCACCCGAGCTTGGGGCAGGCAGGCCCTCAGGTGGGCTCAGCCTTCACCACCTGCCCTGCTGCGGGCCGGGGCGG
Organism: Bos indicus; assembly: GCF_029378745.1. Lineage (NCBI taxonomy): Eukaryota > Metazoa > Chordata > Mammalia > Artiodactyla > Bovidae > Bos > Bos indicus. Next base: position 15,227,786 of record NC_091777.1, on the reverse strand, counting down.
GGCCTCCGGGGCCTGCGTCAACGGGTGCACCATAGACATGTGCACGTTGAGGTTGTGTGCCTTCTCAAACCGCCGGCCACACTGGTCACAGGCAAAGTCCAGCTCTGTCTCAGCCTTGTGCTTGGTCATGTGGTACTTCAGGGATGCCCGCTGCCGGCACTGGAACCCGCAGACCTCACACCTATGGGATGGGGGCAGTGAGCCAGGGCCAGGGTGCTGCCAGTGGGAGGGCCACCACCCCCCACTTACTGCAGAGGCTTGGCTCCCGAGTGGCGCATCTGGTGGACCAGGAGGTGCTTCCGCTGCTTGAAGGTCTGTCCACACTCATCGCAGATGTAGTTCCGCACCTCTGGGGACCAGATAGGGAGTGACCACAGGCCCTGACACTGTCCCCTTGGTGCCCAAGCACCTGACTCACAGGTGACACAGCTCTGACCCACGTCACTTGGCTGTAGCATGTTTCCCTAAACCTATTTTCTGGAGCACCAATTCTTAAGAGGAAGCCCAATCAGTGCAATTTCACAGATGACTGATTACAGCTACTCCTACTCTAAGGACTGTCCCCACCACAGGGGTACCCACTGTGGCAGTCAGTCTTACAAGAGCTTTTCAACAAAATTTGAACGTCACACCCCCAGCCATGCACCTGGAGCAAGACCACATGCTTCTCTCCTACGTCACTGCACGCCTACCAACATGTGACGCAGCCGCACAGGCAGGCTCCTCCGTGACTAGGAGCAATCGTCCTGAAACTGTGAGGTCTAGACTGTTCTGTGCTGAAAATAAAAACTGCTCGTGGTCACGACTGTGGTCAGACTGAGTTACAACAGCTTGACCCGACACCAGGGAATTACTGTGTCTGGACTAACAGACAAGAACACTCACAGCATGAAATGCTGTGAAACCAAGGGACTGTGAGCCAGCCATTAAGTGGGCAAATCAGAGTGAGGAAGTCAGTCGTTTGTACAAAGATCAACAGAGCAAAGATATCGTTTAGGATGGACTATCTGGACATGGGGGCTGCAGGTCGGGAGAGCTGCCTTCTGGGCAGAACAGCAGTGACGAGCATTGGCACACACGAGTCCAAGGCCGTGGACGCGTGTTCAGAGAGGAGCGGTAGCAACCTCACACGCTGAAGGCGGTGATCACGGGCGCCACCTTCCCTGTGCTTTGGGTTACTTTTATAATCTGAAAAGCATGTACCATTTTCTTCCAGTGATGATGTAAATGGAGAAGGAAATGGCAACCCGCTCCAGTACTCTTGCCTGGAGAATCCCATGGACAAAGGAGCCTGGTGGGCTATAGTCCATGGGGTCGCAAAGAGTCAGACACGACTAAGCAACTGACACACACAATGATGTAAAACAGACCACAATAAACTCACAGGACAGCACCAGGGTTTCTTCAGTGTCAGTTCCCGGGAGCCCCATCTGCAGGGGAGGGGACACACCTGTGTGGATGAGCTTGACGTGGCGCTGCAGGTAGCGGTCAATCATGAACACCTTGTTGCAGCCGGGGTGTGGGCAGGGCCTCTCCCGGACCTCCTCGTGGTGCTCCTTGACATGCTTCTGTGGGAGGGACCAGGGGCGTGAGTCCCCTGGCATGGCCAACACCCCAGAGCAGCGCACGTGCCTCCTCCCAGCGAAGGCACAGACCCAGGCAGGCCCTGTCAGCAGAGCTGGGGGTGCGCTCTCCTGGGAGCCCCCTCACCTTCATGCCGTCGGCCCCGCGGTACACGGCCGTGCAGCCCTGGTGCGGACACTTGTAGATGGTGGGCAGTTCCTCCCTGCAATGCAGAGCACACGTGGAGCCACGGCCCCCACAGGCTGTGCAACCCCCGCTCCAGCCCCTCACCTCTCACACCGTGGCTTGCCCTTCCAGCCCGGCTTAGGCCCAGGTTTCTTTCGGATTTTTGGTTCTTCTGACTTCTTGGCTTCTTTGCTTTCACTCTTCCTACCAGACACCCTGGAAGAAAAGACAACACTGGTCAGTGATGTTTCTGACCTTTTGCATACACAGTGCTCATTTTTCTTTAAACACTGAGGTAGTTTCTTTGGATTTCCAGGGCTAGCCTCCAGTCCCCATGCTGACCACCTGGCCTTCACACTGACGCTTGGCCACCAGAGCTAAAAAGACTCTGTGGGGAGGTGGAGGCCCTGCTCTGCCACCTCAGGACCCAGGAGTGGGCCTTCAGGGCCAAGTGTCACTCCCTGTTGTCACACCAAAACACAACTTTGGAGACACCAGGGAAAATAGTGGAGTGGGGGAAGCTAGAAAGAAGATCCAGATCCACTCTCCTGGGACCTGCCAGGAGACCCTCAGCAACCAGTGGGGAGCTCCACACCCACTGCTGTCCCCCTACTGCAGACCCTAGGCAGTGGGGACCTTGTCTTCCAAGCATGGGGTTGTGCACCTCAGCCAGTCTCACAGGGCCCTGAGGACCAGGCCAAACAGAGCAGCTTCCCCCTTGGTGTCCTTCAAAGTCTTAAAGAGACATGCACACCTCTTCTTAGATCCAGGAATGTAAGGAAATCTGTCAGGAACAGAAGTCAACTTCTAGAGCCATAATGACAAGCCACTGCTGACGCAATCCTCGATGGTCAACAACTGAAAGCTTTTCCTCTAATATCAGAAGGAAGACAGAGATGCCCACTTTCATCAGTTCTCAACACAGCACTAAAAGTCCTAGCCAGAGCCATTAGGCAAAGAAAAAGGCATCTAAATTAACAGGAAAGAAAATTACCTCTATTCACGATGCCATGATGTTATATGTAGAAAACCTTAAAGAACCTACACAGAAAAATTAAGCAAAGTTGCAGGGTGGAAAAATCACATTAAAACCCAGTCCTGTTCCTACACACTTAAAATGAATGGTCCAAAAAAGGAAATTAAGAAAACTATTCATTTTTTATAGCATCAAAAGAAATAAGATACTTAGGAGTAAACTTAAAAAGTTAGACTGGTACACAAAACTATGAAAATGCTGTGAAAATTAAGACCTAAGCAAGTAGAAACATATTCATGAACTGGAAAACTTAAAACTGTAAAGATGGCAATAATCTTCCAAAGCAATCTATACATTCAATCCCTATAAAAATTCTGTGTTTTTTTTACAAAGTAGAAAAAAAATCCTAAGTTTCACATGGAATTTCAAAGGACATTGAATAGCCACACAAGTTTGAAAGACAACAAAGCTGAAGGATTCACACTTCCTAATTCCAAAATTTACTACAAAGCTACGGTAATCAAAGCAGCATGGTACTGGCATACAGACAGACAGACATACCGAGAAACAGAGACCAGAAATAAACCCCTGCAAGTACAATCGACTAACTTTTGACAAAGGTAGCAAGACCACTCACTAGGGAAAGGACAGTCTGTTCAACAAAAGGTGCTGGGACAATCACATATCCACATGCAAGAGTGGGGTCGATCTGTACCTCACACCATACACAGAAGTAACTCAAATGGATCAAAGACCTAAATCTAAGTGAAAACTGTGAAACTCTTATGGGTAAATCTTCCATGACCTTAGACTTGGTAATGGTTTCTCCTGAATATGACACCAAAAGCACAGTAAACTAAAAAAGTAAAAACAGGAACACTGGACTTCAAGACAGTGAAAAAAGGGCAAAATATATTCTACAGTTCAGTGGCAAAAAAACCAAACAACTTAGTTAAAACACAGCCAAAGAACTTGGACAGACATTTCCCCAAAGATGATACAAACATGAAAAGCTACTTAACATCACTGTCACTAGGGAAATGCAAATCAAAATGACAATGAGATACTACTTAATATCCACTAGCAGGACCTAAAATAACAAGATTTGGTGAGGATGTGTAGAAATCAGAACCCCTGTACATTGGCAGCAGGAAATGTAGAATGTGCAGCTGCTGTAGAAAACTATGGCAGTTCCTCAGAAAGTTAAAAGTACCATAGGACCCAAAGAATCAAAAACAGGTCTCAAACAGGTAATTGTTACACCAACCTTTCTAGCACCATTGACAGCAGCCAAAATGTGGTCCCTCCATACCATGTGCTGCATGACAACCCGACCAGGGATCAAACCCATGTCCCCAGCAGTGGAAATGTGGCATCCTAACCACTAGACCACCAGGAAAGTCCCTTTAATAGGACCTTATAGAAAGGAATCAAACTGACAGGTCACAACATGCATGAATCTCAAAAACCCTATTCTGAGTGAAAGAAGCCAGTGGGAAAGAGACACACACAGTCCCCAGAATGGATACCTACACTAGGAGTGGGCAGGGCCTGAGGGGCAGACAGGGAATTCACTGCTTCATGAGGATGCGTTTGGGATGGTGAAAGTCTGGAAACAGTGCTGATGGTAGCACAACATTGTAAAAGTTCTGAAACGGGAGTGAACTGTACACTTAAAAAATGGTAAAACAGTAACCTTTGCTGTGTATTAATTTACCACAAATAAAAACATGAACAGCTGTTTTCCTCTTCAAACAGTAATATTAACAAGAACCTTTTCAACAACTGCACAGGCTGCTCCTCCCCTTCTTTGTCTATGACTATTCTTTGCCACCCGGCCACGGTCCTGGCCTCCACCCTCCGCTGCTGTGCCGCTCAGGCACCTAGTGAGAGCTCAGCCATGCCCGGTGCTCGCACCACATCACATGCTCCTTGAGAGCAGGAGCAGCCTCCATGTCTCCCAGTGCGTCCCTGAAGGACAAGGGGCTGGGGTCCCTGCAGGCGTGGGAGGATGGCGCTCACAGGCCCAACTTGGGGCTGCTGGTGCTCTTCCTTCCAGTGGCCACTCAGGCTCCTGTGGGAGCCCCGGCAGCTGGTGTCCCCTTCTGTCTGTGTGGCTGAGGACCTCGACAGGCACGTCTGCTGCAAGGTCACATGGACCTAGGCCACATCCTAGGACGTCAGCAGGCATTCGTGTTGTGGTGCTGGAGGCACCAAGAGGCCGTCAGGGATGAGCCCAGAGCTCCAGCCTCCAACAGGTACAACTTCCACTAACGTTCCATCTGACCAAGGCCTCTGAACACATTGCAGCTTCCCTGGTGGCTCAGATGGTAAAGCGTCTGCCTGCAATGTGGGAGACCTGGATTCAATCCCTGGGTTGGGAAGATCCCCTGGAGAAGGAAATGGCAACCCACTCCAGTACTCTTGCCTGGAAAATCCCATGGATGGAGGAGCCTGGCAGGCTGCAGTCCATGGGGTCGCAAAGAGTCGGACACAACCGAGCGACTCCACTTTCTTTCTGAACACATACCTGATGTGTCCCGTCCTATTGCAGTGTCTGTGCGCCCTCCCAGAAACCCAGGGCAGGGGGGCCGCCTGCGTGCCGTCTCCACCTGGAGCAGGGCAGGGCAGGGCCTCTCCCTCTCCTAACCCCATGCCAGTTGCCCTAGGACTGCTGGCAGCAGGACTTAAGAGGTGGGCTCATGGAGATCAGGGTGGAGAGCAAGGGCTCCTGCTGCAGCAGACCTGGCCCCTCCATCCTGGCCCTCCTGACGCCCCCTCTGGCCCAGCAGCATCTGTTCACTCAGGCCCGCTTAAGGGCTGTGACCCAGTCCCACATCCCAACTGGGGACTCCCAAGCCACCGCCTCTCTTGTCTCCACCCACAAAGGAAAAAGGAAGTTGTGCCTGCTTCTCCATTTTGTTTTGCACTTTCCTGGCTGATGGTGTGGTTTCATTCTACATCAAAGGCCCAAGCTGGGCATCTACTAACGAGGCGTTTGGGTGTTCCTGGGCCCAGGGTGACACAGTGATAACCAGCCTCCTCTGCCAGCACCCACAGAGCAAGAACACAAAACCCTGTGGGAGGTGGGCTGCCTCAACAAGGGATCAGGGCCAGAGGTAGACCCGGAGCAACTGCAGGGCCAGGTGGCCATGTCGCCAAGGCCCTGGGCACAGAGGGCAGAAGGCGAGTGGGGGACCAGAGGCAACCAGAGCAGATACAGGTGGGTGGACGGATCACATTCACAGTGCTGCACTAGGCCAGGTCCCTGTGCTGAACTGGGAAAGTCCTGGGCTACCCAGAAACCACCCTTCACTGGGCTGGTGAGGTCAGGCCATTAGAGAAGCAGAGCGTGTGCTGACCAAGGCAGACAGGGGAAAGCTACTGTCTGGTCCCCGCTGCCCCCAGGGCAGGCTCAGATCTCCAGGTCACCCACTGGACACCTCCCAAACCCCGGGGAGCTCATGGCACCACCATCCCCTTACTTCTTTCCTGGGTACGGCTCAAAGGACTCATCCGAGGACTGGGTGTTCTGCTTCTTGTCATTTTCATCTTCACTCAGGAAATCTCTAGGAAAGAAGAGAACCTTCAGCAATGCTCTGGAGCAGGTGACGGAGGCAGTGAAACTTCCTGTCTAACACCATGTGGATCCCCACACTACATGTTTTACTTCTCAGAAGGCCTAAAATCCCCAATACTCTAATACCATCTCCTAAAAGAAAGGGAAAACCAGGGTCACAGGCTGAGGATCCCTGGTAAGCCATGCCTCTCATCACACCAGGACCCCAAACTCAGAAAGTCAGCCTACAGGGCCCCAGGCAGAGGGGAAGACCCTCACAAGAGGTAGCTTCGCAGAAACTGGGCTTTTAGAATGTCACCTCACTCCCGTAACTAGAAACACCTGCCCAAATGACAGGCCAGCTGTCAGTGATTTCAAAGGGTAACAAAGACCTGAAAAAGATCTGCATGTCTGTAATCTCTACCCTAAAATGTGAGTCACGACATAAGCTCTGCTAGTCTGCAGACAGAGCCTGGCTGGCATGCCTCAGCTGCCCCTACAGGCTGCCACCCTCCCCACAGAGAAAGGCCCAAGGATGGCTGGTGGCTGGAGGACAGCCACAGCCTCCTGACCTGGGGTGGGGGGTGGATTTCTGGCACCCACTGGTTCTCCTCCAACACCTGGGTCATCTGTCACTGGCACCAAAAATCACGCTGTCGTTCTACTTGTTTGGACAAAGTACATCTGTGGTCCAGCCACAGTGCACAAGGCAGGGTGGAAAGGTCAGCTGGCGTGCGGCCTCCACCCTGAGAGATTTGATCTTGGAGACGGGGAAGGGGGTGGCCCCAGGAGCAGACAGGTGGTCCTGCCTGACTCTAGAAGGTCTGTCCTCCACTCCACACCACAAACACCATGATAAACAGCCAGAGGCTGGCTTCTGTTCTAGTAACATCTGGGGTTGGCATAAAACTCAGCCTTGGAGGCGGAGATGAGCCAGCAGCCAGAGGACCATCTAAATAGAGTGATGTCCACACCTGGCTGGGCCCCCTGTGCAGCTCCATCAGGTCCGAAGTGCCCCCAATCAAAAATGGAAGCCTGTTAAGCACCCCCTACCACTCCCCTCCTCCCAACAGAGAAAGTGGGAGGCCAGTGAGAGCCAGGCTGCAGCCCCTGGGATGGTGGCGTTGGGTTGCCAAGGAGGAATGTTAGGCTATGTAAACCCACTCTTCTCTCACCCCTCAGAAAGGTCACTGAACTCGTCTTTTACCCGATCATCCGAGGTTGGAGATGGAACCTGCTTCTCACCCAATTGCCCTGGGAAACAAAGAACAAGACTCCAGTCACCTGTCACCCCAGGGAACAGCGTGGTAGTGCTCCCCACAGGCATGACAGGGCGCCTAGGGTTCCTATGCCTCCAAATCCACTCACCTCCTGGCGCCCCCGCCCACAAGGCCTGCATAGCCAAACCCACCATGCCACCCCCATGTCCTGCCAACAGTAGCAACAGCAGCAAATACAGCCCTGCCCCAGAGGTTCAGATCCAGTCACTCTGGGATGCTTCAGAACATCGAAAAAGATCATTGGTATCCAAGTACTGCAGGCACACAGTTCAAAACTCCAAGCAGTTCTAAGAACAGTGAAGCCCTCCAGCATGAGTACTGCCTCACTTTGAACCATCCGGTGGCAAACATCACTCACAGGAGCAGCCTGGCACCCACATGGAAGCTCAGAGACGTGGGTAGGAAGCCGGCCCAGCCCTTCTAATACCACGTTGGTGAACAGCTGCACCCAACACACAGGGCCACAGGATCAGGCCCCACAGGGCACTGACAGGCCCAGGCAGTGACCTGCACTGGCTCGGGACAACCCCTGACCCCAGCTGCCTTCATGCCCCACAAAGGCCCAGGCTCTTCCTCCCTCTGTGCCCTGGCCCAAAGCAGGCTTGGAGGAACACCTGGATCGCAGGTGAGCATGCCTTGAAGGAAGGCGCTCAAACGGGGTCTTCAGCCCCTCTGCTGTCAGACGGACATGAGGCGGTGCCAGGGCTGCCTTGGTTACTATACTGCCCCTCTGCGTATGATACCACTGCTACCACCACAACACCCACTTCTTGCCAAGGGCCCTGCCCGGCTCAGGACCAGGAATACTGGTCAAATAGCCCAGAGGAGCCGCCTACCTGGGGCCCCACCCGGGGGGAGGCTTGGCTGAGACGGGGGGCCCGGCCCCGGCCCCACTGGGTCACCATCTGAAGGAAGCCGGCTTGTGTCCATGCTGGGGAGTGTCTCGGTTTCAGCCCCAGCCGCAGCTGCTTTGCCTTGGGAGCTCTGAGGGGCAGCCCCAGTGGGGTTGAACCCCCGATGCTGGGGGAGTCGCGGGGCTGAATCCTTGTCCCACGTCCACTTGACACCCAAAGCACTGTCCAGCAAGAGGGCCCCGCAGCTGGAGTCGGCGTCCATGGTGTAGTCATGGCCCTGGTCGCAGCCCCACATGGCCCGGATGACACCACAGTACTCGGAGGACAGCGTCCTCTGGAGGCTAGGTAGGGCCCCGCAGCCGGCCGCGTGTCTGTGCACCCACCCCACCAAGCCACGCAGGCCCTGGGGGCTCGAAGCAATCAGGTCCACTGAGGAGAGGCAGAGAGACGCCAGCCCGTGGCCAGTCAGCATCTGGGTCCCCCCGCCTCCCACCCACCCTGCACCCCACCCTGGGGGCGCACTCACCCACACACGCTCCCTCCTCTGGCCCCATCCGTGGCTGGACACCGACCCTGCAAAGGAGCAGGGCTGCTCACCAAGAGCAAGCATGGGGCCCAGTGGCCACTGTGTGTGCAGGCTGAGCCTTTTCCTCCAAGGCCACCCACCAGGCCCTCCCCGCCCTGTGCTCTCCGGTCAGTCTCCCGACACACCCAGCGCACTGGTGCTCATGAGTGCCTCACCAGGCACCCGGGCTGCCCTGTGCCCATGCAGCCCTGTTCACAGGGTCTCCTGCACGCCCCCAGCAAAGGAGGGAAGGGGCGCCTACTTTGCACAAGGCTTCCGGCGGCCTGTCGGGGGAACATTGACTCGCTGCAGGAAAGATGTGAGGAGGCCGTGGCACTGGTAGAACTGGGCATGGCAGTTCTTGCAGATAAACTGGGACAGAGCTGGGTCCTGGTGGACAGCCACGCCCAGGAGGCGCTGGAAATCCCGGATGAAAACACGGTCCCCAGGGGGTGGCCTTTCTGAGCTCTCCCCAGGTGCCCTGCCGGAGATGCTGCGGAGACTCCGGGAGGAGAACTTCCCATGACAAAGGCGACAGTGCCCCATGGCCAGGGCCCGGGCTGTTCCTGGGCAAGCACAGGAAACATGAAGTCAGGCATGCAGAACACAGCTCCCAGGCGAAGTGAGATCCACACTCCACCAGCCCCCCGCCCCAGCTCCTGGAGTGGGACCTCCCCAGACACGCCCCTTAGATACAAGTCCAGGTCTGGGCCAGAGGCAGGGCTCTGGCTCCAAGCTCCCAGATGAACACACAGTCTTTTGGGAGAATGGCCAGTGGAGGGTCTTCTGAGTGGAAAATCCTTTCAAAGAACTCTAAATGCCTCCAAAACAAAGCCAGTATTGCTCTAATACTAAAACCAGACAAGGACACAACAAGAAAATAAAATAATATTTATTTTTAATAAACATAGATGTACAAGTCTTAAACAAAGTAACAGCAAACTGAACTCAACACTTAATTTAAAAGATCATGCACAATGATCAGCTGGAATGTATTCCAGGGAGGCAAGGATGGCTCAACCTTCCCGAATCAATTCATGTGACACACATTAACAAAATAAAAATCATACTCCTCTCAATAAATGGAGAAATAAGTAGTGGACAAAATTCAATATCCATTCATGATAAAATCCTCAATAAACTGTATACAGATAGAAAATACCACCACATAATAAGAGCCATACATGACAAGCCCCAAGCTAACATCATACTCAATGGTAAAGAGCTAAAAGCTTTCTTCTAAGATCAGGAACAAAACAAGGATTCCCACTCTCACCATTTTTATTCAACACAGTACTGGACATTCTGGCCAAAGCAATTAGGCAAGAAAAATAAAAACCACTCACATCATACAGACAGAAGACAATCTGTTTGTGTATAATATTACATATAGAAAATTCTGTAAGACTCCACCAGAAAAACTGTTAGAATAAGCAAATTCAGTTATAGAATACAAAATCAATATATAAAAGTTGATTTCCATATACTAATAAAAAACTATTAGAAATTAAGAAAATAATCAGATTTACAATTTTATCAAAAAGAATAAAATACCTATGAATAAATATAACCAAAGAGATGAAAGACCTGTACACTGACACCTATAAGACACTGACAAAAAAAAATTGAAACCACAAATAAGTAGTCCATGACCATGGATTGGAATAATTAATTGACATCAAATAATAAGACAATTGACATTAATTAACAAGACAGTGTTAAAATGTCTATACTCCCCAAAGTCATCTACAAATTCAAAACAACCCCTATCAAAATCTCATTGGTATTTTTCACAAAAATAAAACAATCTTAAAATTTATATGAAACCAATAAAGACCCTGAACAACCAAAGCAATTCTGAGAAAGAACCACAAAATTGAAGGCATCATGCTTCCTGATTTCAAACTATACTGCTGCTGCTGCTAAGTCACTTCAGTCGTGTCCGACTCTGTGGGACCCCATAGACAGCAGCCCACCAGGCTCCCCCGTCCCTGGGATTCTCCAGGCAAGAACACTGGAGTGGGTTGCCATTTCCTTCTCCAATGCATGAAAGTGAAAAGTGAAAGTCAAAAAAAAAATTAAAAAAAAAAAAACAAAAGAAAAGTGAAAGTCAAGTCGCTCAGTCGTGTCCGACTCTTCGCGACCCCATGGACTGCAGCCTACCAGGCTTCTCCGCCCATGGGATTTTCCAGGTAAGAGTACTGGAGTGGGGTGCCATTGCCTTCTCTGTCAAACTATAATACAAAGCTACAATAATTAAAACAGTACAGTACTGGCATAAACAGAGGCACATAAAGGGACTTCACTGATGGTCCAGTGGCTAAGACTCCGCGTTCCTATTATAAGTGGCCAAGATTCAATCCCTGGTCAGGGAACTTGCCACAACTAAAGATCCCACATACTGCAACAAATATCACAGATCCTGCATGCCACAACTAAGACCCAACACACCTAAATAAATATTTTTAGTTAAAAAAAAAAAATTAACACATAAGCTAATGAAACAGAATTGACAGTACAGAAATAAAGTCATGTATATATAACCAATTAATCTACAACAAATAAGCCAAGATACAATGGGGAAAGGACAGTCTCTTCAACAAATAGTGTTGAGAAAACTGGACAGCCATATGCAAAAGAATGAAACTAGACCATCTTATACCATACTCAACTCAAAATGATTTAAAGACTTGAAAGACCATAAAACTTCGATGTAACAAAACATAATAGTTAGCTCCCTGACATCAGTCTTGAAGATGATTTTTTGGATTGACACCAAAAGCAAAGGCAACAAAGGCAAAAATAAATAAATGGGACTATGTCAAACTAAAACGTTTCTGCACAGCAAAGAAAACCATCAACAAAATGAAAAGGCAACCTACTGAATAGGAAAAAATATTCACCAGTTATGTATCACATAGGGGGTTAATAATCAAAATATGTAAAGAACTCATACAACTCAATAACAAAAATAATCTGATTTTTAAAATGAGCAAAGGCTCTGAAGAGACCTCTTTCTAAAGAAGGTGTGCAAATAACCAACAGGTGTATGAAAAGGTGGTCAACATTACTTCATGCTAAGTCACTTCAGTCGTGTCCGACTCTGTGCGACCCCATAGACGGCAGCCCCCCAGGCTCCCCCGTCCCTGGGATTCTCCAGGCAAGAACACTGGAGTGGGTTGCCATTTCCTTCTCCAATGCATGAAAGTGAAAAGTGAAAGTGAAGTCGCTCAGTCATGTCAGACTCGTAGCAACCCCATGGATTGCAGCCCACCAGGCTCCTCCATCCATGGGATTTTCCAGGCAAGGGTACTGAGGGAAATGCAAATCAAAACAATGAAGAAAAAAAAAAAATCCCACAATGAGACATTTACCTCCCACCTATCAGAATGGCCATCATCAAAAAGACAAGTAATTACAAGTGTTGGTGAGGATGTGCAGAAAAGCGAACCCTTGTACAGTTAGTGAGAATGTAACTTGGTGCAGCCACTATGGAAAACAGTACAGAGATTCCTCAAAAAGTTAAAAATAAAACTACTATACAGTCCAGCAATTCCACTGCTCGGTATTTATCCTAAGGAAATGAAAACTAACTTGAAAAGGTACATGCATGCACCCCTATATACACTACAGCATTATTTATGATACCCAAGGTATGGAAACAACCAAAGTGTATATCAATGTATGAATGTATAAACAAAGTGGCATATATACTCAATGGAATATTTACTCAGCTATTAGAAAACAAGAAAATTCTGCCATTTCCGATGACAAAGATAGACATTATTAGCATTATACTAAGTGAAATCAGTCAGATGGAGTAGGATAAATACCATATGATGTTACTAACATGTAGAATCTACAAAAAGAGAAAATCATGAACTAATGATTACAGAAAAGATATATTGTTAGTTGAAAGAAGGGGAGTGAGGTGCTGAAATGCGGTGTGCAGTGATCAAAAGGTGCAAACTTCTAGTTATAAAGCACGTCCTGGTGACGTCGTCTACAATATAATACTTTTGTGTATATCTGAAAATTGCTAAGAGCTCTTTAAAGTTGATCCTATAAGTTCTTATCACAAGGGAAAAAGACTGCTAACTTGGAGTGGTGATGGGTGTTAGCTAGCATACCTGAAAGCAACATCATGTTATGTGCCAACTATATATCAAATTTTTTTCTCAAAAAAAAAGTTTGAGTATATAAATGCCTCCACAGCTATGGAACCGTCATAAACTGAGCTGGAAACTTCATTCCTCTTCACACCACTCCCCTGAGGCCAGAAGCGAAGGAGTCACGTCCACACACTGCTTTCCAGGGGGTCTCTACTCCTGACTGCAGGAGTAGACGATGCCCCTGCCTCTCTGCCCCGGGATTATAGGAGAGCAGCTTGAAGTCTTTTCTGAGGGGGCAAAAGCATGACACTAAGACCAAGTGCATATTAACCCCCATTACAGTCCGTCAGGCGGGGGGGCCAGGCACTCCTATGCTTAATCCTTAGTTCTGTTTTAACGAAGAGGAAGCTGAGGCCCTGAGAGATTCAGCCATTATCCTAAAAGCACAGGGCAAAACCACGACTGAAACCAGGCCTGCCCGACAGACGGCACGACTCGAGCACTATACTACTCCTCAAGCTCTGAGGGGAGCTGACGGGTCAGCTGTGTTGCGAAAGAGCACCCCGCGCAGCTGCGGCGTCCCGGGGAGGCCGCCTCACCTCTCCCAGCGGGGAGGCCTAGTCCGCTTTCTGAGACACCCTGGGCCGGGGGGTCCCGCGGGGTCCCGGTGGCCACCGAGGGCACTCTACGGTCACAGGGGTCCCATCCGCCGCCCCTCGCGACCGGACGGCCGGACCCACCTGCCTCGTCTGCGCCGTCCTCGCCCGCGTCCCCGCAGGGCCGCGCCGGGCCCCAGCCCAGCCGCGCCGCCACCACAGCAGCCGCCTCGGCCACGTCGGGACCGCTGCGGGCGGGGCGGCCCCGGACCCGGCCTCCGCCACAACTACCGCGGCCCGAACTCCCGCGCTGCCGGGACGCCGCGGGCGACAGGAAGCGCCCGAGCCGGTCCCGCTTCATAGCCGTGGAGACTGCTTAAGCTCGGCCCCAGCGCTCCGCCCCGTCCGAACCGGCTCGGCCCAACTCGGCCCCACCCGGCTCCGTCCGGCCCGGCTCCGCCCCGCCCGGCTCCGTCCGGCCCGGCTCCGCCCGGCCCCGCTCGGCTAGCTGGGCCGAGGTAGGACGTCCGGAGCCTCTAGTCCGCTAGGCGGACTGTGCTCGTTCGTTTCCGTTCGACTCCGCCGCTCGGCTTCGCTGGACTTACTGGAAGCGGGGGAGGCGATGAGGGAGGGGCGGGGCGAGGGAGGGGGGAGGAGGAGGATGAAGAGACCTGGATGGGGCGGGCTGACCACCGGAGGGGAGGGCGAGGAGAGCGTAAAGGGAGGAGCGGAGTGAGGAGGGGAGGGGCGCAGTGAGGAGGGCCGAGTAGTACGGCCTGAGGGCAAGGGACACGATCTACGCGATTGGCCTGTCACCGACGTGGAGTGCGGGCAGCAGTAGTTGCACTTACACGCTCTTGGCTACAGCGTAATGAGGTTATTTGAGAGCTCCGTCACCCCTACCTCCGCCCCTTCGGCCCCGGGAGCAGAGCGCGCAGCGCGCCAGCGGGGCGGGGCTGCCGGAAGTGGGTCCGGGCTGCCGGAAGTGGGCCCTTGCTGGTACCGCCTTTTCCGATGGTCCTGGGCTCGGGCGGAACCTGGTCCTGCACACGTTGCGTTCCGGGCCTGGAGCCGGCCGCCCCGCCCCTCGGCCGGCGCCACCGCCTCCCCCGCCGGCGCCATGGCCGCTGCGGCCGGAGACGGCTCTGTGAAGCCACTGCAATGCGCCATGAAGCTAGCCAACGGGGCCATCGAGCTGGACACCGGCAACCGGCCCCGGGTAAGGCGGGCGGAGCAGAGCGGGGCGGGGGCGGTCGCCGACCAGCGACCGGCCTGGTGGGCGTGGGCGAGGGCGGGGCCGCGGGGAGGGCGCCTCCAGGCCTCTCTGAAGACTCCGGGGTGCCGGCTCCGGCTTGGGCCGTGACCTTGGACAGCTCCCGACCTTTCCCCCCTCCCCACCCCGTCTGTTTAGCAATTCGGTCGGAGCCGAGGCGTTTTTATTTGTGAAGGGACTCAGGAGGTGCCGTGAAGCCGCCCGCCAAAGTGTATCTAGCAGACAGTCCCGTGTGTTTGTGTAGTTTGGAGGCGGGCCCTGTAGATTTAGTCAGATTCCCAAAGGGGAAGGTACGCAGAAGAGGGTAACTGCGGCTTTCCAGTCGCCTTCAGAGCTTGTTTGGTAGGAAGTGCCGGCGGGGGAGGGGTGCGGCTTGTTTCTGAGAACGAGTGTTAATCCTAAGGGTGGCAACCGCGTGGAAAAGCCGGAGGAGCCACTCTGGGCCGCCCAAGGGAAGAGGCGTTCAGGTCTTCCATCCGTTTCCTTTCCCAAGTCGGGATTCTAGGGCAGCAAATGCCCCCACAAGTCATAAATCCTTCCCGGAATCCATTTTATCTTTACGTGAAGTGTAGATTTAAAGGTGGGTAACGAGAACTGGGCGGAGAAGGCAATGGCAACCCACTCCAGTACTCTTGCCTGGAAAATCCCATGGACGAAGGAGCCTGGTGGGCTGCAGTCCATGGGGTCGCTGAGTCAGACAAGACTGAGCGACTTCACTTTCACTTTTCACTTTCATGCATTGGAGAAGGAAATGGCAACCCACTCCAGTGTTCTTGCCTGGAGAATCCCAGGGACAGAGGAGCCTAGTGGGCTGCTGTCTATGGGGTCACACAGAGTCGGACACGACTGAAGCAACTTAGCAGCAGCAACGAGAACTGGGATGCAACGAAACAAAAAGCAAAGCCCCATGCTGTCATTCCAAATGCCCTGAGCTCTGTCAGGCAGCCCTGACCAGGAGGGTCACACGTTTGAAAGTGCCAGCATTCTAGTGGCATAGACTCCTGCGTGCCCAAGGAATTCTTACACTGGGGTTCAGGAAAGGGTTTTCCCAGACTGAGTCAGAAAGTGACTCTAAGATTTACAACACAGTCCCTGATTCACCTCCCAGGAAATATTTCTTTAAAGCCACTGAATGAATGGCCCTTGAGTTATACAGGAAAAGAACTTGTTGCATAGAGTGGAAACGGCAGCACCCGCCAGTGCTGCTTCCTTGACCCACTGAATGAGAACCTCCATTCCTTTCCGTGCTGGAGAGAAAGGAGTGACACCAGTTTCAAGTCTAGAAAAAAGGGTTATTCTCTGTGCCCCAGGCAGAGCAGTTACCAGCTAAGCAGCTGGGATAATGCAGGTGTATCTCAGAGATAAGCAGGCATCATGGTTGCTGTTTTCAAAAGGGCACCAAGCAGACATGATGGAATTATTTGCCTCTAATGGCATGACCTATGTCATTTCTCTTCCCTGGGCACAGGAGGCATATACAGAATACCTGAGGAGCATCCACTACATTTCCCAGGTGTTGCTGGAAGAAGTGGAGGCCACTAAAGGTACAGCTTCTCCTGTGCTGCCCAGACTGTGGACATCTTGGCCTTTGATGGGTCTCTGGGCCCCAGACCTGGGCGTGTCCCATGTCCTACCTACCTGGTCATTAGCAGGTGAACACCTGAACACTCAGCATGAGTGTGACATGGAGCAGGAAGGGACGGCTGCTGTGACTCAGAGGATGGAGATGGGTGGGGACACGACCACAGACTGAACGCTGAACCCCAGTTCTGGGAGGAGTGAACTACACGATGGCTGGGGGCTGGGGGCGGCCCAGAGGCCCTGCAGCAAAGAGGGTGTCAGATACAAGGCAGTCTGGAGAGAGGGAGGTGCGGTTGGGGCAGGCAGGGCCTTGGGTGGGCCTGGGACTGTTCTGGCATGAGGAGAAGCTCAATGGATGCTTTGTGGGCAGAGGCCAGCATGGCAGCAGAGCCTCCAGGAGGTTCCCACAGTGGGGACAGCAGTGGTGGGAGTGCCAGGAGGTGGGCAAGTGAAGGGCTTAGGGGATGTTCTCTAAAGATCTGCCTCAGCAGACTTTCTCAGGGGGCAGTGAGGTGCTGGGGTTGGTTGGGGGCAAGCGAGCACCGGAGGTGGAGCAGGAGGTGGCAGAAGCTGAGGCCTCCATCATGGGCATGGTCTGCTCCGGGCGTGTGGCAGCCTGACATGGTCAAGGGGAGGTGGCTGTCCCCACAGTGAGCACCACCCTGGGGAGCTCAGCAGAGCTTTGAGCACAGGGAGTAGGGCATGGTGGGAGAGGCCCTGAGGGGATGTCCCAGAGGAAAGACTATGGGGGTCAGGGACCTGTGGGGAAGGGCAGCACATGAGTGGATGAGTGGAAATCTGGTGGCTGAACTAGGGTGTAGTGAGGGGCTGGCCCTGAAGGCAGTAGGAGGTGGGTCAGGAGCTGAGGCTGGTGGGGTCCATGGGAGACTGTCAGGTGGCAGCCCCTCCAGCACGAGTTTGCTGACAGGAGCGATTCCTGAGGAGGAGTGCAAAGCAGAGAACAGACGCCCCCGGGGTGCATGGGATGCAGGGTGGGGGGCTGGAGATGGTGAGGAAATGATCTCTGGGAAACAGCCACACTGCCTGCAGGGCCCGCCTGGGGGAGGGGCTGTAAGTACATGTGAAGCTGTCCGCGGGAGAAAAGGCCAGGGTAGTTAGAGAAAAGGCTCTGATGGTCCAGGCAGGACAGGATAGCCACATAGAGGGCAGGTGGTCCGAGATGAGGAGAGGGAGTGCCTTTGTTTGTATCTCAGCAAGAATCTGACCAGTGACAGAGGGGATGGTGACCATCTTTTTTGTCACTTGCTCCCCAGAAGCTGGGGAAACTGTGACCTCTGATACCTCAAAGATGCTGAAGCTGGCCGAGCAGTGTCTGGAGAGGGCCCAGTCAACAGCTGCCAAGCTTGGTGGGTGTCCAGCAGAAAGCTTTCTTGGGTCACCCACCCCGGCCCTAGCTCAGTCTGGCTCAGTGGGGCCCCTATGCGGATCCGTGGCTGTACGTGTCTTACAGGGAAAACATGCCTGAGGCCAGCCATGCCTGTGGCTGCACCTGTGCCCTCCCCTGCTAGTCGACACCGCCGGGTATACTCAGATGAGGGAGGGAAGCTCTCTCCGTTCCTGCCACCTGAGATCTTCCAGAAGCTTCAGGTCGTGGAGTCACAAAGCTCTAAGAAGTAAGATGGGACAGCACAGCATATGGGCTAAACCTGGGTTTGGAGGCACGGTGAGATAACTGTGGTGGCTTTAGTCAAAAGGAATCCTAGAATGGAAATAACCTGGTGCCTAGCAGAAGCAAATGCAAATTGTCTCTGGAGAAAAGCACCTTCAACTTCCATGAAATGAGTGGTACATAGTCAAAGACAACCATACATAAAAAGAAGTTTGAGCAGTAGCAGAAACACACCTGAAAACTCTTCAGATAGAGTTATGGGACACAGATTATAACACAGTCCTGCTCTCTATATTCAGAAAAATAAAAAGAAAGTTTTAAAATACCTTTAGGGAAGAAGAAACTGTAAAATCTGACTCTTGTTTATAATAGAGGTCAAATAAGAACCAAGTAGTAATAAGAAATACTGAAATTATTTTTTTTAATTAATCAAAAACAATGGAAACAAATTATATTCTCTTGTAAAAATACACACGTGGACCCAAAAAGAAGTGTACAAGTTTGTGACAGCAGAGTGGACATAGCTGAAGAGAGAATTAGAGAACTGGATAAAAGGTTAAAGGTTTTCCTGAATGGCTCACACACACAAAAAGAAAAGATGAAAAAGACATGGAAGGTCTATCCAGAAACAGATGACAAAGAAAATGTAAGAGGAGCATTATTTGAAGAGAGAAAGACAATTTTCTTTATAGAGCTGATGAAAGACCCCAAGACACAAATGCCAGAACCCCAGCAGGGTAGGCAAGAGGACGGGCTCCTCCTGCTGCAGGTTCTGAGCCACTGCTCACTTTGTCTCTGCATGTGCTGCTCTGGGGCAGGGCCAGGCACCAACTCCCATCCCAGGACAGTCTTGTGCCCCACAGCCTACCTCCTCCCAGCCATGAAAGCAGGGAGATATTAGACTGAAACTTTGGATGGTGAGAGGGCTGTCAGTGGCTGTTACAGAGTACTGTGACCTCCCTTTCGTGGGCTGCAAACTAGCTGTTTAGGCCGCATGGTGCCTTCAAAGAGTTTCATACTATTCAGAAACTCAAATAACTGAGTTGCTTAAAGGTCTGGAGTCCAGGCAGTAGGGCCATATTTCAGGGGGGCAGGTGTCTCCCATCCACCCCAGACGTCCTCTCTCCTTTACATTTCTGCTGGCCCTCATCACCACCTCCTCACCTTGGGGCCTCAGGGGAGGGTCAGGAGGGGTCCTCAGATGACTGGAGGGTTTGTGGGCTTCCTGGAGCCTGGCCAGCAGCTTGTCACCATTTCAGGGAGCTGACACCCCTGGAAGAGGCCTCCCTGCAGAATCAGAAGCTGAAGGCTGCCTATGAGGCCCGGATGGCCCGGCTGGACCCCAGCCAGGCCATGCAGAAGACATCCCTGGTGAGTGGGGCCCAGGACCATGTGGAGTGGGGGTACCAGGGGGGCAGGCCTTATTCCCTCTTCCTGTCCTAGACCCTGTCCCTGCAGCGCCAGATGATGGAGAACCTGGTGATCGCTAAGGCCCGGGAGGACACAGTATCCTTTCCATCCAGCCTTGGGGTCCAGAGGCTTAAGCTGAGGGAGGAGGCAGGGAGTAGAGGTGCCAGAGCCCAGCATCCTTGTTGGGGTCGGGGGGCAGTGGTTCCTGCCCAGCCTGCTTTGTCTCGCCTCCTGGCCTTTGCACAGGCCACCCTGCCCCTCCCAGCACCCACAGACTCCTCTCCACCCCTCAGGTCGACTAGGACTTGCCTTCTTCCACCCACCCCACCGGCCCGTGGCCGGCAGGGCTCAGGGACGCCGGGGGTCCATACATGCCACTCAGAAAGGGCCTTGACTCTACTGCCCCAGCTGCAGAGGAAGATGGAAGAGCGCCGGCTGCGGCTCCAGGAGGCCGCCAACAAGTGCGTCCCTGCTTCAGGTCCCGGGACTTCGGGGGGTGGGGGAGCAGGTGGGGGCTCCCGCGCCTGCCTGTCCAGCCCTGAGGTCCCCAGACCTGTCCTTCCTTCCAGGAGGTTCTGCAGCCAGGTTGCCCTGACCCCCGAGGAGCGGGAGCAGCGGGCCGTCTATGCTGCCATCCTGGAGTATGAGCAAGACCATGTGAGTGCTGGGCGGGGCTGGGTGGGGAGGTCTAGTCCCGGGGGTGCAGCCTTGGTGAGGGAGGAGGGGCTTCCCGGGGCTCTCTCCCAAGGGCTCCTGTCCTGCAGGACTGGCCAAAGCTCTGGAAGGCCAAGCTCAAGAGGAGCCCAGGGGACCTGTCCCTGGTGACCAGTCTGGTCTCCCACCTGCTCAGGTATTGGGCCTCAGCTCCCTCCAGCAGGCTGCAGGCTGTGGGCAGAGGAAAGGATTAAGAGGGAAAGAGGAGGTCTGGGGTGACTGCAGGGGCAGTAGGCCCCTGATGGCCTTTCACAGGCCTTCTGCCTTCTCAGAGGGGAGGGACATTTGCCCACAAGGTTTATCCGTGAGTCCCTTCTCTGAAACCCCTCACAGTGGGGCCACATGACCAGTGGGTGGGGGGTTGGGCAGGCTTTGTAGCCCCCACCCCAGAGCCTGGTGAGGAGGCTGCAGCCGCCAGACCTACAGGGCTGCCCTCTACACTGCTTCTACCCCACTCACAGCGTTCCCGACCACCCCATCTCCCAGCTCCTGAAGAAGCTCCAGTGCGCGGTGTACCGGGCGCTGTACCCCATCGTGAGCAAGGGCGCCGCCCCCGGCTGCTGTTCCCTGCCCCCCGATGCCGACGGGCTGCTGGCTCCTGGAAGCCGGCGGCTCCGGCCTTCTCAGAGCCTCTACTGCATGCCTTCCCCGCTGGAGCCCAGCCCGGCCCCAAAGCCCCCAGACGGCCCTTGCGCCAGCCCACCCCGCCCCGGCAGCCCCGCAGGGCCTCCCTCACCCCAGCTGCTGGGCAAGGACAGCTCATTCGAGGACCTAGAACAGTTCTTGGCTACTCCTGAGAGCAGGGGCCGGGGCCCTGGGGAGCGGCCTGAGCCCCAGACCCCAGGGGTGAGGAAGGAGCCTGTGCTGGAGCAGCTGAAGGGCACCGTGCAGGACATACACGATGCCATCGGTGAGGCCCCAAGACGGGCGCTTGGGCGGCTGCATGTGACCCTGTGACCCCAGGGATAAGGGCTCACCAGGCCGCAGGGTTTCAAGGGGAGGGGAGGCAGGGCCAGGTAGAGCGCCCTCCCAAGGAGCCCAGAAGCAGCCTGCGGAGAGGCCCACCCCGAGGAGGCTGTCTCTGCGGGGCGGGGCTGGAGGTCCCCGCTGAGCCGGCTCTGCTCCCGGCAGACAGGCTGCTCTCGCTCACCCTCCTGGCTTTTGAAGGCCTAAACACGGCCGCCTCCAAGGACCGCTGCCTGGCCTGCATCGAGGAGCCGTTCTTCTCCCCACTGTGGCCCCTGCTGCTGGCCATCTACAGGTGGGGCCCCGCCCCCGAGGTCCACCTGGGTGCTACTCTCCGCGGACGCCTTCCCTTCCCGGCCTCAGGTGTTTTGGGTTCGCAGGCGGTGCCACGCCCACCGTCCAGGATTCTGGGTGTGGCCGGCTCCCTCAGCCGGGTCTCAGTCCGCCCCGGGGCCGGGGTCTTTGGGCCGCTGAACCTGGCCTCTCTCCACCCCAGGAATGTTCACCGCCTGCGGGAGGCGGCCTTGAGCCGGAGCATGGAGCTGTACAGGAATGCGCCCCCGGCAGCCATCGGCGTCCCCACAAGGCTCCTCCCGCAGGACCCCGAGGCCGCGGGAGCGGGCCCCTACCCCTACTGCGCCGCAGCCCAGGAGCTGGGGCTGCTGGTTCTGGAGAGCTGCCCCCAGAAGAAGCTGGAGTGCATTGGTGAGGGGGCGGTTTGGGAAGGGAGAGCAGTGTCCCTTCCCACGGGGCACCCTGAGTCCGCACCTCTGAACCACAGCCTGGTCCCGTCTGGTGGGGAGGAGTCCCTTGGGACAAAAGAGGTGCTCGTCCTGCCCTGCCCGGTCCTGCACGGGGTCGGGGTGCGGCGGTGCCCCGGGCCGGTTTGGGACGCCGTCCCCACCCCCTCACCCGAAGCCTGGCTTCTGCGCCTCAGTTCGGGCCTTGCGGGTCATCTGCGCCTGTGCGGAGGATTACTACCGGGCCCGGGAGGCTGCCTTGCAGCCTGGCATCGCCGCTATGTGAGTCCCAGAAGGGTGCGATTGTGAGGTTGGGGTGGGGCTGGGGGCCGGGGGGCGCTGGGCTTGTCTGTGGCTGCCTTCAGAGGCTCAGGAAAGCAGAAACGCTTCACCCTGACCCGGCACTGGGCGCTTGGGGTTTCGCGTTGCTTCTCCTTAAGGACAGGATGGCCCTTTGCCACCAAAGACCCCTGGCTCCAGCCCTGCAGACGACAGGGCCCTGCCCCTCTGTATTCTGGTGGCATTCTCGAAGGCTGTGCCTCCCCTCTGTCTCACACTTGGGGAAGCCTCCTTAGTCTTTGCCCAGACTCCGGAGGCAGGTAGGGGCCTTCCCCACCGTGTCCTGCCTTAACTCACCTGGGCCAGCCTAGAGCTGGCAGTCTCCTGCCTTGGTACTGGTGAACCCTCGGCACCAGCCAGGGCTCTGCCTCCTGCTATCCTGTGCCAGAGACCAGGGTCACCCTGAAGGCACCTGTGCTTGTAGCCGAGTGGGCAGGCTGTGGTGCCTACCTGTGCAGAGGCCTGGGGTTGCTTTCACCATTTTACCATCTGGCCTCCAAAAAAGTTGTTGCAGGTGAAAGGGTCCCAGAACTACAAGTGTTTCAGAGTCCAAGTCCCCACACAAGCTCCTTCAGGATTTCTGAGGAGCTAGAGAGGGTGGTGAGTGGCTGCAGGTGTGTGGCTCCCTGGGAAGTGGGAACAGGAGTCCCTGGTCTGTGCCTTCATGCTTCTGGCAGAGAGCACTGACTTGTGGGGCCTTCACCGGGGGTTTGACCATCCCTCAGGAACTCCCTCACTGAGAAGCTTCCTGCATCAGGTCTGGGATACCAGGCGTGGCAAATGAGTGACCCTGATCCCAGGAGTGAATAGGCTGCCTGGGAATATGGGCCTCCCACTCCAGCAGCCTGTCCCTGGGCTCGGGCAAGTGCACAGGAATGAGGAACGGTTCCTCCAGCTCTGCAGCACAGGGTCCCCATTCAGGATGGCCTCAGTGCTCCCAGATCTTCTGTCATGCTGATCTAAGCCCACCCCTATCCCCTGTGGCTGGTGGGTGGGAGGAGCACAGAGAGCAGCCAGCAAGCTCAAGGCTGCTCCAGGGACTGAGCTGTAGCTTCAGGCTTTTGGGGACAGAGCAGGCCCCCCTGCCCAGGTCCCTGGAGCCTCCTGGCTGCATGTGTGTCTCCCCAACAGTGGTGCTGATGACTTGCTGCCCATCCTGTCCTTTGTGGCGCTGAAGAGTGGCCTCCCTCAGTTGGTGTCGGAGTGTGCAGCCTTGGAGGAGTTCATCCATGAGAGGTGGGGTCTTTGAGCCTGTCCCTGCCCCACCCTCAGCACGTGGCCCAGAGGTGCCCCCGACAGCCCCTATGGGACCTCAGCAGTGAGGTTCTGCCCTGCAGCCCCTCCAGTGACAGGTACCCGTGTGTCGCCTCCATGCAGGTACCTGATTGGAGAGGAGGGCTACTGCCTGACATCCCTGCAGAGCGCCCTGAGCTACGTGGAGCTGCTGCCCCGGCGGGCCCTGGGCAAGTAGTGGAGGACTGGCCGGCCAAGGACTGGCCAGGAGGCACCTGTGCGGGTCAGCAGGCCAGCCATGGAGGGGCTCTTGCCCCCACCTGACTTCGGCCCCCAGGGCTTGGGGAGGCCTCTCTGCTCCTGGTAGGATGAACATCCTGGCGGCTCGGGCCGCTGACAGCGTGAGGACTGAGGGGGCTGTGGGCCTGGCCGAGGGCAGCTCTGCTCCCCTACATTTCTGTGACGTTTGGAGCCCCCGAGCCAGGTTGTTGTCTGAGTCAAGAAGAGAGCTGATCACCCCCATAGAGGCCCGAGGCCCAGGTGGGTTCAGACCATGCTGTTTATTTATTGGACACTGACCACTCTGTCCTGGAGGCCCAAGTGTCCCCAGGGCATCTACCCATGTCTGGGATCTCTGAGCCACACTTCACCCTTGGCAGTGGGCATGGAAATCCTGAGACCCCCACCAATCCCCACCCCCACTCAGCCCCTGTGGGGTCAGTGCGAAGCCTGGGTCAGCACCTGCCTGTAGCCCACCACCTGCCCACAAACTGTTACAGGCCCCTGGGCAGCCACTGACCCAACTGGAAATAAAAAGGTCACTGGCATCTCCCTCTACGTGGCTCATTTGCCCCCCACCCCACTGGCCAGCCCAAGGCCTGGGCAGTACAGCCACGCCTGGCTGAGCAGCAGGAACCAGACAGTCCCAGAGAGCCCAGGGGGCCATTGCCAAACTCAGCCTGCCTCCCAGCCCTCTGCCCAGGAGTGGGGTCTTGCAGGGGCCACTCGCTCTAGCATTAGACACTCTGTGGGGCCTAGTGGGTTGGTAGGGTCAGAGGTCATCACTGGGCAGGACCTAAGCCTAGAGCACTTATCCTGAAGAGTTCTCTGGAGTCAGCTTTGCTCTCCAGGTGGGCAGCACACCCAGGGGCTCCTGGAGAATACAAGACAGGTGGCCTGGCCGCAGCCCCAGACAGCATCTGCCAGGGAAGGAGGTGGGTGGTTTGCCCCCCATGGCAGAGCCTCGGCCCCCTACCACGGCAGAGGCCCATCATGGGAGGAGTGGGCAGGTCCCTAGGAAAGGCTCAGTTGGACTTGACTGTCCATCCTGTGTGCACAGTATCCCAGGGCTCTGCAGGAGACCATGAGGAAAGTGAGGCATGAGGAGGTGACTGCCTCCTCCAGGCCACACCTCCCAGAGCAGAGCTGGCTTTGAGCCCAGCAGGTTGACTCCAGAGGCCAGAGGGTACCAGTGGACATAACCTGAAGAGCAGGCACAGGCCCAGTGCACTGGGGCAGCTGTCTGTCTCGGGAGCCTTTGTGAGCAGGAGTCCCCTGCCCACCAGCACCCCAGGAACAAACAAGGAGGCACCCACCCACTCACCCTGCCCTGCTCTCAGAACTTGCGGCCTCTGAATTCCTGCCCTTGTCTCCCACCCCTGCCCTCTCCAGAGGAAAGCCCCCAGCCCTGGACACAAGTCCCAGCCAGCTGTGAAGCCTGGGGAGGATGATACCCCTGGTCCAGGGCTTGGTGGGGACATCTCGAGGATGGGACTGTAAAGTCTCCCTCACAGAGCAGGTGAAGGTAAATGTGGGTCTCAAGCTAGGCCTGACTGGGAAGGCCCCTTCCCCTGATCAGACAGCTTTCCTGCTGGTTATTCTGGGCCAGTCCTTTAGCCTCTCCCAGCCCGTGGCCCTCCATAGAATGAGTGAATGATGGATTCTTCACATAGAAAATCCTGCAGATCAACAACAAGAAAAAAGCCTTGTTCATAGACAGGCTATGAACAGTCTGTCTTCAGAAGAAGAAATTTTAAAAGCTAATCAGCATAAGAAGTGTCTGAAATCATTTTAAAAATCAAGAAATACAAAGTAAAACACAAGATAGGAAACCTAGGCATTGGACTGGCGAAGATAAGGTGGGAAAATCCAGAGGGCAGTGCTACCTGGGAGACAGGGCCACACGTAGTGTGCAGCATGCTGGGCCAAGGTAAGTATCAACTGATCCTCTCACCCACCTACTCCACTTGCGGTTGTAGCCCAAGGTCACAGGAGGCAGAGCAGCCTGCTGGGTGACAAGCCAGTCCACTTGGTGGCTTAAACACAGGACAGCCATTTGCTTTGCTCTTGAAACTCCTGTTTCGGCAGGATTCAGTATGGAAGTCTCATCTCTGCCCCCCTCCAGCATCAACTAGGTCAGCTTTCAAGCTGGGGTGACACAGGGTCCAGGGCTTAGGGTCATCTGGAGGCTTGCCTACCCCTCTGCCATCAGCAAGGGCCTTGGGGCTGTGAGGACAGTCATACGAGGCCCACATCCATTTCCTGTAACTAACTAGATGCCATAACAAAACACAAACTGGGGAGCGCAAAACAACAAAAGTTTACTCTCAAAGTCCTAAAGTCTTAAATCAAGGTGTCCACAGAACCATGGGCTGGCAGAGTGCCAGACAGATCCCTTCCCTGCCTCGTCCAGCTCTGGGGGCTCTTGTAGCCTCTGCCCGTGGCTGCAAGTCTCTGTGTCCATCATATGCCTCCTCTTGAAGTGTGTAACCTTCCTCCTCGTAAAGACACTGTTCTGACTTGGCTTAGGGTCCACCCTCATCCAGTCTGACTTCGTCTTAACTTGATTATATAAGCTCACTTTCCCAGGTTCTGTGGAATTTGAATTTTATCTAGCCCTTCATACAGTTGCTGGCATCCCCCAGCATGTGACTAGGTTCCAAGAGTAAGCATCTCAAGACAACAAGGCGTTTTTGTGACCTAACCTAGGAAGTCACACACTGTCATTTTCATTCTGTGTCCTCTATGGAAGGACGGTGCCAAGACCTACCCAGGTTCAAGGGTCCCACCAGAACAGGGGCCTGCTCCCTGGAGCAGCACACACAATCCAGAGAAAGCACCTGCAGCCACTGAGGGCCCAAGTGGAGCAGCAGAGCAGGACACGAAGCAGAACACTGTCCACACATGGGCCTGCACATTGGCAACAATGTGCTCCAAGGGTGTGTCCACCGCATTCAGCGATCGCCTTTGTGGGGGAGGGGAGCCGTGGGCAAGGCCATAGGAGATGCCACAGAGCGGCAGGCGCTGTGCACCCACCATAAACCACTGTAAACTGAGGAGCGTAGAAAGCGCAGCTGTTCTTCCTTCACACAAGGATGCACTTGGAGGTGTGCGAAGTCAGATGTCCCTTCAGGGTTGATGCGAGCCCGGAGGGGGCTGAGTCAAGTAAACAGTAAGTGAAAGATTGGAATGTTCAGCGGTGCTCGGCAAAACACCGCTCGGCTCAGATTCCCTACTTGGTTATGATATTCTTCTCAAAGTATAGAAATTTTTTCCCCAGTCAGGTCCCACTTGGCGTGGAGAGGTTAGAGTCCCAGAAATCGCGGAGCCTTGCCCGCCCAGGGAGCGAACCCCTCCCTCACCCTTCCTCCACACAGTCTTAACGGTGAGTTAGGCAGGAAAACCAAAATAAGGAAATTGGAAGCTGTGGCCCTTCTGGGCCTGGATGCCTGGAATCTTTGACCGAGTCAAAGAGGCCCACGTTGCTGTTCTGTTTTTTCTTTTGGGAGGCACGCACGAGGAACTCCCCAGCCCACGAATGGAACCCGGGGCCCCCAGCAGCGGAAGCGCGGAGTCCTACCAAATGGACCCCCGGGTTGCTATTTTAAATCACACGGAAACGCACGTCTGGCGCCCACCTTGAGCGCCGGCTCCGCCCTCGTCCCCATGTCTGTGTCAGGCCACGAGGAGGGTCTACCTCGGGGTAGCCCCGCCCTCAAGATTCGTCCCGGGACCCCTACGTGCCCACGAGGAGCCCCGGTACCTGCTTCCCTGGCGGCCTAGCCTTCCCAAGGGACCAGCTCTGGCAGTCTGCCGCCGCGGCAGGAGAGCGCCCCGTGCCAGCCTGGGTGGGAGCGCCCGCCGTGCACCCCTCACTCCGCCCCGCGGGCAGTGCAGGTGCGTTGCATTAGTGCTCCCCTTCCCCGACCAGGCCCCGCCCCCGAGGAGACTCCGCCCAGAACGTCAGGGCCAAAGCCGAGGGGCGGAGCCGCCCCCAGCGGAAGCGCGCTATTGCCTGCTGAGAAGCCCGAACGGAGCGGCTGGCGCTTGGCACCGCTGGGGGCAGATAGGTAGGGCGGTGGGCTGCTGGGCAAAAGCGGATTTCTGCTTGGGAAGGGAGACTCAGCTGGCGCAAATCTCCAGAGAACAGGGTGCTGTGGACAGCAGGGGCGCTCAGCTGGGGGTGAGGGGGTACTGTGGACGCAGGCGGGGACTCTGGAGGCGCGGAGCACGCAGGGAGGGGCCTCTGGGTGCTGACACCCTACTCCTGCCCGTCAGCATGGGCAGTAGCTCACTGTCCGAGGACTACCGCCTGTGCCTGGAGCGGGAACTGCGGCGCGGCCGCGCGGGCGTGTGCGGGGATCCATCGCTGCGGGCCGTGCTCTGGCACATCCTCGTGGAAGACTTCGACCTGCACGGGGCGCTGCAGGATGACGCGCTGGCACTGCTCACCGACGGCCTGTGGGGGCGCGCCGACCTGGCCCCCGCGCTGCGCGGCCTGGCCCGTGCCTTCGAGCTGCTAGAGTTGGCCGCCGTGCACCTGTACCTGCTGCCGTGGAGAAAGGAGTTCACAACCATCAAGGTAGGGTGCCGGGCCGCATGGAGGTTCCCTGCCCCGGCTACTGGGTGCTAGGCACCGCCCGGACGGGGGCTACCGTTGGGATGAGGGACTGCAGGTGTCCACAGAGCCAGATGGGTTTCAGAGGGCTCAGTGTGCCAGTGTCCTGGGCGTGTTGGAGCATCTCTTGGCTGAGGTTTCCCTTGGTACTCCTAGGGTTAAGAACACCTGTCTGGGTACCTGCCTTCTCAGGGAATCCTGCCTCTTAAAGCTTGTATCGCTGCCCTAAGAGCGGCCTTGTGGCCTGTTACCATAGAAACCCTAGGACAGGTGCATGGGAAGGATCATTCTATGATCACCCTAATCCCTCCAGGATGTGGGCTGATCCCGTTTGTAGAGGAGGACATAGGGTGGATGTATTTCCTATGAAGTAGGCAGGGGCTGGGGGTACCCCTGCATGCCCTAGGGGAGCTGGCCTAGACAAGAACCTTAGCTCACCCCCCAGCCTGGGTAGAGGCTGTGCCCAGGGCCGGCCTGGCCCCTCCAGGTGAGCTGCCGGCTGGCAGGAGGGGGCAGGCTGCTTTGTGCTCCGGAGCTAATTCACAAGAGTGGGAAGATAATGACGTCACTGGGCACGTGGGCGGCTGCCTCCGCTGGTTGTCATGGCAACAGCAGCCTCTCTCAGGGACAGTGAGCTCTGGGGCTCACCGCTCCACAGGACATCTGCTAGGGCTTTCATTCATCCATTCTGACCAGAGGGCAGGATCCAGCCCCACAGGGGCCAAGAGCAGAATGGGCAGGCCTGTTCTTGAGACGCTAACTGGCTTCAGTGTTGAGCAGACCTGTATGGGATCTGCTGTGGCTTGGGGCAAGAATCCATTTCTTCCTCTGGGAAGCAGACAAAAGAACAGTCCAGCATAAGGTCCATTGTTGAGGGGTGAAGGCACAGCCCTGGGTATAATCTTACACACAATAGCTCCCCCATGTGTGGCTCTAAGCAGAGCACTCATGAGGTCCCAGATGTCACAGACTTGCAGACACATGGGAGACACAGATCACCATCCTAGGAAACTTTTAGTTCCTCTGCAGTCTGGAGCCTCCCAAAACTACACATTCCATCCATGTGGTGGGAAAGCTACACAGCCCTCTTTCCTAACAAAGAAAGCTCTCAGAAACTGCAAAAGTAGAGCTCAGAATAAAGTGTTTAGGTGGCTACCTGCTCAGAGAAGCAGAAAAACACCTCTATTTTTTGTTTGCATAACCAGACACTCAGCAGGTACACAAGAAACTAACTAGAGGAGCAAACCTCTACAGGTGACAGGAGGTGGAAGGGACTCTATGATGCAGGCGAAATGTATCAGACTTTTAAAAAAGATTGTGACGCCTAGGCCTGCCTCAGCCAGTAATATTAGAACCTCAGGGGTGACCCGAACACCTGTTTTTTTCTTTTTTGGCTGCACAGCTTTCGGGATGGATACCAGTTTCTCAACCAGGGACTGAACCTGGTGGAGGGAGTAGAGGAGGACATGAGATGAATGCATCTCCTATGAAGTAGGCAGGGGCCGGGGGTACCCCTGCATGCCCTAGGGGAGCTGGCCTAGACAAAAACCTAGCTCACACCCCCAGCCTGGGTAGAGGCTGTGTCCAGGGCTGCACCCCCTGGAAGGGAGCTCATCGGGTCTGCAGGAGCGGGGCTGCCACCAACTGACCCCCTCCCTTGCAGACGTTCTCCGGGGGCTACGTGCACGTGCTAAAGGGCGCGCTCTCGGAGGACCTCCTCATCCAGAGCTTCCAGAAGATGGGCTACGTGCGCAGGGATGCCCACCGCCTCATGGTGGCTGCCCTGCCCCCCGCCCGCCAGCTGGTGCAGGTGGCCCTGGGCTGCTTCGCCCTGCGGCTGGAGTGCGAGATCCTGGGTGAGGTGCTGGCGCAGCTGGGCACCAGCGTGCTGCCAGCTGAGGAGCTGCTTCAGGCACGGCGGGCCAGTGTGGACGTGGCCTCCTGCGTGGCCTGGCTGCAGCAGCGACTGGCCCGTGAGGAAGAACCACCACCCCTGCCCCGCCGTGGCTCCCCCACCGGGTGCCAGGCCCGGCTGGACCTGTACCGGGACGTGCAGGAGGACGAGGGCTCAGACGAGGCCAGCCTGTACGGGGGGCCCTCGCCCGGCCCTGACTCTCCCACCTCAGAACTGGCCTGTCAGCCTCGGTTCTGGGAGCAGAGTGCCAGACTGTGGGGGGCGGGGGGCGGGCCATGGGAGCCGGCTGAGGTCAGCAGCCCCACCTCCGGGGCCTCAGAAGAGGAGGAGCCTCAGCCCGAAGCCTTCTCCTTCCTCTCACTGCGTAGGGAGCTGCTTAGTCGGCCTGGGGACCTGGCCCCTCCCCATGCCCCTAGAAGCCCTGAGCAGGCCAGCCCGCCACCCATCCCAGAGCCCCCTGGCTACCAGATGCACACTTGCCTGGCCCCAGGAGCCCTGCCCGCCCTCTGCTGCGACACGTGTCGCCAGCTGCACGCCGCCCACTGTGCTGCCCTTCCCAGCTGCCACCCCGGCCACAGCCTGCGCACCCTGCGTGGGAACAGCCAGCGGCGTCTGTGGCTGCAGCGAGCCCAGGTGGACGCCCTGCTCTACGACAGCCCTGCGGCCGGGCCCTAGACCCACCTGGCCCCAGGGCAAGGGCTCTCCGGAGAAACTCCGTGGTGCTTTTCTGGGGCTTGTCCCACCTCAGGCCCCGCCCACTGGCCACCCTGCTCCTCCTGCCATGTGGAGTCTGTACCCTACCAGGTGAGGTGGGGACTCACCCTCCATGGACAGCTCCCCGCTGGTCCCACCCCCGACTCTGGAAGGCAGGGTGGGAGACCTCAAAGGCTGCCCACCCCAGATCCAGTGGTAACGGCGCACAGATGCCAGCAGCCATCCCCAGCTCACTGGACTGGGGGTGCTCTGCCCACCGGGATTCCTGGGGCAGGTACCAGTCTTCTGTGGGCCTCTGCTCAATGGTGCCCCCACCCCAGGCCGTCTGCCCCCCTCCCCCCACACCTGTCACGTCACACAAATCACAACCTCCAAGTACATTAAAGGACACTGGCTCCAACCGCGTCTGAGGAAAGCGTTTATCTCTCGAACCACCCCCATTCCCCATGGGCCTCAGAGAAGGGGCGTGGGCACAGGGCACAGCGCAAGGTTCTCACTCTAGGGGTCACAGAGCAGCTCAGACTCAGTCCACATCTCCATCCCTCCTCCCCTCTCCGTGTCTCCCTAGCCCCACCAGGGGGTCACCTTGGCCTCTCCATTCCAGGCAGATCCTGCAGATCAAGTGGGGACAAAAGTGACCATACGAGGTCTGAGGTCTGCTTGTCCCAAGCCAGCAACACCTGCTGAGACGGGCTCAGCCAGGTTTCCTCCTGGGAACCGAGGGCCTGAGGCCTGGCCACAGGTCGGACCCAGCCCAGCCGCAACGTGGAGTCACAGCCCGGTGGGCCGGCCTCTGGGTGGCTGGGCCCTCAGAGTGTACCGCTGGCATCACCCCCAAGGTCCACACTCTGCTGTCCCAGGGCAGAGGTGGGCAGGGGCACAGGAGGCGGCGTACTCAGCTGGAATACCTCCACCTGTCAGGGTCTGCCGCGCCGGCTCTGGCTCTCAGTGCCCAAGGATGTGGCCGGGGTGGCACGGTTGTTACGATGGTGGGGGAAGGTGGGCATGAGCTCCGGCTCGCAGGCTGGGGGTGGGGGGAACGGACTGCATCAGCCCTGAGTGAGGGAAGGGCCCCACGCTACCCTCTGCTCCCCTCCTGAGCCTCCCTATGTGGCCCAAAACAGCCCCTACCCGCCTGGGCCCCACCACCCACCTGCCTTAACCCCTACCCTACACAAGGGCCCCCGGCCAGGTGCCAGCGGGGAAGACTCACGCAGGGGCTTCTCCTTGAAGTAGGAGCTCTCCAGGCAGTCACCGGCCGTCGCCCTGGAGAGGAGAGCTCACTGTTCACAGGGCCCAGGCCCAGTCAGGCTTGTCTCCCGCACAGCTGCCCCGCAGAGCGCCCCCTGGTTCCCCTCCACACAAGAGAAAGTTGGGTAAACCAACAGAACCCCACAAAATCGGGCCTGACTCATGCACGTGTGGGGCTCTCTCAGCACCTTTTCTTAGGGTCGTACATGAAGAGGAGGTTCATCAGGCGCAGGCCAGCCTCTGAGAGCCACGGGAACTTATGCTTCAGGTTGTTGTAGGGCTGCTTCCGCAGGCTGTACTGGCTGGCCAGCGGCAGCTGAGAGAAGCCCTGTGGGGAGGGGCCGGTAAAGGCCAATGGCCAGCAGGGGCAGGAGGGAGGAGGGCGGGGCTGGCACTCACCGGCCAGATGTTCTCACTGGGGGTCCCCAGCAGCTGCACGATCAGGTCCACCTGGTGGATCTCGGAAGTGCCGGGGAGAAGGGGCTTATGGGCCAGCAGCTCAGCCAGGATGCAGCCCACCGCCCTGCAGAGGAGTGCGGGGTCTCCTCTCAGCTCCCTGGCTCCGCCTGGACCAGTGCCCCAGCTGCTGGGGCGGAGGCTGGGGGCAGAGCTGGGAGGAGGTCATGATGGGATGACCACTGGGGTCTCCAGGTGAGTCACGTGACCTGGCCTCAGCAGGCCTCTTATGGCCACGAGGGCAGGTCCTCAGTGATGGGGCTGTCTCCCTCTGCCTCTCAGGACCCCAGGCATAGGCCCATCTTCTTGGGAGCTGGGGAGACCCCAGCCCCAGAGCTGTCCACCCCCCCGCCCCAGGTCCCACAAGACCACCCCACTGTCTGAGAGGCCTGGGAGCAGCGTCCACCTCTCACCACATGTCGATGCTGGTGGTCTGCGTGGTGGTTCCCAGCAGCAGTTCAGGGGCTCGGTACCTGCGAACAGAAGCCCCTGCTTTGCATCTGGCAGTTCCTCTCCTCCAGCCTGGCCTCCACAGGGCACCCACCGGCCACCACCCTGCCCTGAGAGCCAGAGACAGCCTGGGATGAGGGAGCATGAACCTCAGCTATGGCTGTCCCTTCCACGAAAGCTTGACAAACATGCTGCTATTACTGGGTGAGCCCTGAGTGCTGCAGTGTCCTATGCCGGCCCTTCTACACAGGCGGGGGTGAGTGACAGCACAACGCAGCCTGCCCTGAACCACAACCCGTTTTGCTTCAAAATGTCAAGTGAGAAGTAACTGCAGAAACCGGCGCTGTTCCCACGCTCCAGTGGTGAAGCCATCTCCCCTCTGAGCAGCGCCAAGGCCAGCTGGGGGCGGGGCTGCCTCAGGACAGAACAGCACCCCATCTGGATGGGCAGGTCCCTCCCCGTGACAGCACTGCTCTTTCTTGGCAGCTGAAAGACCTCCAAGATGCTCTGGCCACTTCAGCATGACCCACCCACACCCGCCCAAACTTCCCCTGGTCTCCAGGGACTTACCAGAGTGTGACCACCTTGGGAGTCATTGGCTTCACTGGGATGCCATAGGCCCGGGCCAGACCAAAATCC
Organism: Bos indicus; assembly: GCF_029378745.1. NCBI lineage: Eukaryota > Metazoa > Chordata > Mammalia > Artiodactyla > Bovidae > Bos > Bos indicus. The sequence goes on along the minus strand of NC_091777.1, from coordinate 15,193,887 downwards.
GCTGAGATGGAGGCAGAGGGATGGGAGGGAGAGTGTCACCCAGGGAAGGCTGACCACTGCCACCTCGAGCCAGTGTGTAGTGTGCAGGGAGCTTCTGGAGACCAGCCTGCCACCCCAGTGCAGGGGCACTCATGGACCCCTGCACCCACCTGTCTTCACGCAGCCCTTATCCGTCATGAGCAAGTTAGAGACCTTCAGATCCCTATGACAGAAAGATAACACCAGTGGTTCCCAGAAACTCGCATGCAGGAACAAGGTTGTTACCGCTGCAGCAACACTCAGAACGCTTCCCCACACATCTCGTCCTGTTTGTACTTTTTAGGAGGAGGAGCACAGGTAATGCAAGGCCATTCAGTAGCTGGAAACAGCAGAGAGCTCTCAGTGACTTCCTGAGAGGTAGAGTCCTGCCCCTGGTCCCCCCCAGGGCCGCACGAGCCACCCTGCACAGGGAGTCCAGGTCCCTCCCCGGCCATCTGCCTGGCAGAGGGGAAAACAGGTACTATGCTGTCCCGCCCTCCCCTGGGACCAGTTACAGGAGCTCCACTGCCTTGAGGTTGCTCTACTCCCCTGCGTGTTGGTGCTGAGTCAGTCTAGTGGTCACCCCGCCCCCAAGCCACAAGCCCCGCCCACCTGTGGATGATGAAATTCCGGTGCAGGTACTGGAGGCCCCGGAGCACCTGCAGCACGATGCACTTGACCTGCAGAAGGCCAGGAGGTCTGCTTTTGGCACAATGTGCCTAACAACGGCTTGGGAAGCCCCCCACCAGAGCCCCCACTCCCGGCCACCCCAGCCCACGCCTCCAACCTGGGCCTCAGAGAAGGGTGTTGGCATGTTCTCCAGAAGGCTGGCCAGGTCTTGCTCACAGTAGCCCATCACCAGGAAGATGCTAAAGTAAGAGGGAGAAACGCATGCCACCTCCCACCTCCTCCCAGGTGAGCCAAGGGAGCCTCCTGGGCAGCAGGAAGGGAAGTAGGGAGGGGGCTGGGCAGGGCCTAATGTGGGGGCAGCAAGCAGACCGACCGCTCACCTCTCCAGGTGGTTCCCCACAACCACCTCCTTCAGCTCCACAATGTTGGGATGGCGGAGGCGAAGCAGCAGTGTGATCTCTCGAAGGCTGCTGATGGGGACCCCTGCAACCAGCCTGGCCTTGGTGACCCCATCTCTGCAGCTGGCCCACTCAATGACCCCACCCCTGCAGACAGGGACCCCTGACAGCCAGCTGCCTCGGTGACTCCCAGCCCTACCTGGCAGAACTCTGCCTGCTACTTCATGGAGAAGCAAGGCCATCCAAACCAGCACCTTTAACCCTCTCCTCCTCCATCAAACACAAGCAGCTCTCTGTACTGACCACTGTGTATGGCAGCCAGCCCCCAGTGAGCACAGCACAGCCCTGCAAGCACAGGCGCCCAAGGGGCAGTCAGCAGGGGTGCGAGCAGCACACAGGGGCTACCTGCCCAGGCTTCAGTGGGAAAGCCCTGGGGAGGGTGACGCTGAGCTGAGACAGGAGAGGAGGCAGAGTCAGCCAGCAGGAAGGAGAGGACAGATGAAGGGAATGAACTGCACACGACTCAGGGGAACTGACGCTAGGGTGTGGAGGAGGGGTGATGAGCTGGAGAAGTCCAGGGGAGACAGGCAGGGCCAGACTGCAGCCCCCTAGAGACCAGCCTCCTTTGACCATCATGCAGGCGCCATTCAGGGAGCTCAGGCAACTTGCATCTTCCTAGACCCTCCCACTTGAGTGCAAGTGGTGCAGCGGCCCCTCCCAGCTCACCATCCTTCTCCTTGTCCATCCGCACTTTCTTCAGGGCGACAATCTCATCTGTGTGGGTATCCCGGGCCCGATCTGGAAGGGAAGCGCCTCCACAGTAGGATCCAGGCCCACCCCCTGCCCTCCTGCCACATGGGGGCACCCTTGCTCTTCTTCCTTGACTGCTGGTACCCTGTGCAAGCAATACTCCAACGCTGGGAGACAGGTGCTCCCTGGGGAGTCCCCTGGTTTGAGCAGATAGCGGGCCCCCAGCTAGAAGAGTCTCCCTAAACGTTTCCTTCTTAGAGTCGGAGTGCAGACCACTGCTTTGCGTTCTGTGGTTTCTGTGTTCTAACAGCAAATAATGTCCTTATCGTGAAAAAAGCAGCCTTATCTTTATGAAGCTGATCCCTAGAGCACTGTGGGGATTTCTGCAGCTTCCACACCCACGGCAGGGTGATACACACCGACGTCCCAGTGGCTGTGGCTACACTTCTGGCCACTGTCCCACGGTGCTACACTTGATCGTGTGATAGCGCCCTCCACTCACAGGGACACATGAACAATCTGATGCTTCCGTTCACTCAGTCGTAGTATGAAATCGACAGCAATTATACCAAGGATTAAAGGTCACCTGCACTCTCCTTCCAGCCCTGACACAGCTGCTGCCAGGACAGTCCCTGGGTCCCAGGCCTGCCACTGTAGCCACTCACATACGATGCCATAGGTGCCTTCCCCAATGCGATTCAGCTTCTCAAACTCCTTCACGCTCCGGCACCGTCCCAGCTGAAAGAGAGAGGTGCTGGCAGTGAGGGGATCTGGCAGCTAAGGGAACCAGAGATGGATACTGACACTTAAGCTGTTCCAAAGAGCCAGCACCTGTCCTGACCACACACTTGGGTTTGCGGGTGAGAAAATGGGGTGATGATACTGGCCAGACACTTTGAAAATGAAATCAAAGTCGGTCCAACCATTCCCTTTCAATCCCATGGTCCAGATGTGTGCTGCCTAAAAAGAGTAACTACCAGCCACATTTGGTTAAAATTGACTAAAATGAAACTAAAAGTTCATTTCTTCAGCTGCATGAGCCATGTGAAGTGTTCGAGGGCCCCATGCAGTTCATGGTGGCCACAGTGGACAATTCAGAAGACACAACGTTTCCATCATCACAGAAAGTCCACTTGAGCAGCAATGGTCTGAACTATGCTCTGGGCAATTCCCTGGTGGTCCGGTGGATAGAACTCTGTACTCTCAATGCCGAGGGTGAGGGTTGATCCCAGATCAGGGATCTGAAATCCCACAGGCTAAGCAGTGTGACCATAAATAAATAAATAAACAAAGCTCTGGACATGAAAAAGCTTGAAGACCTTCACAAAGCATCTACCAAACACAGTGGCAGAAACTGTCTCCAACATCCATACATTACTTCTTCCTCTGCGTTATGAAACAATCCCAAGGGAACATGGCAACCCAGATGGTGGCCCGAGTTCCCAGTCTCCCTTGCAGCTAGGTGTAAACATGTGACTAAATTCTGGCCAGTACGATGTACACAGAGGGACAAGCACCACTTCCTGACCAAAGGAAGCTGGTTGCTCTTCACTCCTTTCTGCCTCCTGAGGCAAGCTAGGATTTGGTGGAGCAAAAACTGACAACCTGAGTGCCTGCAAACCTGTGTGATGTTAGGGGCACCAGAAATAAAAGTCCCGTCCTTAAAGCACTGTATTTTGGGGTCTCCAAGTTCTAGCAGAGCCTGTACCCTAATACACCTTCATCTGTAGCACTTCCTTGTGGGTCGTACAACATGCGGCAAGTTTCAGGTTCTAAACTGCCCCTCTCTTGACTCTCTGCCTCTATTTACCTTGCCCTCCATCTTGGGAAACCAAGTTAGGGTCACCTGGCTCCAAATGAACCCTTCCCTCATCCCATCCCAACCTAATTGCTTCCCTCTTTCCCCCTCTCTCTGCGGAACCCCTGGTGCTTCCTGTACACACTGCCTTTAGCGGGATTTTGCTCTTGCTGCTCCCTAGGTCTAGCAAGCCCACCTGCCTCCTCATCTGTGCATCCAAAACCTAGTCACACTTTCCCGCCCAGCAGAAATGCTGCCCCTTCTCAAAACTGCTTCCTGAGCCCCAGCTGAAAACATTTCTTTCTCTGCAAAATCCCCTGACACTTTGGTCTTGCAGCACTTACAATTGCGCACTTTGCACTGTCCTCGTCTAGGTATGCCTTAACTGAGATTAGTTGCTGCGTTTCGGTGAACAACGCCGGGGGGACCGCTCAAGGCTGGCTCCTGCGCTCACTCATTCAGTCTGTTACCGTTCTTACTGGACACTGACGCGGCCTCGCACAGCACCAGCAAGTAGTCAAAACAACCCGCCACCAGGGATCACACCTGCCCCTGCACGAGCCGTCTACCTTAGTAAAACCACTCGAAGCCCCTAAGCTTCACCCTTCTCACCTCTACGAAGGGTGCTCGAAAGGACTAAGTGACTGACACACGGAGAGGCCCCGCACGGAGCAAGGCACAAGCGGAGCTGCCGGGTCACAGACGGACCCCGCCCAGTGTACCCACAGGCTGGTAGGAGACACGTCTCCAACACTTCCCACGACTATTCTCCCCTAACACAAGGCGCCCGTCCCGGACGCAAAACTAAGAAACGCCCGCGCTGCAGCGCGCTCTTGACGAGGAGGCCGGCGACCTGAGAGCCGGCCAGTCCCCGGGGCGGACGCTACCCTCGAGGACCGCTGGGGTTGCCGTTCCCGCTGCTGACGTTTCTGGCGCTCCTGGCGCTCCTGGCGCTTTAGCGCGACGCTGAGGGCCCTAGTACGTTTCAGCCCCGCCCTGCCGCTAGCGAGGACAGAGCTACCAGAACAGACCCTCTTCGTACCCTGTGCTCTGGAGGCACCGTGAAGAAGCCTTCTTTACGGACACACTTCAGACGGATCTGCTCCGGCTCCGGCTCCCCCATGCCGAGAGCAGCCCCTCGAGCTTCCCATCTGCGCAGGCGCAGACCAGGGATCCTCTGCGCAGGCGCATGGCCTACTTCCGGGGCGTCCGCTCCTTAGCAACAGTTACCAAGGAAACCTCCCCAAGATCCCCGAGAACCTCAGTTTCTACGAAGCACTCAGACTACCAAGATTCTAGCTTTATTTTAGTTTTAAGTACGGTGGCTCAGACCGTAAAGAATCTGCCTGCCATGCAGGAGACCCTGGTTCGGTCCCTGGGTTGGGAAGATCCCCTGGAGAAGGATATGGCAATCTGCTCCAGTATTCTTCCCTGGAGAATTCTACAGACAGAGGAACCTGACAGGCTATAGTCTATACAGTCCATGGGGTCGCAAAGAGTCGTACACAACTGAGCGACACACACACACATACACACACACACACAGGCACGTGACTGCGCTGGCGCGCTGCGTAATGGCCACCGGAGGAGGAGGAGATCTGGGGGTTACAATGGGTCCCAGGGGTGCGGGGTGGGGGAGGGCGGGGAGGGGCTTGAGAGGGCGGGAATCTGTGGTGTTCTCCCGGCAGTGGGAGCTGTGCTTTAGAGCTCTCCCTTGGAGCCAAGAAGGGAAAGGCTTGGCAGAGCCAGGGGGACTGAGAGAGAGTAGAGGGCGCGTCTGAGAGATGTGGAAAGAACTGACACGACGTGGCGACGGACGGACTTTGGGACCAATGGGTCCCCTAATACATCCTTGTTGAGCACTCACTACGTACTTGCCCATGTCCGAGTCTGCCCTACGGCACCTTACATTCTCACTGGAAGCAGTAAACAAGGTAAGTCATGTACACAGCCTGCTCAGGAGGAAAGACACTGTAAGTGCTAAAATACTACTAATGTAAGTGAAGGACATTAGATAATTATGAAAGGAGATAATGAGTCAAAATGATTTAAACTAGTTACCACATTGACTTCATTCTGGTTGTTTTTGAATTCTGATAAGCTAAACTTATAGCTAATAACGAGATTAGAATTAATGCCATAGTAAATATAGCTTTTCCTGTGGTCATGTATGGATGTGAGAGTTGGACTGTGAAAAAGGCTGAGCGCCAAAGAATTGATGCTTTTGAACTGTGGTGTTGGAGAAGACTCTTGAGAGTCCCTTGGACTGCAAGGAGATCCAACCAGTCCATTCTGAAGGAGATCAGCCCTGGGATTTCTTTGGAAGGAATGATGCTAAAGCTGAAACTCCAGTACTTTGGCCACCTCATGCGAGGAGTTGACTCGTTGGAAAAGACTCTGTTGCTGGGAGGGATTGGGGGCAGGAGGAAAAGGGGACGACAGAGGATGAGATGGCTGAATGGCATCACTGACTCAATGGACATGAGTTTGAGTGAACTCCAAAAGTTGGTGATGGACAGGGAGGCCTGGTGTGCTGCGATTCATGGGGTCGCAAAGAGTCAGACACGACTGAGCAACTGAACTGAACTGAAATACAGCTTTGGAGGCTTCCCAGGTGGCTCAGCAGATGTGCCAATGCAGGGATGCAGGTTCAATCCCTGGGTTGGGAAGATGCCTGGAGAAGGAGATGGCAACCAACCCCAGTATTCTTGCCTGGGAAATCCCATGGACAGAAGAACCTGGTGGGCTACAGTCCTTGGGGTCACAAAAGAGTCGGACACAACTAAACAACTAAATAAGTTTTTGGATTATTTGCTTGAGATGCTTAGGGCAGGGTAGGAGGGCAATTTCTAGGTCGAATGATAGAAATGCAACAGCTACTTGCAATTTTATGGAGGAGAAGCATGCTGACCCTCTGTGATCAAATTCACCTTTGTATGGGCTTGACCTTTCTGTATAAATATTTATTCGTGGCAGTCAGACTGCATAAATAAATGTACTAAATAAATACAAATGAGTATATTAACAATGTGTTAGTAAACAATGTCAATATGAGATGTCTGTTTTCCTGATTATATCAAAACTCACTGACTGGAAGTCACTTGTACTATTTACTACTAAAAAGATATGATGCTCCTCAACAGACAAAGACAGAGCCCCTCTGTATGCAGCCTGCTGATCATTCCAGGAATGAAGAAAGCTGGCACACACTGTCACCAGACTAAACATGTGAGTTCAGACAGGGCAGGATGCTCTCCAGCCAACCCGGAGAAGAGTGGACTCTGACCCGAGGGCTGCTGATGAGGCTGGGACACCTGAGGCTGTGAGTCCCCTAATGGCCCCTCCCCACTGGAAGCCCTCAAACACAGCCAGAAAGAGGGGAAGTTGTCAGCTCAACTCACCTTCCCCCCCGGGTGGCTCTGACAGAGCCAGTGTTCCAAGTGCTGGGGCTGCGTCTACGTTCTCCGCATCATGTGGTACTCAAGCTAAGAGCCCTTCTCTGTTCTGGGTGCTGACACCTCAGAGTCCCACCTTTGGTTCCGGGGTGGGTACACCTCCTTCACTTCCACTGTTGGGTGCTTGTGCCATGGCCCTCTGGTCCTGAACGGGAAGGGTTCAGTTTAGAACTGCAAGAGATGGCGGCCTGATACCTCTCAATCGTGATGTGCAGGCAGCCAGTTCCAGCAGGGCTCATCTCATGATCACCCCACGTTCACTCTTGGAGCCAGGGTCACTCTTGCCCTCTGCCAAACTGCCTGCCAGTATCAAAGAGCTGGGGAAACCTTGCTGACTGAAGGGGCACCTGCAGGTTTTCACAGGATGGGGTGGCCCTTCTGCCATCACCACCGAGACACTGCACAGGGAGGAACCACAGCTGCCGGGGTGCCTGTTTATTCTGTGGTCTGTATGTTATAGGCGTCTACTGTGCTGGGGTTTCTGTGTCGGGAGTAGGGACCCTGCTCAGCCCGTTCCCGAATGGTTCTCTGCTCCTGCATTCCCATGGAACCATAGCTGATCACAGTCTCTTTTGACGGTGTGGTGATGATGATCTGTGGGATGGCAAGCTTCTTCTTTTCTGGATTTACATCAGGTTTCTCTAGAAGGAAGGAAAACATCCAAGCATTTCATAAGTCTGTGTTAGGGCCAGAGCAAAGCAATTAGGTTTGTGGCTAAGGAAAAGAAATGAGCGAGGTTGAAAATAGTCAGAACCCTAAGTGAACATTCCAAAGCTTAAACCAAGCAACAACTCAGACACGCAGGTGGTGAATCCAGGAGGCGCCCCCTCCATGAGGAGAACAGGAGAGGCACCCCCACCATCCTGTGGAGAGCCTCAGCTCTGGGGCGGCCCAGAGACAGACGCAGGAGAGATACCTGGAAGAGGCAGGGTCTGCCCCACAGGTGAAGGTTCAGACACAGTTTCCACAGGATTCTAAACAGAGTGGAAGCTCTCCGTACAGAACATCATCAGTGGGGGTGCTATAGAGCTGGGGGCCACAGCGTTTCCTCAAACTCGTTACGATCTCCAGGAATGCACAGGGCATGTGAACCACTACCAAATGCTACAAGCCTAAATGCAGAGCTCCTTACTGCTTCCACCGTTCACCTCCTGCCTTGCTTCCTGGAGGTCACCACTTCGGGGCTCCTCCACCTGGGCCTCTGTTCAGCCCTACAGAGAGGTCTTTGTGTCCCGCGTGCGCACATGTGTCCTGAACAGAATTAGAAGACATCGTCACCTGCTTGTTCCTCACTGAACACCTCAGGAACTCAGCCACCTGGAGGAGGAGCAGCAGCCCATTCTGCGCCAGACATTGCTCTGAGTCCTGGAATAGCGACCCGCACGTTTCTGAGGTGGGTCCTTTAACACCTACGTTTTACAGAAGGAACTGAGGCATAGAGCAGTGCTGTCACCTTCCCAGGGCTGGCAGCCGAGGAAGATGCTGCCACCATCCAGTGCCACACACACAGCTTCCATGGTTCTAACCATGGCCGAGGGGCCCACGCCTGCACTCAGCTCAAGAGTATCCTTTCTTCTCCTTTTTATCATAAGTCAATGTGCATTTCATTGTATTTTGAATTAAAATTAAGATAATTTCTTCATATCGATTTACACAAGCTTTTTTACATATTGTGGTTTAGTTGCTAAATCGTACCCGACTCTTGAAATGTCACGGACTGTAGCCCGCCAGGCTCCTCTGTCCATGAGATTCTCCAGGCAAGAATACTGGAGTGGGTTGCCATTTCCTTTTCCAGGGCATCTTCCCAACCCAGGAATTGAATTTGCCTTGCCTTGCAGGCAGATTCTTTACCAACCGAGCGGGTATGTTATATATTAAGACTACTTAAAAATATTTACCTAAAAACATTTCACTTAAAAATAATCCACACTGGTTAAAAGCTATATTTGGAATGCTGCTTCTTGCAGACACTTCACACATACTTGCTGCTGGAACCACACACTGAGTCTCGCAGTGACCACACCCTCCCCAGCTGAGCACAGACAAGCCTGGAGTTCACTGTGGGGGCCATCATGCTATAACAGCTCCCTTTGATGAATATAACTTAGCTTAGTTCCAGTTTCTCTGTTTAAACTATGCTGCAGTGAACATTCTTGCATTTATGTATTTACAAACTTTTGGAGGTTTACCTGTCGGGTAAGTTACTAGGAAAATGTTGGCCAATATTGTCAACTTGCTTTCCGTAAAGATTAATTTGTGTTTCGCTAAGAGATTATCACCAGGGACATTTCTCCACATGCTTCTGCTTTTTTCGTTTTTCTAAACCTTTTCCAAGGCTACAGTGACCGTGGAAGTGCTCATTCCGCCCTTGTATCTTTCTGTGAATGAATGTCATTCTGCATTTTCTACTTTTACCTTTTTTGTGTGAGCTTTTTTTTATATTTGGGAAACTCACTGTTAGGGATTTATTAAATATGTTACAGATAGCTCCTGGCTTTTTATTACAGCTTCCTTCTGCAACAGATTCATCCATCTGTTCCTTAATGGCTTGTAGTTTGTCAGACTGGAAAAGGCACCCCCGGGTCCAAACTTGTAAAAACCATTCACTCGTTTCCTTTTCATACTTACTTTATACTTGTTTTCTCAGTTGTCTAGTGAGATTGCCTATCTCCCCCAACCACTACCATCTTTACCACAGCACCTCTCGGGGCCCCACTGGAGCACGAAGGACACCGTGAGTTCATCACTGTGAGACACGTTCACACGTCAGAGGGTTCTATCTGTTCTAGCCACTTTTCCAGATGCTTCCTGCCATCCCTACACTGTTACTCTTTCACGTGACCTTTGGGCTAATTTGGTTCTGTTCTCAAAATGACCTGTGCTCTTTTGCTCGTGTCACACTGACTTGCTAGAATAAGGGTGAATTAACACCGTGACGCTGCTGAGGTTTCTAACCCCAAACAAGACTCCTTGCATCTTCCTCAGAGTTTTAAAGCTTCTTCATTTAGAAACACGAATCTTTTCACAGTTCTTAATGCACACAGCCTGCACTATTTTTCAGTTACGGCCTGCAAGTTACATTTTAGTGGCCAACGTAAAACAGCACACACATCACCACGGGCTCCACTGGGTCTGGAGTCCAGCCTACGGTTCAGCTGTCAGCCCAGTCATGTCCTCATCTGAACCTGGAGACCTTCCACAGCCACTCAGGTTGTAGGCAGAGTTCATTTCTTTGTGGGCCAAGGACAAAGCACTGTCTCCCTGCTGGCTGGCGACTCTCAAACCACGGGAGCTGACTGCTTCACAGCCACCTCTCTGATGCTTTCACCTGTTTCAAAGGCTTCTCTGATGAGCTCAGGAATGCTCCAGAAAAGTTCCATTTGGGTTAAGCCAATACCAAAGGTTACTAACCTGATCCTGGAAGCCTCCCCCATCCCCCTCCCAGGGATGACCACACGTAAGGGCAGGGGCTCCTACAGACTTGTTCGCAGAACTGCGATCTGGGGGCCTCTGAACCCACCTCCCACGTTACCAGATGCCTTCAGTCTGACTTCCACCCACAACGTGTCTGGGCTCTGGACCTGTCATGTGTTACTCTTTGACCTCTTGTTTCTGTTGTAAATATTTTTTGAGCTTACCATTATTTGTTTTACATTTATTTATAGAGGGCTGGGGAGATGTTTTACTTTTTAATGTAGTCAAATCCTTCAATATTATCTGTAATGTCTTTGCTCTGAGGTTTAGAGAGATGTTCCCAATTGAGGAATCAGAATAAAATGTACATCTTATTTTTTGTAGGCACCTTTTTCTTTCCCCCAGTAAGGAAATTTTTTTTAGATGACCACACACTGTCAACTGGAAGATGGTACTAATTGCTCTTTTCCTTTCCCCTTTGAGTTGCCTGATCAGTTTACAATCTACCTTTTAAAAAATTTTAAGTAGACTTGATGTACATGTAGTCACTTTTTATATTCACTCAACCCATCTAGAATTTATCAGAGCATACAGCAGGATGTTACAGTCCACCTTACATTCTCTCTTAAAATGTTAAGGAATCTTCCTAGCACAGTTTATCATACAAGCCTTCCTTTTCCCATCTGATTTTGATGCCAGCTTTATCATACTCTAATTATATATAGACATGGTGACATCGATACATACACAGTCACTCTTGTCCATGTTTCCCCTTTCACTCACCTGCCCTTTTTATATGGTAGCCATGTTATTTTAATTATTATAACTTTTGATGTCTTTTAAAATGTTTTACTTTGACAATATCAATTCACAGAAAGCTGCACGAGTAGCCCAGAGAGCTCCCTGCTACCTTGTCAATTGCCCTCAGCGGCAGCACCTCAGGTGACTCACCTCAGGCGACTCACCTCAGGCAGCAGAACATATGCTCACCTCAGGTGACGAACAGGGCCGACTGCGGTGCAGTGAGTGTCCTGAGCCGTGTGGTCACCTGTAACCACTACCAGATCCAGACATTGGACAAGGCCCGTCTTCCTGCCACAGTTCAGTCCCGCCCCACCGCCCCCAACCCCAACCCCTGGCAGTCCCTAGTCTGTCCTCATCACTATCATTTTGTCATTGGAGAATGTTACATAAATAAAATCATGCAGCATATAAATCTTTGGAAACTGGTTTTTCACATTTTTTTAATAGTTGATAATACAATACAGTATTTCTATCAGATGAGGAATGTTTTTTTTAGCATAACCACAATGGCACTGTCACATCTAAGGATATTATCATTGACTTTTTATTATCATCTAATACCCAGTTTGATTATCTCAAGAATAACTTAGCCCAGATCCAAACACTGCTTTTTGTTCATAGGTCTCTTCAATCTCCTAGCAACTGCTGTGGACTGAAAGTTGGTGTTCCCCTCCCTCCAAATCATATGTTGAAGGCCTGATTCTTGATGTGATGGTATTTGGAAGTGGGGCCTTTGTGAATTAAGGTTAGATGAGATCATGAAGGTGAAGCCCTCAGGAAGGGATCAGGAGGAAGAGGGGACCACAACCTTCTTCCTCTGGCCGCGTGAGGACACAGCCATCAGACAGCTGTCTGGGATCCTCACAGGAACACAGACAGATAGGGGGCCCCCCAGGCTCCAGTATGATGAGAAATGAGGTCTGTGGTTTAAACCAAGCCCATAGGATTTGCTTTTTTCCCCTGGGTATGTGGCATCTTAGTTCCCTGAGAGGGGATCGAACCCACTCTGCGTGCAGTGAACTGTAGACTCTTAACCACTGGATCGCCAAGCAAGTCCCCAACCCATGGTGTTTGTGATGGCCACCTGATCAGACCGATAAGACAGCTCCTTTTCTTCAAGTCATTTATTTGTAGAAAAGTTGGTTGTTGTTGTTTTTTTTTCCAGAAGATTTTGCAGCATTTTGGAACTGGCTGATTGCCAACTTGTGGTGCCTTAGTCTCTATAATGTATGTTTCTGGGTTTTTAATGCAAAAGTTGAAGTACGGACAGAAGCAGCAAGAAGCGAGCACAGTACAATACATCTGCATCACCAGCTGCCACAACTACAAACCCGGTCACACCTGGTCTCCACCGCAGCATGCACTCACCTGTGTTCTGCTTACTACACTGCTGGGTAGCAACTCAGCCTGACCTCAGCAGCTGGAAATAACCACTTTCTCACCATTTTATGGGTCAAGTATTGAGCAAAGGCTCAGCTGGACAGTTATCACTGTGGTTTCCCAGGGGCTACAGTCAAATGCCATCTGAAGGCTCGACTGGGCTGGCCACGGCGGACACCCACTCACCAGGCTGCTAGGTGCTGTGCAGCAGCTCAGCTGCAGTCGCTGTAGGCTCGTCACTTACATGCCCATCACCCGGGTGGGATGCGCTATGCGACTGCTGCTCCCCCATGGCCTCCCCAGCGGCCGGCGCAGCACAGCTGGCACCCAGGTGAGCCTGCCAGACCCTGCCACCCTTCATCACACACCACCTGGAAGTCACTTCAGCCACTCTACTGGTTACAAGACAATGTCAAACCTGAAAAGGTTTAGAGAGGGGATGAAGACCCCCGAGGTAGGAGAAGCATTGAGATCACATCACAGAACCTGCAGAGAGGGAGGGAAGCAGCATCTGTGAAAACACGTACTCTCCTTCACCTGGCAATCCAGCACAACTATTTACACTCAGAATACTGGGGGTGCAGCTCTAAGAGACAAGGACTCATGTGTATTCCATTCCATGTTTTCTGAGGCATACTTCAGACCAGACACAAGGCACAGTTCTTAAGTGTTCAGCTGCAGTTTCCCATATCCAAACAAGATGCAGAACTTTCCAGCATCCCACAGAGCTCCCAGGGGCCCTGTTTCAGTCAGCACACCTCCCCTGACCCTAGCCCAGCAATCATTCAACAGTAGTAAAGCCCATTTTTATTAATTGTATAATACACAGAATTTTTTATTGTTGAACTCATCATTTCTCTAAGGTTTTTATGGTATTAGGTTAACTTTCATTTCTTCAAATATACTAGGGAAATCCCTCAGCTTTAAAACTTGGATGTTGGGACTTCACTAGTGGTCCAGTGGCTAAGACTCTGCACTCCCAAGGCAGAGGCCCAGGTTCCATCCCTGGTCAGGGAACTAGATCCCATATGCTACAACTAAAAATCTCACATGCCACAACTAAGACCCAGAGCAGCCAAATAAAGGAATAAATAAAAACTGTTATTTTTTTAAAAATGACTGTGAATGAGAAGATGCCCCTGCCCTTCTTGAGGTGGTCCTCCTGGCAAACCAGGTATGTGTCTTCACTCCTGGTTCCCACTAAGGCCACCAAGTGCAGTGGCTGGTCTCACTCAATAGTGTTCCCTGGGTTTACTCCACCTCTCTGCAGCATTCAACACTGCCAACAAGTTCTCCTTACCTAAAACTTGATTCAGTATAATTTAAAAACCATGAAACTTACCTGTGTAAAGCATACAACTCAATGGGATTTAGTAAACTTTCAAAGTTGGGCACCCACTGACTGAGTCTTTAAGTCTATTTCCATCATTCTCCGAAGAGCCCTTGTGCCCACCCTTGGCCCAGGCTCCTTCCATATGGGGTTGACTTTCCTGGACTTTTCACGTAAGCAGAGCAGGATCTGTGTCTGGTTTCTTTCACTCGCATCTGCTCTGGGGTGTGCTACCCAGGACAGCGTGTGCCAGGGTTGTGTTCCATGTGATGGAACTCTTCACCTGCTTTCTGGGAACTCCACCCTCATTCTGCCCCCGAAATTAGGGTGTGACACACACGGCCACACCTTTCCTTGCTGGCACAGGTCCAGCCCGTCCTGGAGAGCTGGGCACGCAGGCCTCTGAGGGACGGTGCCCTTGCTAATACGAAGCAAGATAACACCTCTCACAAACGAGACATAGTCTGTGTGCATGCCACTGAAACCTGTCCAGCCCTCTGTGGACCATGGACACTGAGGGTGGCCAAGTGTGAACACACAATCCTGGATGCTGCCACGCCCAGGGCCCAGCCTCTAACCTCTTCTTTACTTGGAGGACACTGAGCCCCTTGGTAGTAAAGCTCTTCTGTGACCAGCGGCCAAAAGCTTCCTGACAGACTGGCAGCAATTTTCCAAACCTCCCCCTAGGACTCTGGCCCTTCCTGCCTTATATAAGAGCTCGTGAATTGGAATTTGAAGTCCAGGCCTCGCTCCCATGTCCAGTGTGCTCCCCTCAAACGGTTTTCTGCCCTTGATGACCCCAAAGGGGCCTCAGTGTGAAGCTCTGTGCCCAGCTTCTCTCTCCTCCATACCTTCCTTGTTGGATGCACTGGCTATCCATTCTCATGGTCACCAAAGCCCACTTGGCTCCTCTCTTTGCCCCCACATCCTGTCAGACAGGAAGTCCCCTTGCACAGCCCGACTACCTCCTACTCTCCCCACCAACCACCACCCCACCACCCCCCTCACCCCCGCCCCCCGCCAAGTTAGCTGCTCAGGCTCCAGTCTGTGGAATGCGGAGGGAGTGGCAGGCGGGTGCCAAAGGTGTGCAGCCTTCGGGAGGACTACAGGCTGGTTTGGGTCTGCACATGGCTTGGCCCTTCTTGCTGTGTGTTACGCAGCTACCACTTGGAAACTTAAAACCAATTACATTAAACTTAAATGCAAACTTATTACATTTTTTACGAGAACTCTCATATTTACCTCCTAGATAAAGGTCCCCAAACCTTCTCCATCATCAGGGCACGCCCCCTGCTACTAGCACCCCACCGCAGGCTCCTGTGCGCCTCATCCTCAAATACACGTCTGGTTTCAGGAGTGTCCTACCTCCCACTTCAGATAAAGGCCACTGCCGCTTAGCCGCCCCTTTCTCCTCACGGAGGCTCTCCGCAGGCTTGGTGTCCGAAGGCTTCTTGGACTCTCGTGAAGGTCTGTCCACCCGCCTTTCCTCAGCCTTTGAAACTAAGTAAGTGCGCCGGGTCTTCGACTCCTCATCTGAAAATACATGTACAATTAACTGGACCTATTTTACTGAGTCTGGGCAATGGACCCCATCCTTCAGTTGCCTGCTCTGTTTGGAATGAAATAAGATAGCTTGAAAGACTTGGGGCACTCCATTTCCCTACATGTGAATACTTCCCCGGATGAAAAGGTCCCCGAGGCACCGTCCTCAGAGAGGACCCAGCGCCGGAAGATTTACGGGGGCGGGGCCGCGCCGGGAAGAGGCCACCGGCCCTTTACCTTTCCCCAGTTTGCGTTTGCTTTTGGAAAGGCCCATAGGTGAACCCACCGCCCCAGGCCCCCACCAGAGTCAGTCCCAGCCCCTGCACCTAGTGGGCGCCCTGCCCACTGACTCACAGACGCCGGACAGCCGCCACCCAAGCCTGCGCGGTCACCACGGCAACACCACCTCCCGCGGGACCAGCCCATCCTCTCGCGAGAGCGCCCCGTCTCCGAAATAGGCGCGACCCGGAAGTGCCCACCCGCCCTCCGGTCCGCTCGCCAGCCGCGGTCGGTTCTGTTGACGCCGCTGGAAGATCCTGTCGGTCTGCCTTTTCCAGGCCTGCCGCTGCCGGACCAGCCATGGACGGTGAGAGGCCGCCGCCCTCCGGGGCTGCACGGGGCGGGGCGGGCGGGGCTTAGGCGGGTGCCCCTGGCCTCGATCCCAGACCTGAAACCCGACCCCGGACTCCGGGGCCTGAACCCGGGACCCCAGTCCCCGACCCCATAACCCGGGACCTCGACCCAGAACTCCGATACCAGAGCCCCTTCCCTGATCCCCGCCCACTTCCCCGGCTCTCCCCAACGACCGGCTGCCCCTACCCCCGCCCCGCCCCCCCCCTCCCCCCGCCACTTGCCAAGCTGCTGTATTGGTGAGGGACATCAGGCTTTTGGGCCCTGGGATTCCGGGTCAGAGGGCACCCGAAAAGGAGGCAGTTGTACCAGTGCCCCCAGAACATTACCAAGAGAAATAAGAGCTAAGGCAAGAAATCCTCATTAGGTACAGGCACAGAAGTTCTTGAGGTAGGAACCGTATGATTCCATTCCGCAGATGGGAAAACAGGCTGGGAGGGAGTCCATGCAGGCGCAAGCCCCAGGCGGCTTGGTCGTCCGTCTGGTCCTCCGCTGCCAGCAGTACCACCTCAGGGCTCTCTGCCCTGCTCTGCCTAGGAACAGGAAGCATCTGTGATAAAGTGACGATAGATACATTTGCTAGAATGTTTCAGTGCTGGTGTGATAGACAGGTGGAACGTCACTGTCGAGAAGGAAATTCTATACAGATTGCCTCAGAGAGAAGATGAAGGCACCCCACCCCAATGCCCAGCACACACACGTTGGGTTTTGCCCCTCCCACTCAGCTTCAGCTCCCCAGGGAGTTCTGTTTTCTTATATCCCTTTTCTCTAGGGCCAGGTTTTGCCTCGGGTGGGAGTCTGTCCCTCCCACCCGAGTCTGGGCCACACCTAACACAGCCTTGCTGTCCCCCGCAGTAAGCACGCTGCCTGCCACCTGCTCTAGATGCACAGACAACCTGGCCTTGCCCAGGGCCTGCGCTCATGGGTGGCAGATGCACAGGGCCCAGGGGAGCTCTCAGCTGGGAGCCTTCACCTGCCTTTATGGGTCTGGATTCTGGTTCCAGAATTTTGTTTCTTCATTCTGGGCTAGTGTGGTAAACAGTTTCAAGAATCATTTCCCAAATTTAGGAATGGGATACACTGAGATAGTTTTAAGGTGAAACGACCTAGCTCTTGAGTTTGGGCGAGTGGCAAATTCAGATACCAAGGGACTTCGCCAGTAACAAGTTCGCACATGCACGTCTCCGGTTGGTCATTGCAGATTTGATGGCTCAGAAATGGCAGCTCCCATGGAGAGTGGTCTCTGTGGGCCAGCTCTTTTATAACTTAAGAATCATTACCCTGCTGTTTTTATCCATGAAAAACAGACTGTCAAGTACTATTTTCTTGGGCTCCAAAATCACTGCAGATGGTGACTGCAGCCATGGAATTAAAAGACACTTGCTCCTTGAAAGAAAAGCTGTGGCAAACCTATTAATAAGTAGAGACATCACTTTGCCAACAAAAATCCTTTTAGTCAAAGCTATGGTTTTTGTAGTAGTTATGTACAGATGTGAAAGTTGGACCATAAAGAAGGCTGAGCACTGAAGGTGCTTTTGAACTGTGGTGCTGGAGAACTCTTGAGGGTCCCTTGGACTGCAAGATCAAACTAGTCAATCCTAAAGGAAATCAACTCTGAATATTCATTGGAAGGACTGATGCTAAAGCTGAAGCTCTAATACTCTGGCCACCTGATGTGAAGAGCTAACTCACTGGAAAAGACCCTGAGGCTGGGAAAGATCGAGGGCAAAAGGAGAAGGGGTGGCAGAGGATGAGTGGTTAAATAGCACTACCAACTCAATGGTCATGAGTTTATGCAAACTCCAGGAGATAGTGAAGGACAGGGAAGCCTGGCGTGCTGCAGTCCATGGAGTTCCAAAGAGTCAGACAAGACTTAGCAACTGAACAACAAGTAGTAAACCTTACTAGATTGGGGAGAACTCCCAAGGGTCCTTTGTAAAGCTGCACTGATTACAGACCGTACTGAGTTTTCACTGTGGACTGCACTCATACCCTTAAGGTCAGCTGGTGCTGTCCAGGTGTTTCCTAGAGGTGTCAGAAGGTCAGGGAAACTCTCATTGCCTGAGCTTTGTGGCTAAGGAGGTGCCAAGCTGGTGTGAGTGGGCCTCCCTCCAGGCCCCAGTTCTGTGGCAGCTCTTCACATTCAGGGGAGGTGGTGACCATCAGCCAACTAGGAGTGCTGGCTTCTCACACTCCTCACCATCTTTTAATCGTCTCTCTTTGCAGACACCCTGTTCCAGCTGAAGGTATGTGCTGATCAGCCTTTCACCCTGACCCTATCCCGGTGGTTGTCAGTGGGGACAGATGGTGTAAGTCACACTTAGGACAGTGCCCAGCCAGACTGATGACCAAAGGGTCGGGGACATGCCTTTCAGGCTTTTCTTGGGCTGAGCGGAAGCAGGTCACTTGGACTTGTCCCTGAGGGCGACTGTGTGCATCCCGTAAACGGTCCATGCGGTGTTTAAAATGGTGGCCTCACGTCCTTCAGAGTCACACACGGGACAGCATTCTTTCTGGCAGCGAGCATCCCTCCTGCCCGCGGTGGTGGCAGGCTCTGTCAGAGTTCCTTAGTCCCTCAGAGGGAACACACACGTGGGCTCTGAAGGACAAGGGAGTGAGGTTGTCTGGTCCCAACTGTAGCAGCTGCACCAGCTCAGCCCTGGGGCCTCCAGACCAGATTCCCAGGTCAGGACCACCTGGACTTCTCCCTGAGGAACGGAGGACGGGAGGTAGACACACAAGAAACCTTTTCTCTACAACTGGAAATCCCGGGTGACACTGGCTGAGAGAACACTGCTGGCCTCTGGGAGGCCACTTGTTCCCCTGGCTCGTCTGAGCCTTCTCCCTGCCAGCTTCCAGTCAGCAGAGGTCTGGGGGCCGCTCTGACCAGGGCTGAGGTGTGCGAGGTCACGCCGGGGGCTCCGTTTTGGAGCTGACTAGAGAGTCCCAGGGCACCTGGCCAGAGGAAAGGACCTTGTTTAGCAGCAGTAGATGGTGGTCCGGTGTGTACTTCAGGCTGTGCGTGGGGTGGGGGGGCCGGGCAAGGCTGGACAGGAGGCCGAGGAGCCGCCTCGGGAGGGGCCTTGGCGGCTGGGGCAGGAGAAGGGCTGCACCAGCCCGGCTATCTGTGCACAGCGACAGCTGACGCCAGCCACACTGGGCGCCTGGAGTGGGGCTCCCAGGACCAAGGAACTGATGTTTTACTTAAGTTTTAAGTAATTTAAACTTAAATAGCCACATGTGTCTAGTGCCTACTGGACTGGACAGTGCAGGAAGAGAACGGTCTGGGGGTCAGGTGATGCAGATGTTGATTTAAAGGCCTCTCAGGATTGAGTTTGATGACCAGGAAGTGGGTTGACTTTGGAGAGAGCATCCTGTGGCCATGAGCCTACAGTTAGGGAGCTGGTGACCTACATGGGCCAGACCACGGGAGCAGGACACACATCAGCCTGAGGCCCAGACACCAAGGCGTTCAGCTGTTTGCTTCACAGCCAGACGGAAGGAGGAGATCAGAGAGGGAGGGGTTTACGCTGGTGAGGCCTGTGGGCAGTTTCTCAGCAGGCCCCCAGCTGCTGTTCTGTGGAACAGGCTGGAAGGTGGGGCTGAGGCCCCCGCAGCCCGCCTGTGTATGGAGGGAAGGCGGTTGCAGGCACAGCCCACGGACAGGATGCTGGGAGGGGAGCGGATTGTCCAGCAGAGGCGGCAGTCCCTCGGGTGGACTTGAGGCCCAGGAGGGCGGGGTGTGGGCCAGGCAGGCTGATGCGGTGACCCAGCCTCCTTACCTCAGTTCACGGCAAAGCAGCTGGAGAAGCTGGCCAAGAAGGCGGAGAAGGACTCCAAGGCAGAGCAGGCCAAGGTGAAGAAGGTGAGTGTGGGCCCTGACGCTGGCCGGGCTGTCCTGTTGGTCCTGTGCTCTGACCCTCCATGGGGCGGGGCGAGGCTGGAGGCTCCTGGGGTCGCCCATGCTCTTGGGGGACTTGCTTGTAGCCACTGGTTACAGCCGTTGAGTGGCTGCAGTAGCTCCTGGGGTCTGGGCCAGTCTGAGTGACCCGGTGCCCTGGGGAAGAAAAGGAACGCAGCTGACCGTGTGGTCTGAAGCCTTGTCCCCCAGAGGGTCAGCACTGGCCATGCTGGCCTTTCCAGCTCTGCTGCTTCCAGGTGGACAGATTCTATGTGTGACCCAGGAGGAGCTGAGGGGGCCGGGCATGGCAGTGGAGAGGACGCATGGAAAGGCGGCCATGGTCTTTGGGCTTGGCTTTCTTTTGTCTGATCCTGTCTGGGGGCTGGTTGGGGCCCTGGTCCTAGATACCCTCACTCCTGAGACATTTCTGAGGAGAACCCCTGGGGAGAGGCTGAGAAGGGGCCACCCCCTCACCAGCAGACAGAGAGCCCCAGGACAGGACCCCAGCTGGCATCTCCCTCCTGAATTTCAGGCCCTTCAGCAGAAGAATGTAGAGTGTGCACGTGTGTATGCTGAGAACGCCATCCGCAAAAAGAACGAAGGTGTGAACTGGCTCCGCATGGCGTCCCGCGTGGATGCCGTGGCCTCTAAGGTGCAGACAGCAGTGACCATGAAGGGGGTGAGTGCTTAGCCAGGGGATGCGGCCGGCTTCTGCTGGCAGAGTTGAGGGTGCAGCTGGGACTGGGGTCACCCTGGGATTCCCTCTCTACGGTCAGGCAGGCACCAGTGTGAGACACGCCCTGAAGGCTCTTAAGTGTCCATGCACGGCTTGGGTCTCCTCCTGTCCATTCTTCCATCGACAGCACCATCTGGGGACGTGCCATGCAGGGACCCCTGGGGCCTGAGGGCCCTGCCCACCTCTTCATTCTTGCCTCTGCCAGGTGACCAAGAACATGGCGCAGGTGACCAAAGCCCTGGACCGGGCCCTCAGCACCATGGACCTGCAGAAGGTCTCTGCTGTGATGGACAGGTTCGAGCAGCAGGTGCAGAACCTGGATGTACACACGTCGGTACGTGCGCCCAGGTGTGCGGGTAATGGCCACGTCTGCTCCCTCCCTCCCCCTGGGGCAGTCACTCCCCTGGAGCCCGGTTCCTTGTGTGGAATCCAGACCAGCCCACAGAGGTCCAGCAGGGGAGAGGGGGCCCGGGGCTGGGGTGGGTGCCCCAGGACCAGCACTCTGGAGAGTGTGCGCTGGGGAGAGTGCCAGAAGGAGCTGGAGGGACAGAGGGAGCCCCAGGGTGCCCTGACTGCCCAGCACTCGACCCCCAGGTGATGGAAGACTCCATGAGCTCGGCCACCACACTGACCACGCCACAGGAGCAGGTAGACAGCCTCATCCTGCAGATCGCGGAGGAGAACGGCCTGGAGGTGCTGGACCAGCTCAGCCAGCTGCCTGAGGGCGCCTCTGCTGTGGGCGAGAGCTCCGTGCGCAGCCAGGAGGACCAGCTGTCCCGGAGGTGGGCGGGGCGCAGAAACCCAGCCCCGTGTCTGCAGTGGGGGTGGGGGCGTCAGGCAGCTTACTCTAGAAGGGGAGGAAGGCAACTAGGATGGCCTGGAAGAGGTGGAGGGCGCTGTTGCGGGGCCTCAGAGGGTCCTATTGTTTGCAGGTTGGCCGCCCTGAGGAATTAGCAGAGCCCGCACCAGCGCCCCTTCCTGGCCTGGGGGAAGGCTGGGAAGGCCGCCTCCACCCTTTCCCTCTGGTCTGGCCTTTCTGCCGAGCGAGCCTACAGCCTGCGGCAGCACTGGCCCCTGCTGCTCTCAGCCTTTCACCTGCCAGCCCTGGGACTCTTCTTCTTGTCTGAGTGTGGGCGTGGGTCTGTGCCCTACAGGGTGAGTTTGCACAAACTTTTGACTTCTGTGGGTGATTTCTGTGACTCTGGGCCAACCAGCTGGACAGTCTGCAGGCTCCCTCCATCCACTACCCGCTAAGAAATTTACAGGGACTGGCCAGTGGTCTCCACATGGATATGGGGGCCTTCAGACTCCGTGATGGCAGACGCATGGGGAGTAGTCAGCCAGCCAGGGTCGGAGCAGCTCCCTGTTGCCAGCTGCCCCCAACCCCCAGGCTCCCTGCTCCAGCTGGAACCTGGTCCTGCCGCTAGATGGGCTCAGGCTCTTCCCCCTCCTGGGGGGACGTTATTCCCGTAATTGTAGTAACACGGTGCCTCCCCTGACTGGCTCCTGCTGCATGGTGGGCCCACGCTGTTGACCTTGAAGCCGGAGTGACTGATAAGAGAGCCACAGTGGGGCCCGCGGCTACACTGGTTCAGATGACGTGCGGGAGCCTGAGGGGAGCTTCAGATAGGCTGCACGTTTCTGTTTTCTTCAATTCCTAAAGTTTACTTTGTCTTCCTGAAGCTCCCAGGGTTTTTTGTTTTTGCCAAAAGAGAAGGAACAGTAGACAGGAAGCAGCAACCGGAAAGCACCTGTGGTTGGGGCTGACCAGAGGCCTCAGACCAACCGTCCTCACAGCGACGGCTCTGGTGGACAGAAATGTGGGACAGCTTTCCCGAGGCTCACTGCGTTTCATTCCTCCAGGACTTGGAGGCCACAGGTGTTCTGTACAATAAACTATAGACAGTAGTGTGAGACCAGAGAGAAAAGGGATCAAGAGTGTCTGATCTGTCTTCTGTGATGACCACCTCGCCTTACACTCTCGTCATCCCTTGGGGCTCCCATGTGCTGGGGATCCAGAGAGGGTTCCAAGTGTGTCCCCAGGGGGTGTGGAGCCCCACCGGGACACAGTGGGGGCAGAGGCTACTCCTCATCAAAGGGAAGCCGGCAAAGCTTGCCTTCTGAAATGCTGTTCTGAGTAAAAAGATTGAGAACCGTTTCCATCTTTGTTTCAGTGGCTGGCGGGAGGCGGGAGGAGGATGTGGGTGTGCGCCTGAGGTGGGGGCCCTTGGCGTGTGGTCCAGCCCCAAGGACAGGCTGATGCGTTCCTGAAGCGGGCAGGTAGGTAGTGTGAGGAGTGAGATTCCCAAGCCCTGCTCAGTCCAACTTGATAGGATCCAGTTTCTTTACGATTTTACCATGAAATAATTTTAAACTATTAAAAATTGAAAACCTAGTGCACAACATCAGTATACATTTATGTACGAGCTTTCCTCACCTCAGGCCTCTAAATTACCCAGGAACCAACTGAGAAACCTATGCCAACCCCAAGTCTGGGACAGGCCCTCTAGTTTCTCTGACCTGGATGGCCACAGTTTACACCCCTGAGCTCACAGGAACCACCTCTGAGCACTGTGCTATGTGCATTGGAAACTGCACCCAGGCACTTCCTGCATGCACCCCCACTGTGGGCCCCCGTGTGTACACCTTATGGACAACGTGAAGCACCACAGCATGCTCCTACGTGCGTGCCAGAACCAGATTGGTCCACCCTGCCACCGCCCCACATACTCCAGTAACAATGTTCATGCCCCTTCCATATTCACAAACCTTCATCAGGGCACTTCCTGTGTGTTACAGAAACTATGTCCGGGCACTGTATAAACTAGAAACTATGTTCCTGTACCTGCTGTGTACAGCGGAAGCTACCTCTGGGCGCCACCCTGTGCAAACCAGAAAACAGTCCTCAACCCATCAGTTCAGTTCAGTCAGTCGTGTCTGACTCTTTGTGACCCCATGAACTGCAGCACGCCATGCCTCCCTATCCATCACCAATTCCCGGAGTCCACCCAAGCCCATGTCCATCAAGTTGGTGATGCCATCCAACCATCTCATCCTGTCGTCCCCTTCTCCTCCTGCCCTCAATCTTTCCCAGTATCAGGGTCTTTTCCAATGAGTCAGCTCTTCACATCAGGTGGTCAAAGTATTGGAGTTTCAGCTTCAACATCAGTCCTTCCGGTGAACACCCAGGACTGATCTTTAGGATGGAGTGGTTGGATCTCCTTGCAGTCCAAGGGACTCTCAAGAGTCTTCTCCAACACCACAGTTCAAAAGCATCAATTCTTTGGCCCTCAGGTTTCTTTACAGTCCAACTGTCATATCCATACATGACCACGGGGAAAACCATAGCCTTGACGAGACCTTTGTTGGTAATGTCTCTGCTTTTTAATATACTGTCTAGGTTGGTCATAACTTTGTTCCAAGGAGTAAGCATCTTTTAATTTCATGGCTGCAATCACCATCTAAAGTTATTTTGGAGCCCAGAAAAATAAAGTCAGCCACTGTTTCTCCATCTATTTGCCATGAAGTGATGGGACCAGATGCCATGATCTTAGTTTTCTGAATGTTGAGCTTTAAGCCAACTTTTGCACTCTCCTCTTTCACTTTCATCAAGAGATTCTTTAGTTCTTCACTTTCTGCCATAAGGGTGGTGTCATCTGCATGTCTGAGGTTATTGATATTTCTCCTGGCAATCTTGATTCTAGCTTGTGCTTCCTCCAGCCTAGCGTTTCTCATGATGTACTCTGCATATAAGTTAAATAAGCAGGGTGACAATATACAGCCTCGACGTACTCCTTTTCCTATTTGGAACCAGTCTGTTGTTCCATGTCCAGTTTTAACTGTTGCTTCCTGAGATGCATACAGGTTTCTCAACCCCTCGGTGCTCCATAAAATGCGTCCTGGTGTCCCCTTCTGTGCACCAGAAACCATATCTGTGCACCCTCACTGCGGGCTTGGGAACCACCTCTGTGGGCCCCCCATGTATGTACCAGAAAGCATGTTGGTGCGCCGCTCCCTACCCCGTGAACATGTGAAGCACGACGGTATGCCCCCATATATGTCCAAGAACCAGAATAGTGCACCCCGCCCTCAGTGCGCTCCAGAAACTATATCCGTCAGCTCCTCTGTACTCATTGAAATCGCATCCGGGCTACCGCCCGGGAGCTGCAGAAACTACTTCCGGGCAGTTCCTATGTGTCAGAAACTACATCCAGGTACCCCCTTGTGTGCACCAGAAACCACATCCTTGCGCCCCCGTTATGGGCGCGGGAACCAGGTATGTGGGCACCAGTCTGTGCAAAAAAAGCATGTTGGTGCGCCCTCCTATGTACACGTTAGGGATGACAGGATGCCACTGTATGCGTGGGGATCAAACTGTTGCAACTCTGTATGTTTCAGAAACTACTGGGCACTTCTGTGTGCATCAGAAACGTCTGGGCACTATCTGTGTGCGTCATAAATAACGTCCCGGTATTTCCTGAGTGAATCAGAAACAATATTCGGAATCCCTTATGTGCTGCTGCTGCTGCTGCTGCTGCTGCTGCTAAGTCGCTTCAGTCGTGTCCGACTCTGTGCTACCGCATCCAAAGCCCACCAGGCTTTGCCGTTTCCGGGATGCTCAAGGCAAGGACACTGGAGTGGGTTACCATTTCCTTCATGTGCTCCTGAAACCAAATCCGTTTGCCCCCACGGTGGGCGCAGACACCAGGTCTGTGGGCACCCACATGTGCACTGAAAGCATGTTGATGCGCCCTCCTGTGGACATGTTAGGCACGACAGCATGACACTATATATGCGCGTAGGAATCAAATTGTTGCGTACCTCTGTGTGCCAAAGCCTTTGTGTGGATCACAACAAACTGTGGGAAATTCTTAAAGAGATGAGAATACCAGACCACCTGCCTGCCTCCTGAGAAATCTGTATGCAGGTCAAGAAGCAACAGTTAGAACGGGACATGGAACAACAGACTGGTTCCAAATTGGAAAAGGAGTAAGTCAAGGCTGTGTATTGTCACCCTGCTTATTTAACTTATATGCTGAGTACATCATGCTAAATGCCGGGCTGGAGGAAGCACAAGCTGCAATCAAGATTGCTAGGAGAAATATCAATAACTTCAGATACGCAGATGACATCACCCTTATGGCAGAAAGTGAGGAAGAACTAAAGAATCTCTTGATGAAAGTAAAAGAGGAGAGTGCAAAAGTTGGCTTACAACTCAACATTCAGAAAACTAAGATCATGGCATCCAGTTCCATCACTTCATGGCAAATAGATGGGGAAACAATGGAAACAGTGACAGACTTTATTTTGGGGGGCTCCAAAATCACTGCAAATGGTGACTGCACCCATGAAATTAGAAGACGTTTGTTCCTTGGAAGAAAAGCCATGACCAACCTAGACAGCATATTAAAAAGCAGAGACATTACTTTACCATCAAAGGTCTGTCCAGTCAAAACTATAGTTTTTCCAGTGGTCATGCATGGATGTGAGAGTTGGACTGTAAAGAAAGCTGAGAACCAAAGAATTGATGCTTTCGAACTGTGTGGTGTTGGACAAGATTCTTGAGAGACCTTTGGACTGCAAGGTTATCCAAGCAGTCAATCCTAAAGGAAATCAGTCCTGAATATTCATTGGAAGGACTGATGCTGAAGCTGAAACTCCAATACTTTGACCACCTGATGTGAACAACTGACTCATTGGAAAAGACCCTGATGCTGGGAAAGACTGAAGGCAGGAGGAGAAGGGGACGACAGGATGAGGTGGTTGGATGGCATCACTGACGCGATGGACATGAGTTTGAGTAGGCCCCAGGAACTGGTGATGGACAGGGAAGCCTGGCGTCTTGCAGTCCATGGGGTCACAAACAGTTGGACACGAATGAGCGACTAACTGAACTGAACTGTGTGTGCTCCAGAAACTACATCCGGGCATTTCCTATGTGCCTCAGAAGCTACGTCTGGGCACCCCGGCCCTTATGTGCACCAGAAACAACATCCGTTCGCCTCCACTGTAGGCACAGACATCAGGTCTGTTGGCACCCATGTGCTCACCAACAGCATGTTAGCGCGCCCTCCTGTGGACATGTTAGGCGCAACTGCACGAAATTATATGTATAGGCAAGAATGCACGAAGTTACGGCACTTCCTGTGTGTATCAGAAACAACTGGTCGGACACTCCCTGTGTGAATCAAAAATAATGGTCCCGGCACCCCTTTATGTTCACCTGAAACCACATCCGTTCACCCCGTACTCTGGACCCAGAAACCAGGTGTGGACACTCTCTTGTGCACCAAGATAATGTTGGTGCACCTTCTTATGGACACGTTAGGCACGACAACATTCCATTGTATATATGCTCGGGAATGAGATTGTTGCATCACTTCCGGTGCACCAGAAACAACGTCCGGGCACTTCCTCTATGCATCAGGAACAACGTGCGAACACTCCCTTATGTGGAGCAGAAACCACATCCGTACTCCCCCACTGTGGGCACGGAAACCAGGTCTACGGGGACCCATGCGTGTGCCAAAAGCGTGTTCCTTCGCCCTCTGTGTACACGCTAGGCACAACAGCGTACCCCTAAGCTAAGCCAAGCTAAGCCACTTCAGTCGTGTCCGACTCTGTGCGACCCCATAGACGGCAGCCTACCAGGCTCCTCCATCCATGGGATTTCCCAGGCAAGAGTACTGGAGTGGGGTGCCATTGCCTTCTCCAGCGTGCCCCTATATATGTACAAAAATCCATCCAGGCACTTCCTGTGTGCTCCAGAAACAACGTCCGGTCACTTCCTGTGTCCATCGTAAATAGTCTCCGGCCACTTCCTGTGTGTTTCATATATAGTCTTGGTACTTCCTGTGCAGATCATCGGAGAAGGCAATGGCACCCCACTCCAGTACTCTTGCCTGGAAAATCTCATGGACGGAGGAGACTGGTAGGCTGCAGTCCATGGGGTCGCTAAGGGTCTGACACGACTGAGAGACTTCACTTTGACTTTTCACTTTCATGGCATTGAAGAAGGAAATGGCAACCCACTCCAGTGTTCTTGCCTGGAGAATCCCAGGGACGGGGGAGCCTGGTGGGCTGCCGTCTATGGGGTCGCACAGAGTCGGACACGACTGAAGTGACTTAGCAGTTTAGCAGTGCGTATCATAAACATTCCGGCACCCTTTTATCTGCACCTGAAACCCCATCCATTCACCCCGTGTTCACGCAGAAACCAGGTCTGTGGGTGCTCTCCTGTAGACATTTTAGGCACAGCATGGCATAGGAATCATATTGTTGCATCGCTCTATGTGCATCAGAAACAACGTGTGGGCACCCCTTATTATACCAGAAACCACATCAGTTCGCCCCCACTGCAGGCACAGAAACCCGGTCTTTGGGCACCCATGTATCCATGAATAGCATGTCAGTGCGCCCTCCAGTGGACACGTTAGGCACGACAGCATGCCACAATCTATGCTCAGGTATACGTCCGGTCACTTCCTGTGTATCATAAATAACCTTAGGGCACTTCCTGTGTGCATCATAAACGTCTGGGCAACCGCTTATGTGCACCAGAAACCACATCCGTTCGCCCCCACGGTGGGGGCACAAACTATGTCTGAGGACACCCAGGTGTGTACCGAAAGCATGTTTGTGCGCCCTCTTGTGGACATGTTAGACACAATAGCATGCCACTATATCTGTGCGGGAATCAGTTCGTTACATCCCTCTGTGTGCTCCAGAAACCGTGTCCGGCCACTTTATGTGTGTATCAGAAACTACCTCCGGGCAACTCCTGTGTACACCCGAAACCACATCTGTGGACGGCACTGTGCCCGTGGGCCCCAGGTTTGTACCAGAAAGCATGTTGGTGTGCCCTCCAGTGGACACGTTGAAACACTACAGTATGCCCCTATGTGTGCGTCAGAACCAGATTGGTGTACAGCCGCCTTCTGAGTTCCAGAAACTGCGCCCCTGAGCCCTTCTGTACTCATGGAAACCACATGCGGGCAGCAACCGGTGTGCCCGAAACTACGTCAGGGCAGTTCCTGTGTACACCAGAAAGGACGTTCGGGCACCACCCCGACGCGAACTAGAAACGATGCTCCTGCGCCCCATTGTACACCAGAAATGACCTCCAGGCGTTACTCTGAACGAACCAGAAGATACCTTCCTTCAACAACCCCCTCGGTGCTCCAGAAACTGCCTCCAGACACCCCCGTGTGAGAGCCAGAAACTACTTCCGTGCAGAGCCTTGTGTGCACCTGAAAATGTGAGGCACAATAGCATGGCCCCTGTGTGCCCCAGACCCCGAATGGTGCACCCTGCCGCTGTGTGCCCCTCTCTGTACTCACTGGAACCCCATCCAGGCAGCCTCCTGTGTACCCCGAAACTACCCCCGGGTAGCCCCTGTGTGCTCCAGAAACTAGTCTGCCCAGCTGGCTGCACCCCTGTGAGACGCTCTTGCCCACCAGAGGACAGAGTTTGTGCAGCCACTCTGCTGGGGCCCCTGGTGCATTGTCAAAAGGCCCTGCTCTCAGCCAAGCCTTCTGGGCAGTCTGTTAGATTCAATGGTTCATGTTGGGGGCGGGGGGGCAGTGCTTCAGTCTGTCTGCTCTTGATCAGTTTTGGGGACATGTGAACCCCTAACAGGGTTCTGAAGTCAGAACCGCAGTTAGGTCCCTGCCCTCTGTGCCCATCCGCCTGCCAGAGTGACCACTTGTGGCTCTGGGCCACCCCTTGTCCCTGCTTCGAGCACACCTTGGTTTGAACCAGGCCTGAGACTCCTTGTTTCCTGGTTGTGAAGCAGGAGGCAGATAGGCAACCCCCCACCCCCACCCCACCACCAACAACAACCAGGGTAAAGCAATTGGAGATTCATACTCTCTTGAGGGAAACTCCAAAACAAGAATAGCAGGGCAATTAAGGGAGGAGGCTGGGCCCTAATAAACCACCCAGACCACACATGTACAGAAAAGCCTCCTTAGAAGCCAAAGAGGAGTCATGTCAAGGGATGTTTTACCCAGAAGCCTTATCAGTAGGATCCATCTTAGCTATGAGAGGCACGCACTCACGGGAGGATCCTGAGATATACCAAATATGAACTCTGAACCAGGAAAATCAGAATGACTAAAGGAAATCCAGAATAAGTGCCCCATAAAAGGAAATCTGCCAGGAGGGTGCAGCTCAGGGGCAGCCCCTCTCTCTGAGTCCGCTTGTGTGCTTGTCCACACATACTGTGCTCTTCTCCCTCTTAATAAATACTCGTTTCACTACTTTCTGTCTTTGTGGAAATTCTTCCCTGAGAAGCTGAAGGGCCAGGGCCTTTTGCCACTGACCACTGGTCTAGTGGCTAGAACCTGGTGCTCTCATCTCCACAACCCAGCCCAATCTCTGGCTGGGAACCCAAGCCTCTCTTCAAGCTGTTCTTCAGGCCAAGGCCATTTGAGGTCAGTTGCAGAATGGCTGATATGGGCTCTGCCCAGGGAGATGGCCCTTCAGGGGCTCCAGAACGGACTCCACACTGCTGGCTCAGGCATGGCACCTGCCTCCATGGAGCCCATTACCAGGAGCCCCGGGAAAGGCTGTGGCCTGCAGTTCCAAGGGTGAATGAGGCGCAAGCAGAAAGATTTCTAGAACCAGATTCTGGGGACAGCACTTGATCTGTTGCCTCTGGGTGTGGTTCCATTGTGATGAAGGTGATTTCAGATGGATTTAAAGCATTTCTTGTGAGAAAATCCCTTCCCATTAGCAAACTTAGGCCTGCCCACCTGCAGCCCACCAAGGTCCCCTCCTGCCTCCTCCAGCCCAGCTAGGTAAATCAGTGGCAGCAGCTGGGGCAGTTGGAATAACTGGCCAACTCAGGACAAAAACCTTTGATTTGAGTCCTTCCTCCTTTAACATTAAACTGATCCCAAGTGTCAGCAAATACCTACAGCGTCCCAGCTTGTGACTTTAGACCTCCCTGAGAGGGTGCCAGCTGGCTGGCAGGCACGAGTTTGTAGCAGTGTTCTCGGGGGCTCTGGCCTGGAAAAGCACCAGCAGGGACATGTTGGTGGTCTTGTCTGGAGTCTGTCACCCGCTAAGTTATTCATCTCAAGACACATCCACAGAATGACCAGGCTGGGGAGGTGCTGAGCCCAGGTGGGAAGCCCTGCCCTGTAGAATCTGTGTTCACCGTGTGTGAGGAGACACCGCGGGGCTGCGAGCCTCCCAGCTCCAGACCTTTATACCAAGAGAGTCTGGCCCAAGGGTGGGCACACGAGTGTGAATGCATTGGGAGTATATATGTGCACGCATGAGTGAGGATATGAGGGTGTGGGATGCAGGTGTGCACACATGAGCATGCATGCATGTGTGTTTGTGTGTGTGCCTATGTACAAGTGCGTGTGAGGAGGTGGCAACTGAAGCCTGGACTGTGTTTTTAAAGAGCCTCCAGCAACGTCCACACAGTTTCTCAGACCCTGAGCCCGCTGGCCATGATGACCTTCAGGACTCGGGCACTCATGTGTCCAGGTGTCCAGCCAGAGGCCCCTCCAGGGCTACGGTTGCCAATGACATAAGAGTTGAAGGCTCGGTGCCTTTATTGAGGGTCCAGCTGTGCCTGCATATTGTGCTGCCCAAGGAGTCCTGCAGCCTTCCCAGGACCGGGCAGACTTGAGTGCACAGGGAATCACGGCCATTCCAGCCCCCAAAGTGTCAGAGAAGACACAGGCTGAGGAGGAGGGTCACAAGGGAGGCCAGCAGGGTCCCTGGCTGGAGGTGGAGGCTGGGGGCCCCTGAGTAGCCATAATTGGTCCTGCAGGAAGCCTCCAGCTCGCCCAGTGGGATGGGCTCCTCTCCAGGAGCCTGCTTGTGATCGCTAGCCTGGGGACAGACACAGGTCAGCTGCCTAACTGAGGGCAGGAGAAGCTCGGGGGTTGGGGGACGGGAGCATGGCAGTCCCTCCTCACCTGCTCCACTGCCTTGAAGACCCTTAGTAGGTTTTCAGCCAGGGCGCCCCTGACCTCCTCCTCCGTCCACTGTCTCCTGAGCAGCTCAGCGACTAGGTCTGGATACTTGGACACGTCCTCCAGCCCAGAGGGGAGCCTGAGATGTGGACAGAGAGCCAGAATCTGCAGCCCGGGACTTGGAGCCTGGGGGCCCCATCCCAAGCCCTGGAGCCCTCCGCTCCCCACAACATATGGGCAGGGTCTCGCCTTACCTGGACACACCATCGTAGTCCCCACCAAAGCCCACTGCTCCAGCTCCCGCAACCTTCTTGATGTAGTCCAGGTGGTCTGCACGGAGGCAGCACATGAGGCCCCGCAAGAGGGACACCCCCACCCCTGCCCGCCGCCACTCAAGCCCACCCACCTGCCACTTGGGACAAGTTGGCCTCCGCTTTGCAGGAAACGTAGTCATTGTAGAAGTTCACCATTACCAGGCTGCCCGTCTGCTTCTGCGAGGGAGAGAGGGTGGAGCTGGGGGCAGGGCGGCCAGGCTGCGAGGGCCACCCGGGGCAGAGGCAGCAGCCCCACCCTCACCACCAGCTGCAGCACGTGGTCGGGCACGTTGCGCCGGTGTCGGCACACGCTGTATGCCGAGGAGTGGCTGAAGATGACCGGGGCCTTGGACAGCTGCAGAGCGGCCTCCATGGTGGCCACGGACACGTGGGCCAAGTCGATGATGACGCCCAGGCGGTTCATCTCCTTCACGACGCTCTGAGGGGGGATGGGATCAGGGAACCTGTCCGGCCCAGAGGGTCATGGACGACACCCCGGGACCAGGCAGGCTGCATTGCGCCCACTTGTGTTCACATGACCTTCTGGGGCTCATCATCGACCCGGCCTCCACTCACCTGCCCGAAGGATGACAGGCCTTGGCTCTGGGCTTCGTCCTCTCCCGTGTCCACCAGCCAGTTGTCGGCCCTGGGAGAGCGGAGAGCGGGAGCCCGAGGGGAAGCGTGGTTGTCCAGACCCACCCACCTCGAGCCTCTTCGGAGGACAGCAGGTACCCCAGGGTCCCTGCCCCTAGACCCGACCCAGGGCTGCTCACCAGGGCGTGTTGCAGCTGTGGGTGAGAGTCAGGTAGCGCATACCCAGGTGGTAGAGCGCCCGCAGGACACCCAGACTGCTGTCGATGGAGTGGCCGCCCTCCACGCCAACCAGACTGGCCACTTTCCCCTCCTGGAAGGCCTGCTGGATGCCTGGGGGTGGGGGCTGCAACGTGAAGGGACAGCCCAGCGGCGCTGCTCAGGATGGCCCCCGCCCCCCTGCCCAGGGCGCTGGCACCCACCTGCGCTGTCCGTGACACACAAGAAGGTCTCGGGGTAGAGCTGGCACATGCGCTGGATGACATCAATCTGCTCCAGCGTCCGCTTCACCGAATCCTTATTCTGGGTGTCGCAGGGCGTGTACGCAGACCAGAACTGGGGGCCACGGTGGGGAGGGGCTGGGAGCCGAGCGGTCCGAACCCAGGCCCTGCCCCTGCCCCTACAGGCCTGGGGGTCCCCTCGCGCCCCAGAAGCCCTCCCCACAGCCTGGGTGGCTAAGGGCCCAGGGAGGTACACAGCCACCAGTGAGGGGCGCCAAGGGAGGAGCGGGTGGGCTCCGCGTGTGGGCAGGCTCAGGGCTGAACCCTACCTGGGCCCCCACAAAGCCAGCCTTCAGCTTGGGGATGTTGGTGTGCGTGCCGTTCAGGCTGGTCAGGTTGGCCCTTGGGTCCTGAAGCTGATTGTTGAACCTCTTCAGCAGCTGCCAGGGCAGATCATTGTGCCTGGAGGGGCCAGGAGGGGTCAGGACAGGGGTTTCAGGACGGCTTCCTCCCAGGCAGGCTGCCCCTTCTCTGGCTCCTCTTCTAGTGGCTGAGAACTAGGAGGGTCCCAGGGTGATTACTGTTACCTGAACACACCTGAGCACAGGTGAGCTTCTCAGCCGGCCCCACCCCCAGGCCAGGTCAGCGAGCTGAGCACTAAGGGGACAGGACTTCTCTCCCCGAGCCTTCCACTGGGGAAAAAGGAGGGCGCACACTGACTTGGCTTCAAAATCGTGGGGGGCGTGGAGGGGGGGCTGGACGGTTAAAACAATCTCCATGGATAAGACTGGTTGCCATGGGGTTACTGGGTGTAGGGCCTCGGTGAGATTTCACAGATTAAAGACTAAATTCTAGGACTCCCGGCGATCCAGTGCTTACGACTCCGAGCTTCCAATGCAGGGGCGCGGGTTCAGTCCCTCAGCGGGGAACTAAGACCCCGCCTTCGGGCGTGGCCAAAAAAAGGAGTTGAAATCTCCCCTTGCAGGGGCAGGGGGAAGTGAGGGGCGTGGCCTTCCCTGGGGGAGGGTGGCAAAGGAGCAGCGCGCCAACGCGGAATTTGGGGCTCCCTCCGCACCTCCGCTCGCCCCGCAGACCCTCTCTGCCTCTGTCCCTGGGCACAGTCTCGCACCATTTCCAAGAAGATCCTCTATGCTTCCAAAAGACAGGCCCTCTAAAGTCTTCCCAGGAGCCAGGAGGCGGAGAGTGCATTGGAGGTGGGGGTGGGGCAGAGGGGGAGGTGGGAAGGGCGGAGAGGACCGGATCGGACCCCGAGGAGAAGGCGCAGGGGGCGCTGGGGGCTATCAGCCGCTGGGGAGTGGGCACCGGTGGGGCTGGGGCACCTTCTCCCTGGCCCCAGGAACTGACAGGGGGACCAGGAGCAGCCCCAGAAGAGAGGCCGCTGGGACCCACGATCTCCAGATGCTGGAAGTGGCCTCGGACCTTGGGACCTGATGAGAGAAACAGAGTCCCAGGCCCAGCCCGGACCCTCCGTCTGGCTTTCATCAGCTTGTGTGCACACACGCATGGGACATTGAGGGAGCCGTGCAGGGAGCCGCCCGTCTGCATCCCTGGTCTGGTGACAATGGGAACACCTGGAGAGGGCCTTACTCCCACTGGGAGCCCTCCCATCCAGGCCTCCTCTGCAGCTCTGCAGCCAGGCCCACTGTCCCCAGGACCCTGCCCCATCCCCAGCTCCGCTCCCTCCTCGTGTCTGCCTAGTGTGGATCAATCACTATACCGTTAACACTGCGGTGGGTGGCCCAGGTTGTCCAGCCCCCTGGGGTGGGTCTTCCTGCCGGTGGGAAGTGAGGGCTCCCTGGGCCCCACCCTAGGGGGCTCCAGACTGTGGAAGCTGCCCCAGGTGCCATGGGTGGGGCTCCCACCCCAGCTGTGTTTTCTGCAAATTCTGAGATTTGCCCACTGGGCATGGCCTTTGTTGAATGAGAGGTGGATGAACTCCAGTGAGGCGGGGTCATCACCTCATTGCAGGATTGGGGGGTGCTGTCCCTGGGGCAGCGCCACCAGGCAGGACTTTACTCCTTTGCTGGTCTAAGAAGTCCAGCCCCACCCTCCAGCTGCCTCCACTTTGTTCCTCCTTCCTTCCCTCAGCCTCTCCTCCCTTTGTAGGTCTCTGCTCTGTGGGCAATACCACTTTTTGGAGCCTTGTGGAGCCTCTCTCCTTATCTCTGTGGCCTGGGAGCATCCTCAGACATGATAGAGGACTCTTCCATTCTACTAAAAGTAGGGAGGAGAGGGTTCCTAGTGCTGGACAGTGCTAGAAAGGACAACCAAATGCACACTTAGACCAGCTCTGGCATACAGATGTGATGGCTGGAGCTGGTGCAGCTATGTTAAATCATGAGGTAACTGTGGGAATGGTGGCTGCACTATTGTGGAATGCTGTGCCAGGGCTTCTTCTGCACTTTTCTGTTGTTAAAGCTACTTCTTTGTGTCTCTTAGCTACACTGCTTTTGATTTTGTCAGCCTCGTTGTAGTTTTCTAAGACTTTGGATAATCCCAGATCACAGCGTCCTGAGTACTCCTGGCTGTCTGGGCTCTGTGAGCCATCTTACCCCTCACATGGACCTCTGGACAGCTCCATTACCTAGACTCAATCCCCTCTCCCTGTGCCCAGCTGCCCTGAGTCCTCCAGAATGAACAGCTTCCCTGGTTCATTCTGTTGGCATCATCTATCTATGCTTGCTGGCATGGGATGCCCAGTCCCTGAACCTGGACCTGTGAGACAGAAGGGCCTCCGAGGTGCGAGCCAAGGGCAGCAGCCTCTGCAGAAAGCTCTCTGTACCTGTGGGGCAGGCGAGCGGCGAGCAGGGGGACAGGAGGGCCAGGAAGCATGGGAAGGAGAGTGGTCAGGGGAGGGCTGTGGGAGGGAGGGAAGGTGGTGTGCACACTGACCCTTGATGGCCACTTCCTTCTCTAGGGCTACCCTGCAGCTCCAGGCAGGTCTTATGTGACAAGACACTCACTTTCTTCGCTTTTCATGTAGAGCTTTTGTCCAACAAAACCCAGCAGCATGTAGTGTTCTCCTAGCCTTCCTGGCACCCAAGAGCCACTGCACACCAGATACTGCTTCTCTGGGCTGCGTGCAGCCAGTGTGCCGGGCAGCACGGCAGGCAGGCGGGCAGGAGAGCAGGCGGGGCGGGAGTGTGTATGCAGGTGGTGTCCTTCCCAGGGCTCTGGAAGTCCCCGAGGAACTAGGGCCAGGATCAGGGGAGGGGGCCTGGCCAGGCTTGCCTGCAGCATCGAGGGGCCCCAGGGGCAGCTGTGAGGACTTTTTTTTCCTTGTTTGTTTTTATTGTTCCAAGCTTAGTGGGAGTCACGGCAGGGGGTATCTTGAAGGACAGGGGTGGGACTTGGGTCTCCAAGCCTCCCACTGGCTGCAGTGTGAGACCTGACCTTGAGACTGTGGGAGGAGGGGACGGTCAGAGATGCAGGCGTGACCCCAAGCAGGGGGTGGGGTGGTGGGGGAGGGTAACTGAAGGGGACCGGCGGGCCCAGGTTGGCCGCAACATCAGGGACTGACAAGGTGTCTCTAGGGTCTTGGCTGGAATGGTACCCGTGGGAGTGGGTGCCCAGGAGCTTGTCTGGGGCACTGAAGGCCAACATGCCTCGGTGAGGTCAAGCTGGGATTTGATGGGGTCACGCCAGGTGGACGGGGTTGGGGGGTCTGACAAGAGGACCTCAAGAAGAAGGGTCAAGAGGGCCAGCAGGGTCTCCCCAGTGACACCCTACCTGCCCTTCCTGTGAGGTAGGGCCCCCAGCCCCCCTTTCCGGAGCTGGGATCCAGCCCCCAGGAGGTTCAGGTTGGGCTCAGGTGCCCCGGGAGCTGCTGAGATGCCGGGGCCTCACCACTTACCCCCTTCCTGCTCCGTTCCCACAGACCCTCCTCTGCTGAAGTCTTTGTGGCCCTGAGAGCCCACAAAGAGTTCAGCAAAGAGCAAAGGCCATGTTTCAGTTGGAGAGACCAAGTCTCGAGGAGACAGGGCAGTGCCTGTCTCAGGTCACATGAGCCTTGATCACAGCTCCCCCAGCCCAGACCCCAGACCCGTCCCGAGTGGCTGCTTACCCGTCAATGACAGGCGTGCTCTGCATGAGTCTCACCGCATTGTCCCGGAACTGGTCTGCAGTGCAGACGGCCACCAGGGGCCAGAGCCACCAGCCGGTCCACATGGCACTGTCCCTGGGCACCCGCTGCCTGCCGCTGCTGTGCGTCTGTCCTGACCAGCTGTCCTGCCAGAAGACGGAGGCCTTTGGTCCAGGTGATCGCTGCCCAACCTCCCGTTTATCAGTAATCAGCGCATTCCCCGTGAGGGTGGGAAGATGGGAGTTCCTGGACCCCATGGCTGGGCGTCGCTGTCTGAGGCTGGGCGTCATTGTCCGGGCCAGCCCAGGTGCAGTAAAACCCCAGGGGCGGAGCTGCTGCCCAGAGGACAGGAGAAGAGGCGGGGAGGGCCGGTTACCTCCACGCCCGCCCCTAGGACTCAGTGCCTGAGGTCTGCAAACAAGATTCAATTTTGCGTCCTTGAAAGCACCCCTCGGTTTGCCTGTCAAGTAGTTTATGTTACTTTCCACAGAGAGTGGAGCACAGCGCCACAGGGGTGCTCCCTCCACACCCCACCCTGGTCCTGCGGACAGCACTGTGACCCACGCTCAGCTGCAGGTTGGACGCGGGGGCTTGGGGTCAGAAGCCTGGAGTGTTTGTACTTC
The DNA here is from genome assembly GCF_029378745.1 of Bos indicus. Lineage (NCBI taxonomy): Eukaryota > Metazoa > Chordata > Mammalia > Artiodactyla > Bovidae > Bos > Bos indicus. The sequence continues at coordinate 15,156,097 of NC_091777.1, read as the reverse complement.
CTTAGAACTAGAGGCTCACACAGGTCTCTCAGATGGATCTGTTTGAGGACCATCTCAGGTCTCTTAGGTGGGGCAGTTTGAGGATGCTCCCAGGAGCTGCTGGGATGGGTGAATCAGTGATCCTTGTCCCAGGGCTGGGCCAGCATCCTGGTTCTGGTGGGCAACTCTGGCTCCTCGGGGTTGCTGGGTTCCACAGGGCTGGTCTTACCGGGTCATTCACGTTCAGTTCCGGGACTTCAGCTGCAGATGACTCTTGCAAGTTGATGACAGAGGACACATTTCCAGGAGTTAAGCTGTGGGCATGACCATACGTCCTTGGGTGACCCAAGAAACACAAGACTCAAGGACACTCAACTACACCCATGGGAGGGCCGGGTGCACCCTTGTTCAAACATGAGAGGATTTCCAGGATGATAGCCCCAGAAGACGACAGCCAAGGGGTGTCGTCTATACCCAAGTCTATACCCAGGAGGGCTCGTGCTGTGTGGGGTCCATTCCGCCTCCTCCCTCCAGTAACTCACAGCCTGTGTCCCTTGGTGGGGCTCGGGGTCAGGCTGCTTGTGCACGTGGTCAGACTTCTCAGCCGTGGCATCTGTCTGCGAACAGAAGTCATCTTGGGCCCCCCTGCTGGGAGTGCCGACCTGTGGACCCGTGGGTCAGGCCCCGCACTCACACCTGAATGTGTCTGCTCAAGTCGATTGTTCATCCTGGGGTCTCTGATTGCCTGACAGTCTTCCACTCTCTGGGCCTCCTCACAGTGCCCAGCTTCGGGTCCACGGTTCCCTTTGAATTTCTGCGTTGGGCCCTCCGCCTCTAGGGTTACGTCCTGTTTCGCTAGAGCTGTTTCCCAAACCACTCCTGGAAGTGGTGCTGGGAAAACTTCCAAGCCCTGGAATGTTTGCACTTGACATTATTATGCCCTCATAACTGAGCGACAGGTTTGCTGGCCTTGCACTTCTGGATCGTAACCTGTTTCCTCTTGAAAGTGAAGGGCTATCCACAATGCACTATTGCTGAAGATTCATTTCTTTGTAGGCAGCTTGTTGCCTTCTTGCACAGTCTCCTTGAGCTACCTCTTCCTCCTTGGCTCTGCACTTTCTCAGGGACGTGCCTCACTGGAGACTGTTTTCATCTGACCAGCTCCTCATGCGGGGTCGCTGGCTCTGCCGCTGGTCCCAGAACACGCCCTGGAATCCTCCTCTGTCTGCTCCCAGGCAGCGTGTTCAGTCGAATGCTGGACCTCTGGCACTGCTCCTATTTGACTCTTGTGTTTTTCTCTCCTGTTTTAGGTTTTCTTGTGCTTTTATTCTGTGCATTTCTATTCTGTGAATTTATGAATGGAATATTCTTTGAATTTATTCTATAAGTTTCCTTGTTTCTGAATTTAAACACTTTCACCCAGCTGTCTTTCAGAAATTACGTACTTAACCTCCCAAAGTGCCGTCTTGTGTTTCTGTTGGTGGTGGGTTTCTGTTTCCCTTTGCTCCTTGTTCTTATATGGAAGCAATATTATCTCGTGTCAGTTGGTAGTTCTGTTTTCTTTTCTCCTGTTTACTGGATGATAATGTTTCCTCTGGACCCCTTTCCTCCGTTGTGTATTCGACCTTTCATCGCATATGCAGACTGTCCTCAACCAGCTGGATTGTCACTTCATGCAGTAGGCAAACTGCTGGATACCAGAGCCTCCCGAAGCAAGAGGGGGCCCTTCATGTCAGAATCTAACATGAGCACATCACAGCAACCCTGATTCTCAAAACAAACATATTTTTAGGGACACTCCACCGTGTCTTTTTCCCTGGAGTCAGCCTGGCCATGGACCAACCAGGACTGTCCATCTGTGTCCGTGGGCACCAGGGGTCAGCCTGTCCACCATCCAGCCATCCATAAGTCTGATTTTACCCGTGTCTCTCACTCCTACCCGCTCCTGTGACATCTAAGTTGAGCTCCCCTCTGGTTTCTGATGGGCCCCTGCCATCTGCACCCCTGCCGCCCCCTTCTGTAAATGCTCCTGAAGAGGCCGTCTCCATCTAAGTTATCCCCCCAAACTGGCTGAATCTGCCAGTCAAGGACCCTTTCTCTCTGGGACACTGCAGGTTCTGCCTGAGTCATTTCCTGCCACCTGGAGGGACATGGCAAGGAAATGCCCGTCTCAGGCCCACCTCTGACCTAAGGGCTGCAGTGGGTGTAGCTGTGGAGGATTTTCACGGCATCTCTGTTTCCTCCTGTGCTGGCACCCCGTGACATAAGCCTCAGGGACAGAGTGGGCTCAACGGCCTGGCCCAGGTCCTTTGATTTTAGAGACTCTCTCAGGAGGTGGGACCAGGCTTTGTTGAGAGCACAAGCTTGGAACAGGCCGCCCGGGGTTCACGCTCCTGTGTGGCCGACTGCGTGTTCCAGAACTGGCAGCACTTGCCTGTCCATCCTCCTTGCCAAGAGGAGAAGCAACCGGCTCGACCCGCAGAGAAAGCGGCCGGCGTGACTTCCGTGCTGCCATCTGGCTCCTGTCCTGGACACACCATGGGGGTTGCAGCCACCAGCCCAGCTCCCCCCAGCTGACGGCTGGCCATGGCCCCCTGCCAGCTCCTGGCTGAGGCCAGACTCTGGGCCAGAGACCAGTTGGCCCTGCTGGGTCTGGAAACGTGAGCAATGCCAGAGACCCCCGAGTGCCAGCTGGAGCTTTGGAGGATCGCTTGTTCAACAGCAGAGAGCTGACACGCTGGCCCTCCTCTCGCGGCTGGTGACGGTGTTGGTGACTGTGCCCTGGTCTGTAAAATGGGTGAGTAACCCGAACCACCTTGGGCTGCTGGGGGTGGCGGCGCCCCACAGTCTCCTTGGCAACAAGAAGCCCCCGGTCCATGGCGGGCTGAGGACATGCGCTCTCCCCCAGGGTCCCTGGGAGAATGGCCAAGCCTCGCTGCTTGCTCAGCTCTCAGGGGAGCCGCCTAATTGTCTGCCTTAAAATGTTTTCACGTTTTATTTAAATGAAGAGAATAATGTTATTAATTGGAAACATCAGCATCACTTGCCGTAATCAGGAGGAACACGGTGACAATAAACACGCAAAAACTAAGCAGTGCTGTTATATTTTGGTGGGAGCCAGAGAGGCGTCCAGGAGCAGCCAGAGCCTGCCCGGCTCTTCATCAACCCGCCCAGAGCAGCCCAGGTGTTCACCGGGGCTCCTGGGACGGTCCCCCAAGATTCCCCCATCTGCACCTGTGCCCGCAGGGGCACAGCCCCGACACAGCTCAGAGCAGCTGGAGGACCTGAGTGCACAGCCCCTGCCCTTCAGGAACACACACCCTGTGTGTGCGAACAGACACGAGCAAACACAGCTAACCACACACCCACATGCAGTGCACGGTTACACAGGCGCCCTGGCACAACCACCTGTGTCAAGATGCATGTGCCCCAACAGGCACCAACATAGCAAGTGTGCCAACACCTCCTGTGACCCACACACCAGCACACGTATGCACCAGGACATCACAGACGAGACCTGCGTGTGCAGACGCAGCACAGGCTTATAAGCACACCCATGTGGACTTGCCCATGTGATCAGACACACACAGACACCAAGATGCAGACGCGCACACAGACACATATTTAGCACACCAATATAAACTCACAGTAATACGTAGGTGCATGGTTGTGACCACAGGTTCACACACACTCTTACCCCAGGCCTGTCCTGTCACGCACACAGCACACAGGCTTAGCCTTGCAGGCGCCCTCGTCTCTGTGTCACTGTGCCCACCCGGCCCCCATGTCCACCTCGGGGCCTGCAGCCGGGCCCTCAGCCCCATGACCACCCACAGAGCCTGGAACGCGGCAACCCCCAGTGGGCCTGGAGGCAATGGGGTGTGCTGGTGTGCCCTGGGGAGCCTTGGGTACAGGCCCTTCAGACCATGTGACCTCTGTGTCCAGGCATCTTGAGGCCTCTCGGCTGTCCAGGCCCAGTCATGAGGCCACCACCCAGGTCTCTGCCCCCAACCCTCACGGATGGCCCCTGTCCACCCAGCCCCAGGGTGCGTCCAGGCTGCTGGCTTCTCCACAATCCTCCTGGTCCCCCACTGTCCCCTCTGTCCCCCTCTGTCCCCCTCTGCCCCCTCTGTCCCCCTCTGCCCCCTCTGTCCCCCCTCTGTCCCCCTCTGCCCCCTCTGTCCCCACTGTCCCCCTCTGTCCCCTCTGTCCTCTCTGTCCCCACTGTCCCCGTCTGTCCCCTTCTGTCCCCCTCTGTCCCCCCTCTGTCACCCTCTGCCCACTCTGTCCCCACTGCCCCCTCTGTCCCCCTCTGCCCCCTCTGTCCCCACTGTCCCCCTCTGTCCCCTCTGTCCTATCTGTCCCCACTGTCCCCGTCTGTCCCCTTCTGTCCCCCTCTGTCCCCCCTCTGTCACCCTCTGCCTACTCTGTCCCCACTGTCCCCCTCTGTCCCCTCTGTCCTCTCTGTCCCCACTGTCCCCGTCTGTCCCCTTCTGTCCCCCTCTGTCCCCCTTCTGTCCCCCTCTGCCCCCTCTGTCCCCAATGTCCCCCTCTGTCCCCTCTGTCCTCTCTGTCCCCACTGTCCCCGTCTGTCCCCTTCTGTCCCCCTCTGTCCCCCCTCTGTCACCCTCTGTCCCCTCTGTCCCCACTGCCCCCTCTGTCCCACTCTGTCCCCTCTGTCCACCTCTGTCCCCCTCTGCCCCCCTCTGTCCCCCTCTGCCCCCTCTGTCCCCCCTCTGTCCCCCACTGTCCCCCACTGTACCCTCTGTCCCCCAATTTCCCTTCTGTCCCCACTGTCCCCCTCTGTTCCCTTCTGTCCCCTCTGTCCCCCTCTGTCACCCCTGTGCCCTCCACTGTCCCCCTCTGTCCCCTCTGTCCACACTGTCCCCCACTGTCCTCCTCTGTCCCCTCTGTCCCCCCTGTCCCCCTCTGTCGCCCCTGTCCCCCTCTGTCCCCCCTGTCCCCCTCTGTCCCCACTGTCTCCCTCTGCCCCCTCTGTCCCCCTCTGCCCCCCATCCCCCTCTGTCCCCTCTGTCCCCCACTGTCCCCCTCTGTCCCCTCTGTCCACACTGTCCCCCACTGTCCTCCTCTGTCCCCTCTGTCCCCACTGTCCCCCTCTGTCCCCACTGTCCCCCTCTGTCCCCTCTGTCCCCCTCTGTCCCCTCTGTCCCCACTGTCCCCCTCTGTCCCCCCTGTCCCCCTCTGTCCCCACTGTCTCCCTCTGCCCCCTCTGTCCCCCTCTGCCCCCCTGTCCCCCTCTGTCCCCTCTGTCCACACTGTCCCCCACTGTCCTCCTCTGTCCCCTCTGTCCCCACTGTCCCCCTCTGTCCCCTCTGTCCCCCTCTGTCCCCTCTGTCCCCACTGTCCCCCTCTGTCCCCCCTGTCCCCCTCTGTCCCCACTGTCTCCCTCTGCCCCCTCTGTCCCCCTCTGCCCCCCTGTCCCCCTCTGTCCCCACTGTTCCCCTCTGCCCCTTCTGTGCCCCTCTGTCCCCCTCTGTCCCCCCTGTGCCCCCTACTGTCCCCCACTGTCCCCTCTGTCCCCCACTTTCCCCTCTGTCCCCTTCTGTCCCCTCTGTCCCCCTCTGTCCCCCCTGTGCCCCCCACTGTCCCCCTCTGTCCCCTTCTGTCCCCTCTGTCCCCCTCTGCCCCCTCTGTCCCCACTGTCCCCCTTGTCTCCTCTGTCCTCTCTGTCCCCACTGCCCCCTCTGTCCCACTCTGTCCCCTCTGTCCACCTCTGTCCCCCTCTGCCCCCTCTGTCCCCCTCTGCCCCCTCTGTGCCCCTCTGCCCCCCTGTCCCCCTCTGTCCCCTCTTTCCCCCACTGTCCCCCTCTGTCCCCTCTGTCCCCCTCTGCCCCCTCTGTCCCCACTGTCTCCCTCTGCCCCCTCTGTCCCCCTCTGCCCCCCTGTCCCCACTGTCTCCCTCTGCCCCCTCTGTCCCCCTCTGCCCCCTGTCCCCCTCTGTCCCCACTGTTCCCCTCTGCCCCTTCTGTGCCCCTCTGTCCCCCTCTGTCCCCCCTGTGCCCCCGCACTGTCCCCCTCTGTTCCCACTGTCCCCACTGTCCCCCTCTGTCCCCTTAGTCCCCCTCTGCCCCCTCTGCCCCCTCTGTCCCCCCTGTGCCCCCTACTGTCCCCCACTGTCCCCTCTGTCCCCCACTTTCCCCTCTGTCCCCTTCTGTCCCCTCTGTCCCCCTCTGTCCCCCCTGTGCCCCCCACTGTCCCCCTCTGTCCCCTTCTGTCCCCTCTGTCCCCCTCTGTCCCCATTGTCTCCCTCTGTCCCCCTCTGCCCCCTCTGTCCCCACTGTCCCCCTTGTCTCCTCTGTCCTCTCTGTCCCCACTGCCCCCTCTGTCCCACTCTGTCCCCTCTGTCCACCTCTGTCCCCCTCTGCCCCCCTCTGTCCCCCTCTGCCCCCTCTGTCCCCCCTCTGTCCCCCACTGTCCCCCACTGTACCCTCTGTCCCCCAATTTCCTTCTGTCCCCATTGTCCCCCTCTGTTCCCTTCTGTCCCCTCTGTCCCCCTCTGTCACCCCTGTGCCCCCCACTGTCCCCCTCTGTCCCCTCTGTCCACACTGTCCCCCACTGTCCTCCTCTGTCCCCTCTGTCCCCACTGTCCCCCTCTGCCCCCCTGTCCCCCTCTGTCCCCCCTGTGCCCCTCTGTCCCCCCTGTGCCCCCTCTGTCCCCACTGTCCCCCCCTCTGTCCCCACTGTCCCCCTCTGTCCCCCCTCTGTCCCCCTCTGCCCCCTCTGTCCCCACTGTCTCCCTCTGCCCCCTCTGTCCCCCTCTGCCCCCCTGTCCCCCTCTGTCCCCTCTGTCCCCCTCTGTCCCCCTCTGTCCCCTCTGTCCCCCTCTGTCCCCACTGTCCCCTTCTGTCCCCTTCTGCCCTCCTCTGTCCCTTCTGTCCCCCTCTGTCTCCACTGTCCCCACTATCCTCCTCTGTCCCCCTCTGCCCCCTCTGTCCCCTCTGTCCCCCTCTGTCCCCTCTGCCCCCTCTGTCCCCCTCTGTCCCCCCTCTGCCCCCTCTGTCCCCTCTGTCCCCCTCTGTCCCCCTCTGTCCCCTCTGTCCCCCTCTGTCCCCCCTGTGCCCCCTCTGTCCCCCTCTGCCCCCACTGTCCCCACTATCCCCCTCTGTCCCCTCTGCCCCCTCTGTCCCCTCTGTCCCCCTCTGTCCCCACTGTCCCCACTATCCCCCTCTCTCCCCTCTGTCCCCTCTGCCCCCTCTGTCCCCCTCTGTCCCCCTCTGCCCCCTCTGTCCCCACTGTCCCCCTCTGTCCCCTTCTGCCCTCCTCTGTCCCCTCTGTCCCCCTCTGTCCCCTCTGTCCCCCTCTGTCCCCCTCTGTCCCCTCTATCCCCCTCTGTCCCCTCTGTCCCCCTCTGTCCCCACTGTCCCCACTATCCCCCTCTGTCCCCTCTGCCCCCTCTGTCCCCTCTGTCCCCCTCTGTCCCCACTGTCCCCACTATCCCCCTCTGTCCCCTCTGTCCCCTCTGCCCCCTCTGTCCCCCTCTGTCCCCCTCTGCCCCCTCTGTCCCCCTCTGTCCCCTTCTGCCCTCCTCTGTCCCCTCTGTCCCCCTCTGTCCCCTCTGTCCCCCTCTGTCCCCCTCTGTCCCCTCTATCCCCCTCTGTCCCCCTCTGTCCCCACTGTCCCTACTATCCCCCTCTGTCCCCTCTGTCCCCTCTGTCCCCCTCTGTTCCCACTGTCCCCACTATCCCCCTCTCTCCCCTCTGTCCCCTCTGCCCCCTCTGTCCCCCTCTGTCCCCCTCTGCCCCCTCTGTCCCCACTGTCCCCCTCTGTCCCCTTCTGCCCTCCTCTGTCCCCTCTGTCCCCCTCTGTCCCCTCTGTCCCCCTCTGTCCCCCTCTGTCCCCTCTATCCCCCTCTGTCCCCTCTGTCCCCCTCTGTCCCCACTGTCCCCACTATCCCCCTCTGTCCCCTCTGCCCCCTCTGTCCCCTCTGTCCCCCTCTGTCCCCACTGTCCCCACTGTCCCCCTCTGTCCCCTTCTGTCCCCTCTGTCCCCCTCTGTCCCCTCTGCCCCCTCTGTCCCCCTCTGTCCCCCTCTGCCCCCTCTGTCCCCCTCTGTCCCCCTCTGTCCCCCTCTGCCCCCTCTGTCCCCCTCTGTCCCCACTGCCCCCCACTGTCCAGGGTCAACTGTACAGCCCCACTGGCTGCCCCCACCACTCTGAGCTCCGTGGTCCACTGGACACAGCAGCGGTCCCTCCCTCAGGGGCTCCAGAGACACTCCCAAGAGGCCCTGGCCCTCCATTCACCCCTAGAACCACAGCCCAGCAGGCCCTTTCCTCACCTGCCCGCGATGCACTCACCCGTCGGGCACCTGAACTGGTCCCCTCAGCTCAGACTCAGAGGCCTCACCAGGCATACAGTAGGTATCCACTAATGGCTGTCCTGCCGGGTGCTGCGTAAACCAGACAGCCCTCCCGCGATGGGAGGAGACAGGCTTCCTGCAGCTCAGCGAGTGCTGGTGCCCAGGCTCCCCAGGAACGGGAGGGCGGGCTCCCCTCAGGTCACGAGACCTGGGGGGTTGTTTCTGTTTTTCTCAAGTTGCACCCGCCCCTGAGTTCCACAGGCCGCCTCGGAGGGGTGAACACTGCACACGTGTCAGCTGGTCTGAGTTTCTGCAGACACAAGAGGCAGGCGTGCCCGGCACATACAGCCCACCCAGACTCAGCGCCCTCTGACCCTCAAGCTGGGCCTCAGGCCCAGGGCAGGCCAGACAGGGCCGGGCTGGATGACAGGGAGTCGGGGTCCCCAGACAGGCGAGGGCGTTCCCTCGGACAGGCTGGTGGCATCTAGTGGGGGGCTGAGTTAGGAGGCGGGCGTCACAAGGATAGCTGGGCTGGGCCACGCTCCCCCTTCCCCCCTCCAGGCCCACAGCATCATCTGGTAGCAGCAACCTGGCACCTGAGGGGATGCCACCCCGCCCTCACTGCTGGGGTCAAGGGTAATAGCTGTGTCCAGGGCTAGAAGGCATCTTCGCTGCAGCCTGGCCCAGAGGCTGGGGCCCACATTCTATATGTGTAGTACGCTTGACTCCAGGAGGATCTGAAGCAGGCAGGGATCGGAATGTCCTCTGGCAGAGACTCAGACCAGGAGAAGGTCTGTGTGGAGCCCCGGCCCAGCTGGGGGCTGGCTGCACTAATTGGTTTCAGGATTCTGAGGTTAGGATGGGGGGGACACACCCTGGCAGGCACTGGCAAACAGCTGGCAGACAGCTGGCAGTCCCATCCTCACCCAGGGAGGGTCCCAGCAGCCTGGGTGAGGGCACAGTGCCCCAGTCTCAACCTCCTCTGCCCTGGCCCTCTCGTGGTTCACAGACACTGACTGAGTGGGGCAGCCCCTGCCCCAGCTGTGAGGCGCTCAGTTACTAGAACTGGGAGGAATGGGACGTCATAACGGGGGTGGGTCATATACGGGGATGTAGCATGAGAAGGGGGCCCCAAGAGCAATGCGGGTCTTAGCGGAGGGTGGCAGAGCTGGGGGGCCACCTGCCAAGGCTCTGGAGCATGTTGGCTCCCTTGACCCTCCCCTAGAGGGTGGTGAGAGTTCAGGAGGAGGATTGGTTCAGGGTGGAGAAGGGGCTGAAGGTCTGACCCTGGGCCCCGCGGACCAGGGCCTGGGGGAGGCAGCCACGTGTGGCCCCTGCCTGCACGGTGATCCCCCAGTTCCATATTTGGGGTGGTACCCCTTTGTGAGCACAGAGGCTGGAGAGCAGAACTTCCCCAGGTCTGCCCAGGGTCTTGGCATCGCTGGACGGGGGAGGGCCAGAGGCGCCAAGGCCCGGGTGGAAGGGGCAGATTCCTACTTTTGATGTTATTACTCTTTGTAATAACATCTTTTGATGTTATTACTGTTTGACATTTTTAGCATGTGAATTAAAATGGAAAAATAATTAAAACAGAGAAGAGTGTTTAAGCAGGCTCTGCACAGAGATGGGGGTGGGTGCCCCTGACTCCAGGCCCTCCACTCTCAGGGTCTGGCTGCTGGCTGAGTTCCTGTGTGGGCGCCAGGTGTCCCGCTGGCAGGCGGATGTCCCAGGAACGTTCGGATGGTGCCCAAGGTGGGGCAGGTCTGGGGGCCCCACCAGCTACTCCGTCAGCAGGTCCCTCTGCCCACAGATTTCCCCAATCCGGGCCACCGTTTACACCCCTGTCCCATCCTGGCTCCCCCATGCAGGGCAGGGTGATTGCTGAGCTGAACGAGGGCAGGGCAGGCGACAGCCTCCCAGTGGGGCCAGCCTTGTCCCCTGAGTCTAGGGCAGGGACAGCGGTGCTCTCATGGGGACACTCTAGATGTGGGCGGGACCCTGGTGAGAAAATGCACAGGATGTGGGCTGCCCTGTCCTGTCTGTGAGACAGGCCTGGAGCTCCAGGCTCACCCTGAGGCTGGTAGAGGCTCAGACAGGAGGCCAGGGGCTTGGGTCCCCTTTGGTCCGGCCCTCCCACTGCTGCCCCCTGGTGGCCAGGTGCGCCCTGCAGTGTGGCCCGGAGGTCTCACCTGTGGGGCAGGGCCCTGCAGACTCCTGGTCCCCTTCCTTCCCAGGTCTGGAAACCGAGGCGAGGGCTGCACACACCCTGGCTGCATGGCTCAGAGCCGGGGCTGGAGCCCAGGCCGCAGGACACCAGAAGGTGGGAGGGGCACAGGCCTCCCCTGCCTGCTGTCCCCAGGGGACCCGGAAGCCCTTGGCTCCCCTGTCCGAGGCCACCCTCTGTGGCCTTCAGAACTGCCCCGCTGCCCATTCCCAGTGGGCAAGGCCGTCAGATGCCTTCCAGCCTCACTGCCTGGATGAAGAAGGAGCCCTTGTCCTCACCTTCCTCATCCCCAGAGCTGTGGACACACATGCAGATCTGGATTCATCAGTGAATCAGGAGACTGAGGCCTGGACGGGCCACACTCAGGGAAACCAGACGCCCCCTCCTGCCATGACGCCGAACTCCCGCCTCCCTGAGTCTGGACACAGGCCCACGACAGCCAGCAAGTCTCAAGGGAGACACCGCACTGTGCTTTCTCCCCTACGGAAGCAGCTCTACTGAATAAAAGTGACACAGCCCCCAAGCTCCCTGGGCCCAGGCAGACCCCACCCACCAGTCCAGCACGACCCGCACTGTGCCCAGCACCCCCTCCCTAGAATATGCTACGACCATCCCCCGAAGGGCTTAAAGCCTGTCCCCTTCCTGTGGCTATGACAGTGATGTCCACAGGAAAGGGGATTGAGTAAGGAAAAAGAAAAGTGACGCAGGTTCCTAGCAAGATTGTGAGACTTGAAACCATTATTTAACGAGGTGAAGTAGACTCAGAGACCCTGACTGGTGAGGGGTTGCTGAAGGTATGCTGGTCTGGGAAAGAAAGAAAGTTTAGTTGCTCAGTCGTGTCCGACTCCTAGTGAGCCCATGGACTGCAGCCTACCAGGCTCCTCCGTCCATGGGATTTTCCAGGCAAGAGTACTGGAGTGGGTTGCCATTGCCTTCTCCAGAGGATCTTCCCGACCCCGGGATTGAACCCAGGTCTCCCACATTATAGGCAGATGCTTTACTGTCTGAGCTATCAGGGAAGTCCTGTTGCTCTGGGGCATCACTTTTAACCATGTGTTTCTCAGAGAGGAAAGCAGGGTGGGCCCAGGAGCCCGTCCATGGGGCCCTCTCCCCACTGACCAGTGGGCGGCAGCTGGAGGGGGGCTCTGAGCACAGGGGGCTGCAGGACCCATGTATGCATCCCATGTCCCAGAGCTTCAAGCCCACGGAACAGACCCACTCGGTTAGGAAACGTCTCTGCCTTAGATACAAAGAACACAGCCCACTCGTGCTTTGTTACTGTTGTGAGTTGATCTGCTGCCGCCAGGAGGACCGAACGTTCTGAGCTTTCAGTGAGAATCAGGAGGCCTTTGTCATCTGCCCAACATGGGCTCCTGCAGACAGCCCACTTTGATTCTTCCACTCCTTCCTTCACTCATTCATTCATTCAGCACATCTATTCCGCCTGACGAGGGGATGATAGTGAGCAGAGCAGAGAGCAGGGCAGCCAGGCAGAACTGCAGAAAAGAAAGGCTTCCTGGAGGAGGGGACAGACTAGCTGAATCTTGAAGGGCAGGCAGCCAGGGAGAAAGGTTCTGTGCAGAGAACAGCAGAGGTGTGGGGGCGGGAAGGCGGCAGGGGCCTCACCGGCCCCAGCGCGTCTGGACCACATCCTAAGGACAGCAGAGAGGCTGCTGACAAGGAGTTGGGGTGCTGAGGGGAACCCTGTGAGCCTCAGTTTCACACTGATCACAGCTCTCTCACCTTCTGGAATTGCACCTGCTTCAGGCTCCCTGTCTCCCTGCTCTGCTGACCTGTGTTCTGGCCACCTCCCCTCAAGACAGCACGTCCCTAGTGGCAGACCCCCAACCCCTGGCAGCCCCCTGGCCCCCAGCACACTCACTGTGGCCTCAGCAGCGATGCAGACTTCGCTGCAGGACGTCACGGCCGTGCTGATCCTACCCTAGCACCCCTCCTAGGAAGGAGAAAATGCCCCATTTCCGCCCGAGAAGCCCTAGTCTTCAGATTGTGAGAGGTGGCGGGGCGGGCAGCTGTGTGGGGGAGGGATTGGCCCAGGAAGCTGTCCCCTCCCCTCTCAGCCTCCCAGCACCCTGCCCAGGGGAGAAGCGGCTGTATGGGCTCCCAGCTTCCTTCCAGTGGGCAGCCCAGATGAGTGGATGCAGTGCCAGCTGCCTTGTCCAGCTTTGCAATGGCAGGTCTCAATGACTGCTCCAGGCGGGCGTATGCAAGCCTCCTTGGTTCTGTTTATTTTACATTTTAACTGTGAAAATATCATATATGTACCAAAAACTATGTAAGTCATGTTTGTATCTCCACACAAAAATGTTCACAGTAGCCTAAAGATACCAACAGCCCAAAAGCCCAACGTCTGATGAATAAACAAAATGTAGTCCATCAAGCTGCGTGGTTAGAGTCGCACCATGTGAGGCAGGTGCAGAGGTCACAGTGCATTTTATAGCTGTTACAGCCCAATTGCCCTCGTGGATAGCAGTAATCCCTGACTGACACACCCCCCCCACCCAATACCGCCACATCCAGGTTAGGATTTCAGCACATGAAGCAGGCACACACGTTCCTGGTGTAACAGGTGGCAGGTGAGCTGTATCTCAGCAAAGCCATCACCACCACAGCACAGGGGGCAGCCCTGACGTCCACCCAGAGTGGACGGACCCGCGGATCGTAGCGCATCCACACGTGGAGGGTGGCGTGGAATGAACGGGAACTGTGGGCACACACACACGCAACGACGTGGCTGAACGCTGAGCACAGGGAGGAGTCAGAGGGACGCTGGGCCTCAGGCCCTGGCTTCTGGGACAGGTAATCCGGGAGGTGGGAGGTTTGAGGGCCCTGGACTGATCATCTCTGGGAAAGTCTTCAGGAGGTGGCCAGGGTGTGCCTGTTTGGTGGACAAGAAAGACAAGACTTGGATCCCGGGAGGCAGGGTGCCAGCAGGGGCCGCCCCCAGCAAAGGGGAAGGAGGGCCCACTTGAGCCAGAGCAGGCTTTGGACTTGCCCCTGGGCTGCCCTGCCAGTCCAGTCAGAACCTAGACTCTTCCCTGGCCCCTGGCCTTGCACAGCTGGCCTCCCACCACCCCATGGACCCCCTTACCCCTCCCTCTCTGCCCGCCAGCCAGGCCCGCAGCAATGCCTGCACCAGACATCCACCCACACAGTCCGCCTTGGCCTGATTACAGCAGCGTTTCCCCAAACAAGGTCACCTTCACGGCTCCGGAGGCTGTACCTCTGGGGGCCACCACCCCACCCGCTGCAGCTGGGTCTCAGTAGTGCCCCATTTCCCAAAGGGGCTCACAGTGTCAGACAGCCTGCAGAAACCACCCAGCCAATGGATGAGCTTCCAATCGGGGTAGGGGGGACACAGGAGCCCCCCTCGCAGGGACACATGCCTCATCTAGGCGGGGCGCCGGGGGTGTGCACCCCAAGATCGCTCCAGGATGCTGCCCTGCCCTCCGTGGAAGACGGGGTATCACACAGGCCCTGAAACACCAGAGTCAGGAGACCCCTGACACAGCCCTCCTCCTGGGGGCAGATGTCACAGCAAGAGGGTGAAGCTGAGTGACAGAGGGGAGGGTGAGCGGCCCCAGAGGAGGTGGAGCTCGCTCGCTGAGACCCCGGGGGAGGCCCAGAGACAAGCCTCCCCCTCAGAGATGGGCTCCCCCAGGCACCCCGTGGATCAGCCTGAGTGGAGTGTGTCCAGAATCCTACTGGGGGCCGGTGCAGGGAGGCCTTGGCTGCCTGGAGAAAGCCCTGTGGCCGCAAAGGCTCTTTTCCTTATCCTGGATGATTCTTCCGGAGCACTTCTGTGCCACAGGTCACCTGAGGATGGAGGGTGGGGCGGAGAGGCGGTGTGGTGGGGGAGTCACCGCACAGGGTGGGGGTGGGGCGAGCACACCGGCCCTCAGTGGGGGCCCGGCGACAGGGCCCGGCTGGCAGGACTGAAAAGACCACCCACTGGTCAGTGATGCAGGCAGGGCCAGGCGTCGGCTCTCTGTGGTCACCGCAGGAGGGTCAGCTCAGGAAAAAGGAGGTTGAAATTCGGCCTCCAGGACCTTTAAATGGAAACTGCTGGACTGGATCCCACGCCGACCTTGGAGGACGGGTTTCGACCAGCGATAACTGTTGCGAAAGGGAAAGAAGCCCACGTTGCCGCCCCTGTGTCTGTGCCGAGAGACCTGGGTGGGGGTGAGCCGGGTTCGGCCGTTAGGGGAGCAGGAATCCAGGAAAAGTAGGAAGGCCCTCCAGCACTGGCCGTGGGAGCTGGAAAAGGGCAGGTGAACAGGATGTAAGAAGCAGGTGCTGGCCCCCACCCCGTCCTCTCCAAGTGGGAAAAACGCTTGTTCACTCTGCTCTCAGACAATAACCTGCAGAAACACTGCAGCTCAGCAGAGCTCTAGCAAATAAGCAAGCGTTAATTCACACGGAGCAGAAACCAAGCAATTCTGACCCTTAGACCAGTAAAAGTCAGGGTCTCTGCTCTACCTTCCACTTAAAGCATTGGATGATCCATGCGTTATGTTAGCTGTGATTGAAATATGTCATTCGGAAGTTATCACATTAAATAAAAGGCAGGAAGTGGGGCTTGGCCCTGGCTCCAGCTTTTCCAAGTCAAGTCCTGTCTCAGAGGAGGCTGGAACAAGCCTCAGTTCCTCGAGCTGCCCTGAGTTCTCAGGCACTGTAAGGGGGCCTGGCCATCCTGGGGTGGGGTTTAAGCTGTTAGAACAGTGTTGGTATGTGGCCCAGACTTAACGGGCTTGAGGCTTGTGGGAAGAGGGGCTCAGGTGAGGCTGGTGGGGGTCTGGTCAGGGAAGGAGACCTGGGGACGGGAGAACAGTGAGTCCACCCTGGTCACTCTTCCTGAGCAACATTCTCCCTGAGCAGCCGAGAACCCAAGGCCCAGACCCCAGGCTCCAGGAGAGGGTGCCCCCAGCCACCCGGCCAGCTGGGTGCTTTCCTGAGGTGTCAGCAAGCTGTCCCCAGGCTGGCAGTCAGCAGCATGGAGGGCAGGCTAATAGTAGCAGTTCCACTTCAGGCTGGGGAGCTGGGGTGCACACCTCGGGGGTGACCAAGGAGGATGATGCCCTGAGCACCTGGCCTGGGACGCTGAGCCCTCCTCCCAGTGTGTGAGATAGCCTCAGTCTGCCTAGATGGCCCTGACATGCTCACCCCGCTGATTCTAACTCTTCATTCTCCCAGCCTCAGATAGATGCCGCTGCTTCCAGGAAGTCTTCCTTGCCTTCACCATTCGTGTGGGTTCAACACTTTCCTCTGATCCCACTGACCCCGAAGTACCCTCAAGCTCCTTGGTGAGCGCCTGCTACTTTGGCCTGACCTCCACTCACTGGTGAGTCCCCCAAAGGCAGGGCAATACTGGTCATGCTCATAGCTGTATTTCTAAACCGGCATGAAGTGTACACCCTAGAAACGTTCCTGAATGGGTTGATAAAAGCTCTGGTTACCACTTCTCCATGTGGGAGAATATCTGTGAGAGATTTGATGCTGTTTTTTATCCACCAAATGTCCACACGTGAGGAAAGGGTGCAGATGAATCCAGGGTGTTCCATCCATGACAAGCGCCGAGCTGCGCGGGAGACGCTGGCTGGATACAGCTTAGCAGGCGCAGCTCACGGCTCACTGCCCTGCTTAGACCACGTGAGGAGGGTCAGCACATGGAGGCGGCAGCCCATCCAACCCGCCTCATGTTCCACAAACCCCATGCAGAGCATCGTCTTGTATAATGGAAACAAAGTCAGAAAGCCCTGGAAGTAAGCAAAGGGCAGGAGAGAAAAATACTGATGTAGCAGGCTGGCACACCCCAGGGGAGGATCAAAGACCGCTGGTGACCTAGGAAAACATGTCTATAATAGTGCGCACGGCACACCAGGTTTTGTAAGTCATTTTCTAAAAATGAGCAATTCATCAGAAAAATGGGCAAAGGGCATGAACAAAGAGATGACAAAAAAAAAAAAAAAAAAGAAGAAGAAGCTGAACCTCACAAAGAATGAGAAAAAGGGAACTTAAACTACAATAAGATTCTTGTACAAATATGACTGGCAAACTCCAAAAGTTAGTTCTCATTTAAGGGCTTGTACAATTCCACCGGGCCTGCCTGGACCTCCTGAGCCAGATAACGCATGCATGGGTTCGAGAAGTAATCCCCACCCACCCCTCGTGTCCAGCCTTCACCACCCCACCCCAACCTGGGGTGGGCAACCTCATTCTACACACACGCTTTCTCTTCTTATGTCTCCTCAGACAAGTGCATGTGTGTGTAAGCGCGCGTGTGTGTGTGCATACACCCTGCTGTCTGTCAGGACAGTGGGAGATGGGTGTTTACAGCACAGGGAGCAAGTCTGGAGCCCTGGGTGGGCTGACCCCCTCTTCAGCCCCCAAGGAGAGTAAAAGCATTTCTAAGAAAGCCCTTGCCTTCCAGGTCAACTCCTAGTACTACTCTTCAGGTCAAAGGTTACTGCATTTGAGAAACCCCAGCAGGGTTGCAGGTGTGCGTGGGGGCAGGGAAGCCATACGCTGTGTGAGGGGAGCTGGCCAAGATTCAAGTTCCCCTGTCCTGCAAACAGGCTGTAGGAAAACGTGCCTCGGTTGTCTGCTGGGGTTTCTCAAATGCTGTAAAGGTGTCCCAGGTAGCGTCCACATTACCTCGGCCTCTATCAAGGCACCTCAGAGGGTGGGAATGAGGCTGCAGGAAGCCCGCAGGGATGGGCAGGATATAGGAATCAGCCAGGAGGGCAGAAGCCCCACCAGCCAGCCCTGAGTCCTTCTTGGCCTTTTTCCAGTCGGCAGCCAATTCCTCGGGCAAAGGAAGGGTCCCTGGTTGGCCCACCTCTTGCCACCCACTGCTGTACCCTTCCGGGCATGCCTTCTCACCACCCACCTCCAGCTGGGACCTGGCCCTGCCCTGAAGATAAGTGGAACCCGCCTCCCGGCAGTTCAGTGAGAGTAAATCTGGGGTTCCTCGGGTCTCACTTTGTGCACAAGTCCCAGAAGAGAGGGGGTGGGGGCAAACATGCAGAAATCTGACCTCAGAGGCAGGGTCCGTGCAAAAGCCCCTGCTCAGGAGGCCCGTTCACTGGAGAGGGGAGGGCGGTAAAAAGGCCTGAGTCACTCGTCCTGGGAAACGGGTGGTTATAGTTCCCAAAACTGACATCAACTTGAGATTCCGTGGCTTTCATGTGGTTCATTGGGCCTTTTACAATTTAATAAAATTCAGTTTATTAATGTTATAAACTTTCAATCCCAGTTTCTTACACATTCAACCCTCAAAGTTTAATATTCTGTTTCTCCATCGCTTTTAAAGAGTTTTTTTATTCACATCTGATTCCATTTATAGACCTAGACAAGCTCCTACAAACATTTTTAATTGTATAATATTAATACATTCAGTCCATTGAAGCTGGAGCCCCAAGAGCTCTCTGAGCCACTCCAATATTGTGTGTACACAGTAAGATTTCAACTTCAAATCACATGTTGAATTCAATTTCTCAGTCACATGTTTTACATTGCTTTTCCAAGGCTGACCTCTCAGACATCCACAGTCCCTCATCCCAAGCTCCTGGGAATGAGTGTCTAGCAATTCAGAGTATATTGATTTTAGGAGTTGGTATCCATTTCCACAGATGCTGTGATGCCCAGCAGCAGCCAGCAACGGAGAACACACAATGACTGTTTCTGTCTCAAGATATTAGAATATCCACTCCAAGTGAGACAAAAATTATTATATATTTTCTCTATCTGAAAAAAAGAAAAACATCCCGTTTGTAATAGTGTCAAAAACAATAAAGTCCAGGAATAAATCTAATCAAGAAGATGAAAGATCTGCACACTGAAAATTATGAGGCACTGATGAAAGAAACTGAAGACATAAATAAATGTTTGCGGATCAGAAGATTTAATATATAAATAAACACAAAAAAGCCCCCGTGAGATATCGCCTCACACCTGCCAGAAAAGGCAAGGAAAAAAAAAGTGTCAGCAAGGATGTGGAGAAAAGGAAACGTTCATGCATTGTTGGTGGGAACATACACTGGTTCAGCTGCTATGAAAACAGTATGGAGGTTCCTCAAGAGATTAAAAACAGAACTACTGTGTGACCCAGCAACTCCACTCCTGGGTATTTATCCAAAGGAAATGAAAACACCCTCAAAGGGACATGTGAACTTGCATGTTCACAGCAACACTATTCACAGCAGATGCAACCTGAGTGTCCATCAACGGGTGATGGATAAAAGGATTCTCCCCCACTGGCGCCTGTTCTCTCTGTCACACACACACGGGAATCATTCAGTGATAAAAAAAGAAGGAAATTCTGCCATTTCTAGAACACGGATGAACCTTGAGGGCATCACGCTCAGTGAAATAAGCCACACAAACACTCTCTGTCCTCACTGTAGGCGCTCAGTTATCTGTGGAATCTAAAAAGCCCAGCTTTGTAAAGACAGACAGTAGAACTGTGGCAAGCGGGGGCTGGGGGAGTTGGTCAAATGATTTCCACAGATCTGGAAATCAGATCTGCAGTTGTGAGTCCTGGGCTCGAACGTACAGCCTGGTGACTGCAGCTCACGATACTGTGTGTGAAGTTGAAAGCTGCTCAGGAAGGAGATGTGACATTTCATTACACAGAGAAAAGGCAACTCTGTGAGGTGATGCCAGTGCTAGCTAGCCCTGCTGTGGGAGTCACCCCGCTGTGGGCAGGTGTATCGGTTCGCCACGTCACACTCCTCCAGCTGAGTTACCTGTCACTGGCGTCTCAGTAAACTTGGAGAAGAAGCTGTGGGGGTCCCAGGACTTGCTGTCAGCAGGGGCCAGGGGGCCTGTGAGCACCTGCATTTGGGGCGCCCCCTAGTGGAAGCCAGCATCCTGCCTTTTCGCCCTTTGTGCAGGGTTTGGGTCTGGGGGTGTGGATCCAGCTCCTGAGGGACCCCTGGCCCTGGACTCTGAGAGTTGGCTGCCCCCCAGGACCGGCAGGGCTGGGAGGGGGAGTCTGTCATGACTGTCCACATCAGAGCTCTCTACCCCTGGTGTGAGAAAACAGTTTATCACAACAAACCACGGGGGACTTCCCTGGTGGTCCAGTGTTTGAGAGTCTACCTCCGAGTGCAGGGGACATGGGTTCGGTCCCTGGTGGGGGAACTAAGATCTCACATGCCTTAGGGAAATGCAGCCCCACAAGAGCCGATGTGCCACGACTACTGGGCATGTACGCTCTGGAGCCCCAGAGCCACAACAAAGACAGAGAAAAAAAAAGCATGGTTACGAAATTCTTCCGTTCCAGCAATAAAGTATTCTAGAAAAATTTAAAAATTAAGCAAAAAGCAGATGTCCCTCAACACCTCTGATGCACCAAGTCCCAGGAAACCTCTGGGTTCCCAGCTCCCCCAGCCCCTCGGAGTGGAGATGTGGGGGCAGCTCCCATGGTTCCCCAGCTCTCAATGCTGTCAAAACCTTGGCTCCCTGTCCACTGATGCCAAACAGAAATATGGAGACAGAGTCTGGAGGAAGTAGAGAAGAGTAGCTTCATTATCTGTGCCAGACAAGAGGGACACACAGCAGGCTAGTGCCTCAAGAACTGTGCCCCCTTTTCTCAGGAATAGGGAGAGGTTTTATAATCCTCTTGAAGGTCTCGTGTTTTTAATTCTCTTGCAAAGTATCAAAACAGCCACAGCTGGCACCAGGCAGCAGCTGAGTCTGGTGTCCATGAAGTTATCGACCCCGACCTTCTTTCTGAAATGCAGGATGCTACAAAGAGAGCATATGGGGAGAAGCGTGCTAGGTCCAGAGCATAATCTACATGGCTGCTGCTGCTGCTAAGTCGTTTTAGTCGTGTCCGACTCTGTGCAACCCCATAGACGGCAGCCGACCAGGGTCCTCTGTCCCTGGGATTCTCTAGGCAAGAACACTGAAGTGGGTTGCCATTTCCTGCTCCAAATCTACATGGAGTCAGAGTAATGAGCTTTGTGAAGGACAAGTCCAGCGACAAGTGTTTGTTAGTAGTAACAGCTAAATTGCTTACCTCTCGCCGGTCTGTCAGGCTGGTATGTGCCAAAGGCTGTTCATTCCTGTCTTTGCTGCAACAGCGGCTGCATTTGTCCCATCCCTGGCCCTCTCCTCTTCCTCTGAGGAAACCAGTCCTTAGACATGGGACCCATCCTGTGACCTCATTTGACTTGGTCACACCTGCAAAAACTTATTTACAAGTAAGGCCCCCATCCACAGGCCACCCTGAGGAACTGAACGTGTCTTTTCTGGAGACACATGACCCCTGAGGATGGGGGAAACGGTTGCTGGCCTTCCCCCAGGAGCTGGGGCCTGCTGCAGGGGCCCCTGGGACATGTGGACTTTCCCTTCCCTGATGTGGGGACTGGACACGTTACTCCAGCACAAGAGCAAAACAGCTCTGTCCAAAGGCCTTCCCTTCCCCTGAATGTCAACCGACCCCGTCCCTGACCCCCAACCTGCTTCCTCCCACCTTCCCTTGATTGGCTGGGGCCCTCAACGCCGGCCAGCACCCAGGCCTGGCAGCAAGAGAGGGTGCCTGCTCTGACAACCCTTCCCCACTGTCGGTCATGAGCCTCAGGGAAGCTCACCCTTCAGGAACCCAAGGCCCACACAGAGAGGGAAGCTGGTGAGAACCCGTAGCTCTGAGTTCCGAGCTCGAAGCTGTGTCTATCAGTTCTCCCAGAGTGAAGAACTGGGGTCCTCAGAGCCCTGTACCTGAAAAACCCACTAACCAGGCTGGTGTTATGACGCCACAGGCCTGTACCGCCTGGGGCTGACAGCTGTGGCTCAGACCCTGGCCACAAGAGGCAGGAGCCACTGTGTCCCTGGTCTGTGGCTGATGGCCAGGGTGGGATGGGAGGCGGGCTCCTCGCTGGGACTACCTGAACCTTTGACCGCCCGGCTGCCCTCTCCGGATGGAGCCCGGGGCCTCCAGGAGTCTCCACGGAGCCTCAGGCTTGAGGCTCCTGGAACTTAAATCCCCAGAGGGCGGCAGCCTAGGGAGCCACAACCTTGGCAGATAACCAGGACTGGGTCCTTTCACCCTGGGCTCCGTGGCTGTTGTAGGTCTGGGTCGGGGAGAGTCTGTGCTGGGCAAGGGTCCTGGGTGCCCTCATTCGGGGGCAGACACCAGAGCAGGAGAAGCGGGGCTCTTGCCCACGGGCCCCTGTGCCCAAGGCCCTATGCCTAGCATCTGACAGCCCTGCTGCCCACACCAATCACAGCACTTGTTTCCTGCTCAGCTTCGTCTCTACAGCAGAGGAAAGAGCAGGCTGGAGATTCAGGGTTCTGCTCCCTTGGCCCACGGCTGACTCTGAGGATGTGGGCGTGGGGGCCTGGGCCGGGAGTCCTCCCCTGCACAGGGCCAGGCCGACACCCATAACTAGGGATGCTCAGAACAAGGAAAGGACACCCTGCTCCCTCCGGAAATGGATATTTATTTACCAACAGGTGTTTTGTCTCAGGCCCAGTACACCCGCCCCCCATGCAGTCCTTACAAGAACGTGCAGAGCCAACTACCCCCAACATGTGGTGGCTTAGCACACCAGCAAACACGGACAAACTCATTCCATTTCTAGAGGTCAGGAATACAGGAAAGGATTGCGATGGTCCCAGTGACATCTCTCCCGAAAGTCCAGGAAGGTGTCATGGGCTCTGGCGAGCCCCTGTTCAGACAGCAAGGGACCAGGACAGCCCTGTGTGTGTCCATAACTGAGTCTTGGAGACACACAGCACTGAGGCCGCCTGGATTCACGGGGAAGCACTATAAACCCCATTTCTCCAGGGGAGGGTCAGTCAAGAACTTCAGGGTCAGCCTGGTTCGATCCCTGGTTTAGGAAGATACCCTGGAGGAAGCAATGGCACCCCACTCCAGTACTCTTGCCTGGAGAATACCATGGACAGAGTAGCCTAGCAAGGTACAGTCCATGGAGTTGCAGGGTTGGACACAACTGAGAGACTATCACGCTTACTTTTCATGCCTCCAAGTGAAGCAAGGGGTCACGTGCAGGCTGAGGAGAGTGGGACCAGGTGTCCAACCTAACTCTGGACCGGTGCTTAAGTCATTGGCCACCGCAGGTTTACATGAATCCCAAGCCCATCCTGCAAGAAGGAGTTGCTCCAAGAAGCGTGCTGGAGCAACCTCTGAAGACAGTCAGGCCCAGTTGCCTCCCACAGCAGCCCCTTGGGCTGGGCGCTGGCTGGAAAACTCCTCACGTCCTTACAGCTGAGCTGGCTGATGCCTTCCTTCAGGTCAGCTTGCTCTGAACCCCACAGACTCCACATACAATTGTTGTGAGCAAGAGTGAGGCTGCATCCCCAGGAGGGGTGGTGATGAAGAACTAGGGGCTGGCGTCTCGTCTGCAGGTCTCCACATCAGCTGCCAGGATTTCTGACCATCCTGTCTCGGGCTTCCTTCCCTAGAAGCCCATCTGGATTCCAGAACCCTTGATGGAGGGTCTTGCATTGAAAGGTGAAAGTCCAGAAATTGCACGGGGCTGGTGGGTCTTGCTTCTGCCACTGCCAGCTGTGTGACTCAGGGCAAGTCACTCAACTGTTCTGAGCCTTGCTTTCCTTGTCTGTGAACTGGGAATATTTGCCATCCTTGTGGGCCAGAATCTGGGAGTGGCAAGAGACAGAAGCCCCGTCTCTGACCCCAGTTGGTCTGAGCAGAAAGGGAGGAGCCAGGTCCCCATACTCTGGCACCATTTCTTTGTCCACCTCCTCTGTGCCAGCTTCCTTCCCAGGCAGGCCCTGCCCATGCTGCAGCAGTGGTCACCAGCTGCTCCTGGTGCCCATTCAGCAGCTTAGCAACTGGCAGAAAAGTCGCAGAACCCAGTCCCTTTGGCCATCCAGGTGGAGTGCCCACCTGGAGCCAATCACCGTGTCCAGGGGACAGCACGCTTGCTGAGTGGTCAGGCCTGCATCGTGCCTACCCTGGGATTCAGACAGTAGTCCAGGCCCATTAAATATATGGACTAGGAGATGGGCCCCCAGAAGAGAGCAGGGCTGCTGTTACCAAGGAGGTGAGAGCGGTTGGTGCCCATCTGAACCACCCTGGACCATAATCAATTCATTATTTTATTGCCTCTGGGCAGAGCTGGCTGCCTTCTTGGGCTGGGCGCTGGCTGGAAAACTCCTCACGTCCTTACAGCTGAGCTGGCTGATGCTTTCCTGCCCCCACCCCCCCAGCGGCTCCCCCTCACCTGCTGTGCCCAGCCGAGCCGCCCACAGGCCAGGTCCCATGGCTGCCTCCCCTGGTCCTTCCATCCACACCTTTTCTGGCCCCAGGAGGGCATCCCCTGAAAGCGGCCCTGACCCCGATTCCACTCCTCTCCAGGGAGGAGGGGAGAGGCTGGGACCTTGAACCTTGGCCCCTCCCTGCCACACGAGATCTGGAAGAGGCCACAGCCCATCGAGGCTGCAGCTCCCTGGGCCATCACTGTCGCCACTGCTGTGCATGGACCCCCCATCCCCCCATTTTTCTTGGCTTCTGTCTCCCCAGGGATCTCAGCTGACCAGCTCTTGCTGGCTTTGCCCCTGATCAGTGCCCAGGAACTGTCTGAGACTTTCTGCTCCTAAAAGGGCAGCCCAGTCATACAAGACTCAGTGGCTGGGTTCTGCTGACACTGGCCCTCCCTCCTCAGGGCCACAGTGTCCCCAGCCTGCATTCCTGCTGCCTCCCAGATGTGAATGGGGGGGGGGCTGCATCTCTGGTGTCCTCTCACCCCCAAAGAGACCAAAATCAGCCCTTCCAGAATTCAGCGGTAGCCAGGTTACCATGGCGATGCCCATTATCCCCGCTGAACAAGAGATGAATCAGGAGCTAAAAATAGGCCCCCAAAATGGATGGATGGACGGATGGATAGAGGCAGGGGTGGGTGGGCCTCATTCAGGGTCGGAACAGTCTGTTTTTCCCAGACAAGATAATTTAGGGGGAAATCTCAATCTGAAACCCATGCCCACAGAGCTGGGAGGTACTGCAAGTGCTGCCCCCTCCCCTGACAGGAGCATAAAGCACGCAGCACCCAGAAGGCCCTCATAAAGCCCAGGGCTTGGAGCTCTCTCCACCTGAGCCAGCTGGTACAGACTTCAGGCAGGGAACAGCGGAGGCTCTTGGCTTCGGGTGGCCATCGCACCGACTGGCCCTTCCCAGGGTGGAGCACTTCCCCTTGCGCCCTTTCATTCCCAGCAGGGTCCTTGGTTCAGTCCAGGAAGGACCTGAGGAACCTGCTGAGAAGCTCCCTACTCTAATGCGGGGCTCCAGGGCACAGAAACACTGTGCCCCACCCCTCCAGTGGGGTGCGGTCCTCTGCTGGGGGAGGCAGTGAAGGGACAAAGCCGCTGCAAGGACAAGACACTTTATTCTGCCTAAGTCCCCTCCCCCGCCCCCACAGACCCCACAGACAGAGAGACAAGGGCGGATGCAGCTGGGACCAGGAGGAATCTGGCTGCAGGGACAGGGGTCTGGGGGGCTGGGGTTTTCTCAGAGACAGGGCACGGCCTTCTGACTCTCCCCAGTGAAGATCAGAAGCAAAGGAGCTGTCCCCCAGGCCCCTCCCCACCCACTAGGCTGGGGCTGGGTTAGGCGTGCCCATGGGACCTCTGCACCCTTCAGCCCACCAGGCAGCAGGGTCACAGGAGCCGAAGGTGGGCCTGGGCTGCAGGATGGGAGGCCCCTGGGGAATCGGGTGGAGGATGCTGGAGGCAGACGGTGGACACAGTCCTGGCCGCCCCATGGGTCCTCAGAGAGCAGAGCCCAAGCTGGCTTCTCAGGCGTGGGCGCCGAGGTCTCTTGGAGGCAGCTCCTTGTGGCTGTAGTATTCCACCAGCTGCCTGGGCACCTCGGCCAGCACACTCTTGGCCAATGCCGCAGGGGACGCCTGGGTGTGGGGAGAAGATGCCTCCAGCCAGTCCCCCAGCCCCCCTTCTCCACCTACTCACATCCAGCCCCCTTCCCTAGAGCCCCCAGCTCCAGGGACCACAACCAGGAATTCACCAAGTGGGCAGGCAGGTGAGCCTGTGTTAAGGTTGAGACCGCAGTGGCTGGGCAGTCCGCCCCTGCTGTCACTGTGGGGGCACAGACAGCCATCTGGGTGGGTGTGACCCTGCTCTGGGCACGGGGCAGAGCGGCTGAGGCCCCTCCATGGCCCAGGTCCTCCTGTGAAGCTGCGAGTGTGTGTCCAAGTGACACAGAGTTCCTACTGTGTCACAAAGAGGCTTGAAAGCCAGGGAGGTGGCTGCCTGAGGGGCACCCTGCCCTCTGGGGTGTCCATGTGACGCTTCTCATAGTGCAAAGGTTTCTAGGGGCTGAAACTGTTCAGGATGGGGTGGGGGCTCAGAGCCTGTCGCCCCCGCAATGCTGCCAAGGGACCCGCCAGGCACTCACGCTCTTGAGCTCCCGAAACGGAACAAACTGCACGATGTCCCGGAGGGCGGGCTCGCCGCGTGGGGAGCGCAGGACACCGTCGTCGCCGTCTAGCACCTGCATGTCAGTGAAGTCGGCGTTGCCCACCCCGACAATGATGATGGACATGGGCAGGTGGGAGGCGCGCACAATGGCCTCTCGTGTGTCCGCCATGTCGGTCACCACGCCATCCGTCAGAATCAGCAGAATGTAGTATTGCTGGGGGCACAGCGGAGGAGGGGCCGTGGGGACCCTGCAGGGCCGCTGCACCTCCCCCAGTCGAACCCCAAGTCCACCAAGCAGACCGCCTGGGGGTGACCACGGTTGCCAAGCTTTTCTAAAAAGTGTATTCGCAGAAGCATACCACATGTACACAGGTGCACACACACACATGGAATCACAGTGAGCTGTGACCACGTGCTTCCTCTAACCCGGAGGTGGATATGGCCACACCTTACAGGTGGGGACAGCGAGGCTAGGGGACCTGGGGTTGACCCAGGTCTGAGGCCAGAGGAGAAGTGATCATCAGCCCTGGGTGGGGAGGGGCTCCCACACCCTGAAGAGACGCTGAGATTTCAAACAACACACTCTGGCCCAGCCTGGCCAGGTGCCCAGTGTGTCTGCGCATGACAGACTGGGGCTTGTTTCAAATAAAGGTCCATTTCCAGTGTGAAAAAAAAAAAACCACTCAGCAATCATTACTAAAAATCTGGGCATGAGAAAACACAGAAGAGCTGCAACACTGGAAGGCTGGCCAGACTATCCCCTAGCCTGCCCAGCTCTGGCCGAGTGGGCACCCTCTCCCAGGGACCCCCTCTGAGCCCCCAGACCAGGGGGATGGGCAGTTTCCTGTCCAGGGCTGGTGGATTCCCACAGTGCCTGGCCCCGCCCTGAGCCCCACACACCCTCCTCCCACCCCCAGAGTAGGGGCGGCACCCCACTGAGACCTCACAGCCCTGCGTCTGCCAGCAATGCAAACACCACACCATCACCGCCTGCGACAGAAGCGTCACCTGAACCCAGGGACCACTGCAGTCGGGGCCCCGGGAGGCGTCAGCCAGAAGGGATAGGGCTTCTCCGCGGGACAGGAAGACGGGTGAGGGCAAAGTTCAAGAGGAGGCTCAGGGAAGGGGGTCCCAGATGCCGCCCAGCCTCCACCCACATCCACCTCAAGCAGCTAAGAAGGGCCTGAGCCCCAGCAAGAACAGAGGCAGAACTGAGGCCCCCAGAGTTCAACCCCTCCCAGAGGAATCAGACAGGACATGAAGGCCACCACAAGGGCATGGTCAGCAGACTCCAGCCAGGGCACTACTATATGCACATGCCGATCTCTTTAACGAGGGGATGGCAAGGGGACCCGGTAGGAGAAGGCAGGGGTCCCCAGCAGGATGGCCACACCCACTGTCAGGCCCAGCCCCTTATCTTAACCCTGTGCCTCCTGGAAAATCCACCATGGTGTGGACGAGATGGCTGGACACTTAATACTCGGGAACTGATGTTGTCTTTAGGTGTGATAATGGGACCCTACTGTGAAGGATGTGGCAACCCACTCCAGTGTTCTTGCCTGGAGAATCCCAGGGATGGGGGAGCCTGGTGGGCTGCCGTATGGGGTCACACAGAGTCGGACACAACTGAAGCAGCAGTAGCAGCAGTACCTCTTTCAGAGGTTTATACTGATATTTACAGATGAAATTATGTCTAAAACTTGCTTCAAAACAATACAAGAACATAAAAGCTGAATGTAATCCTTAAGTCCAGGCTGGATTCTACACCAGAAATAATATTGTAATAAAATTATTATTCTTTTGGCAATTAATGAAATTGGAGCATATTATATAGACTAAAGTATCAGATCTAAATTAAACCACCTGAGATTGATACTTGTGCAGTGACTGTAGAAGAGAACGCCTGGATCTGAGGAAAGAAGGGGTGGGAGGCGACACTGTGACCCTGCCTTTGGGGGCTGTGTGCCTGGGAGAGCCACCCCCACTCAGGGCACGGGACCAGGGACCACCAGGGACTGGGCAATGGCAAGTCCCAAGGATGGAGCAAGGCTGAGAGCAACAGCCTAGTCCCACCACAGGGACTTCCCCGGTGGTGCAGTGGACTCCCACTGCAGGGCGAGCAGGTTCAATCCCTGGTCAGGGAACTAACATGCTGCAGGGTACATTAAAACAAAGGGGAAAAAACAGATCAGGAGACCAGAACACGGGAAGGATGGGTCCTGGGACGCTGAGGAACATGGACACATGGGGACAGATGGAGGCTGGGGTGAGACAAGAGGAGGGGGTCGTCTTCGATGTGAGACTGCAAAGCTGTACTGTACAGGATCTTGTGAGCAGATCAACACCAAGAACTTGGAGGGGAGAGTGAGGTTCAGGAAGCCAGCAGCCTGCTCTCAAGAGATTCAGAGGGAAGATAGGACCAATGTGTAGATGGGGGCAGGGGAGGAAGAGAAGTAGGAGGAGGTAACAGGGCAAGAAGTCGCTGACCAGTGAGTCCAGGGAAAGGATGGGCCAAAGGTGTTGGGTTTGGGTTATTCTTCCATAAAGTTGACTATTCTTTTTTTTTCCCCAGAATAAAGGGTTAAAGGAAGGCAACAGAGTCGTCGTGCCTCAGGCAGGTCTACAGAACCCTAATGCAGGAGGCGGCCTTTAGCATCTCACCACTTGTGCGAATTAAGAAGAGGGATTTCCCTGGCAGTCCAGTGAATCAGGACTGTGCACTTTCACTTCCCCGGGCCTGGGTTCAATCCCTGGTCGGGGAACTAAATTCCCACAAGCTAACACAGTGCAGTCAAAAAAAAAAAAAAACAAAAACGAAAGACAATGCAAACAAAATAACAATACATGTGTAACAGAACCACAGACAGCAGATCAGCCTCCAGGGCGAGAATCTCCTGGGCAGAGCAGTGCTCAGCTCACTGGCTCTGGGGCCCTCGAGGCGTCTCCACACCCGGCCTCACTAGGTCCAGATACCCGGGACTCCTGCTTCCGACCCCTCTTCCCTCCCTCGGCCACCCTCGCCCCACCTCCCGGCCCCGCCCACCGGCCCCGCCCACCGGCCCCGCCCGACCTGACCCTTCCCTCTTCCCCAGCGGCGGGCCGCCCTTCCTCACACACCGGCCCTGGCACTAGGCACCTACAGAGGCCTCACGGGTGCGCTCCTCGGCCGCGGCTGTGCGGGCCACCTTGGAGATGATGGGCGCCACGTTGGTGGGGCCGTAGAGCTGGACCCTGGGCAGGCAGTTCTGGTAGGCCTCTACCACACCCTGGATCCCTGTGGGGGGAGGGGTGTGAGCACGGCCCCAGCGCACCCCCACCCTGGGCCATTCACGCTCCTACCTTCGCACTCATCGTCCTCGGGGTTGAAATTGATGGCAAAGTCATGGGACACCTGGGCAGAAGGGACTGGTCAGCGGGTCCACCTCCTAGCACCGCCCCCCCCACCCCAACTACTGAGAGAGGTAGGTTTGGAGACCCCGGGGCCACCATGTGACACATCCTGTGTGGAAGGGGGTCACTGGGGACAGAGGGCAGAAGGCCAGCCCTGGATCCAGGGGGACCCGGAGCTTCTGAGATGTATTAGCCAATAATTCCCTGACCCCCAAACTTTCTGCTCAAGCCAGCCAAACACCCTTTCTAAGCGGAAAACTCCAGGCGAATGTCCTCCTTCTCACAGGGCCACAGGGCTGACCGAGAACACTACTGCTGGGAGGTCAAAGGCAGGTCCCCACCCCCTGCCCCACTGCCCGTCACATGGCACTGCTTCCCCTGGGGTCCTGGGACCCGGGCTTTCTCCTACCTCGTACTTGGGAGGGATCCGGGCTCCAAACCCCAAAGCAGAGAGCCTCTTGTCGCTGGAAGAGAGGCCGCCTCATCACCCAGGGCTCCTGACCTCACTGAGGGAACGGGGGCTTCGGGGAGACACCAGCAGAGCCAGGAGACCAGGTGCCCCGAACCACATGGGGGAAACTAAGGCCCAGAGCCGTGAGGAGGCCAGGGGTGGTGCTGACTGGATGCAGGGACCTTGGCCCCATCACTCGTTAGGCCTCGAGAGCCCTACCCCTCCATGGCCTCAGTTTACTGCTCTGTGTCTGTGAGAAGGACTCGGACCCCTGTGGGGGGCTGCCCCATCTCCCTTCTCAGGCCCTGAGGTGCTGACCCATGACCCCTGCAGAGCCCAGGAGGCATGGGAGGCCAGCGCACCTGTCGTAGTCCTGGCAGATCTCTCCCACGGCCACCAGGGCCTGCAGGTACTCGTTGGGCTGGAAGGGGTTGATGTAGTGCAGGGAGCAGCTGTTCCTGGGATCCCCATTGGAGGCCGTGAAGTCAATGGCCACCTGCAGAGGCCATGGCGTTGTGAGCCTGGAGCCCTCCTTCCTGGCCTGGGTGGCAGCTGCACCCCATCTGACAGCTAAGGACACCGAGGCCTGGGGAAGCCGCTTGCCCATGGATGTGAGAAAACCCGGGGGCTGCAAGCCCAAGGGTCTGACACTGTGCTAGCTGAGTCACAGGAGAAGGGACAGGCCAACCCCAAAGCTCCTGGGTCCCCAGGTGCAGCCAGCGCCTCTGCCGCAACACCAGCCAGGGACCCCAAGGAGCTGGAGCAGTCAGAGTGGACCCTCAGCACCTCCTCCTGCAGTGGAGGATGGAGGGAGGGGCTAGGCAGGGCCTGGGAGGACTAATCCCCGAGATGGGGTCCCGTGTCTCCCCCCGCCAAGTCACTACCCTCAAGCCTTTCTGGCTGTCACTTGAAGAAGCTCAGAGGGGTCACAAGGAAGGGGTCTGCAAGCCCTGCAGAAGGGCCTTTTCTGCACAATCCACCCCGGGTATCAAACGGGCTCTGAGTGGGGCCAGGCGCTGACCCCCCCATCCTCTGGGATGCAGCCTGCAGGCGGTGTGGAGGGTGCGGACTCACCGTGAAGTGGATCTGGCAGCCGCCCATGACGTAGTCCAGGAACGAGTACACCCTGTAGAGCTTCCAGGGACCCCACCCCAGGGAG
Source organism: Bos indicus (assembly GCF_029378745.1). NCBI lineage: Eukaryota > Metazoa > Chordata > Mammalia > Artiodactyla > Bovidae > Bos > Bos indicus. The sequence goes on along the minus strand of NC_091777.1, from coordinate 15,125,140 downwards.
ACTCAGGCCGGGGCTTCAGGGCAGGGCCTCTGGGGCTGCTGGGACCTGCCGTCCCCCAGGGCAGCTGGGGCAGGCAGGAGCCTGGCAGCCTCAGTCCCTGCCTCTCTGGCCCTCGGGCTGTCTGCATGCCCATCTCCCCCGATCATCTATTCTCTTGTTTCCCCCTCCCCTCCATTTCCTAACCCACCTCCATGCATTGGGGGCACAAGAGCCCTTGAGTCCATCTGACAATGGGGGAGATTCCAGGGAATGGCCTGCCACTGCTGAGCTTGCTCTCTGCAGAGCTCAGGTGGAAGCAGGACTACCCCCCAACCCCGCACCCTGGGTGGGCAGGGGAGGGTCTGCAGCCTGGGCTGAGGCTCACCTTCAGGTCTGCCAGGATGACCACCCCAGAATTCTTGTAATTGCGCTTCTTCTGCTTATACTTGGAGTTCACACAGTCCCACTGGGCCTGGGGGACAGGGACAGGCAGAGACCCCCACCCCAGAGTGCCAGCCCCCAACACCCCACCCTAAAGGGGCCGGGGAGGCCTTGAAGCCCTGCCCATTGGCGGCTGTCTGTCCCACACAGGCCGGTGATCCCTACTCTGACCACCTGGTGGGCGTGGCTGTCATGGTCTGTCATCATCTTTAGCCTCTCTAAAGCCATCACAAGCACTTTTGGGGAACTCAGCCCAGGGCCAGCGCCCCAGAGCATTCTGGGGACAGGCCGGCTCACCTGGTCCTCCCCGAAGGCTTTCTGCATCTCCTCGAAGGTGGTGGAGAATTCTCCAATGAAGTCGTGCTTTCCGCGGGAGTCATAATCCCAAACGAGGCCCTGGGGAGCCCAGGACTCCTCAGCCCGCCTGCCCCTCTGGGGTCCCAGGCCTGGCGTCTCCATGGCCCTGCACGTAGGCCGCCCCCTCCGCAACCACTCCTCTCCAGTACCTAACCCCCAACCCCGCCCCCCCAACCCCCCCACCCCCCTACCCCCTCCACCCCCCCCCACCCCCCCCCACACCACCCCGCATATCTCAACTCCAAGAGGGTGTGGTCTGGTGGGGCTGGCCCCACCCAACCGCCCGCCCCGCCCCTTCCCAGCCACATCCCCATCCTCCAGGCGCAAAGCCCCACCCACTTTCAGAGGCCGCGACTCCTCACAGCTGCACAGGCTGCTCAGAGACACCTTGAAAGGCTGCCAGGTGGGGCTCAGGTCGTTCTTCACCACCTGTGGGCCGGGAGGGGCAGGCGGCTCAGGGGGCCCGGCCTCAGGCTCCAGGCAGGACCCTGGGAGCCCAGAGCTGCATCTCCGAACCTCGTTCCATCCAGAAGCCCCTTTGTAGCTTCCTCCACATTCTGGGACCACCTGGACTCCTTTCCTTACATAGCCTTTTTTAAACTCAATTTATCTCAAAAGGAAACGCTTTCCCACTGCTGTCACTGGGATCTTGTTTCATGGGCAGGTAGTCACAACAAATGCAGATCCTTGACTCTAGGTCACAAGGTCCACTCGCGCCTGGCTGCTCCCTGTTCAAAGGGGGATGGCGGGCGGTGTTGGGGATCAAGGCCCCTACAGCTACGGCGGGCAGGGAGGTGCAGGAACGGTCAGGGGCTGCCCTCTCTGTGCTTTCACGCTACCCTCGGGTGCTGGGCGGGGACCCCCTCACCTCTGTCCTGTACACCAGTTGCTCACTCTGATCATCATTGATCCGGTATAGCTCCAGGAATGGGTCTGACTTGCTGAAGAGGTCCTGGCAGAGGAGCAAAAGATGAGCTTGGCAAGGTGGGTTGGGGGCCAGGCTCTGCCACTCCCCGGGTGTGAGGGCCCAGCCCTCCCTGAGAGCATCCTGCTCCAGTTCCCTAGCTCCCCAGCACTTCCAGCCCAGAGACTGGCTCCCACCAGTTTCTCCACTGTCTGCCCAGGGACTTCCCTGAGCCCCTGAGCGTTGTCACAGGAAGCTATGAGGATGAACTGAGGGCAGTGACACAACAGGACCCCGACAGCAGCACAGCTGCCCCGGCTCTGAGTGCGTCCCACTCCGCGGCCACCTGTCTTCTCCTCGTGGACACCCCCTGACAGCAGGGAGAGCTGGGCTCCAGGGGAGCACCCCTCACCTTGTCGTCCAGCTTCCTGGCCCTGAAGGAGAGCTCCACGTAGCCGTTGTTCCCGGAGATGTCCTCGGCTATCACCTGGATGGAGTGGGCAGGAGGGGCCTGACCCCTCGCGGGCCTCGGGGTTCAGCCGGCCCACTCCAACCCTTCTCCGCCCTGCAGCGTAGTCTATGGGAGGTGCCTAGACACCTCGGCAGCCTGGGCCTAGTCCCCCACAGTCTCAGCGACGAAAGGGCGGGGCCTGCAGGGGAGGGGCCGGTGGAAGGCGGGGCCTCACCGTGATGGTGGACTTGCCCGCGTTCCTGCCGAACTTCAGCAACAGTGCCCGGGTCACCTTCTTCTGGGCCACGATCTGGAAGTCAGAGGGTCAGGGAGGGTCCGCACCTGCTCCCTGGGGACTCTAACCCCGCCCAGGGCCTCCCTGTCTCCTTCCCAGTGACCCCAGTCACCCTCGGTGGCCTGGCTCCCCAACCTACCACCTAGGTAAGGAAGTGGAGATTCAGGCAGAGGTCCGGGACTTACAGAAGGACCACCACTGGGATTTGAAGCCAGGGTCCAAACCTTTGGCCGGCCCTGCAGACCTGGTGGCACTGGGCGGCCTTCCCATAATGCAGAGTTTACGTGTATATCCAGACATACGTGTCCATACACGTGTCCATGGACCTGCACCCGTAGGTGCATGCATGTTTGCACACTGATGTCCGTGCATGTGTGTCCCTGCATGTGAGGAAAGTGGGTGGCCAGCATTGGGTGGACCCTGCTGAAATCTCAGTCCTCTTATCTGACAGAGGCTCGACCCAGCCGTCTCTGCCCCAGGCAGCAATGGAGATGAGTCACATGCCTTCATGTCGGGGAAAAGAAGTCGGACACAAATGGGAACATACTGTGTGATTCACGGACACGATGTTCTACAACAGGCAAAACTATTGGGGGAGGGGGTTGAGAGGAACAGGGGGGCCTGCTGGATGACAAAGATGTGCTGTGTGATCTGGTGGTGGTCAGGTGTATACAACTGTCTAAAGCCCATCAAGCCCAACCTTAGAGGTTTACACATATTACTGTATGTAAATTATACCTCATTAAAAAGCCCTCAGAGTACTCACGAGAATCGAAATGTGTGACACATGGAGTGTTCTGCCCAGAGCCTGCGCTGAGCAGTTTGGCTCGAGGCAAGACCTGTTGTTTCACTGACAATCATAGAGCTAATGGGAATGACTTTACTGGAGGATGCAGGGTCCCTCAGACCAGTCACTGCCATGGAGACAGGCAAGGGAAGGGCTCCCTTATGTTGTGGAAGTGAAGAAGCAAGCTGCAGAGCAGTGTATGTCATTTGTGTTTTTAAAAGTGTATATATAGAGAAAAAACTATATGTCCCTTTGCTCTGATAAGACTACCTCTCTCCAGAAGGATGTAACAAACCTGGGGGCAGGGCAGGAGGGAGACACCCAGAGCATGCCTGTTACATTTTCTGAATTTAGATCCATATGACTATATTACCCAGTTCCAAATTACATTTTTTAAATTAACTAAAAGACTTTTTTTTAAGGAGAAGGAACTAGGAGTCAGACAGAACACCTGGTACACAGTTGGTGCATAATCTTGCAGTTCCCAGACCACCACTGCACCCGCTGAGGTGCCCATGCTGCCCTCCTCCTCTGAGGGCATGGGGATGGGGCACCCACCTGCCCTAAAGTGCATTCCATGCCCCCCAGGAAGTCATCCTCCTGGCAGCTCAGGCTGCTGGGCCCATGGGTGTCGTAGACCTCAAAGCGCAGCTTCTGCACCTCCTCGAAGTAGTAGTCAAGCGTGAAGACCTTGGAGAAGACTGGGTGCAGGCTGCTCCGGACCACCTCGGTTCTGTCCACCTGCAAGCGGCCCTGGGTGAGCAGACCCTTGGAGGAGGGGGACAAGATTCTACCGGGGCACTGCCGGGAGACCCTTTGCCTCTGCTGTAGCCTGCAGGGTTCCCTGTCCCACCCACCGGCCCTTAGGTGGTCCTGGAGGACTTGCATCCCAGTTGTGCTGTGGGAAGACCCATCTGTTGCTTCAAGGCTTCCGGTTGCCCCCTGGGTGGGGGGGGGGGTCATTCCCCAGAACCCCGGGCACCTCCCTCCCTGAGATAAAGGCACAGTTCTCTGGTCCCCACAGGCTACAGCTTCTCGTCTCATGCCCACATGGCCTCCTCCATCCCCACACCACAGATGGGGAAGCAGGCTCAGAGAAGGGAAGGGGTGTCCAAGGGCACCCCAAGTCAGGGACAGAGCTGGATTGGAACCTGGCTGGGCAAACCTTAAAGCAGAGATCATTTGCCAGCACCCAGCTGGGCAGGCATGGAGACTCCAGAGTTGCGGGGGGGGGGTGGGGGGGGTGGGGGGGGTGCAGATTGCAGAGATAACCCCTTGGTTCAGCTCTTTCCTCCAACTTGGGCCCCAACCCATCAAAGTGCAAACTGGGCTGCGGAGGTAGGTTTCTGTGCCCTGTTCCAGAGCCCCACAAACTCCCACACCCCAGATGAGGGTGTTTATGTGCTTCCTCAAGGGACATATGCCCCAGGGAGCGCTGAGGCCAAGCAATGAAGGCTAATGGGGGCTTGGACCCCTCCAGCAGATCCTTTGCCCCCGAAGTCGATGACCGGAGGGTTTCTCAGGCCAGGAGGCTGGTGGTCCAGAGATGACAAAAAACAGCACAAGGTCACAGCCAGGGAGCAGTGCGGTCCAGGGAGCTGGAGCTGCGCATCTCTAGGACTGCGCAACCCTCAGTGGCTGTACCCCCGACGTGCCCCTAACCTCCCTACCTCCGCCCCGGCTGTATGCGGCCACCGAGGCCAGGGACGCGCGTGCGCGGACAGACCCGTCGCAGGGGGAGCACTGGAGGCTGGGGCGCACTCGGGTCCGAGTTCCGGCCCCCCAGCTCTCCGGGGGCTCAATGCCCGACTTCACATGTTCGCCCCCGATTTCTTGCCCTTCCGAGGTGAGGCCACGCGTCTCACGTGAGATGGTGGCGGAAAAAGCGCTTCGTGGGGCGCAGAGAGGTCTGAGCAGTCCCGCGGCCCGCCCTCTGGCAGCGCAGGTCTAGGGTGAAGCGCCCGCCCCCGCGCAGGCGCCCCGGCCGCTCCCGGGACTAGCGGGAAGCCCGCGTAGCCGAGAGACGGGACGCGCCCAGAGCCAGGTCCGCGAGGCTTGCGAACCGTCCGCTGCTGCCCCGACCCCGGCCGCACGCGCCGCGCTCGCCAGGCCACCCCGCGGCCGCTCGGGACCGCTTCGACTCTTCCCGAACTAGAGAGCCAGGCGCCAGGCTGGGAGCCCTTAGGGCGGGGCGTCCCGGTCTCGGAGATGGAGTCCTGGCTCCCGGAGCGCCCGGCTACCCTCCTGTGGGACCCGCGGTGCGCTGCCTCCGCCCTACGAATGCGGACCCGGCGGAGGACTGGTGCTCCCGGCTGCCCCGCGGGCCGGGGGTGGACCCGTGACCTCGGTCAAAGCCCCGTGTCCCCTACTCCCCTCTGTGCCCCACAGGAGAGCCCCTGCGGCTCCCTCAAGTCTGGGTGTTTCACTTGGCCCCGGAGCCCCCTCCCGGACCCGGGGTCGCACCCTCCACTCCAGGGCTCCCTCCCTCTACCTGGAGCCCCTCTCGTGGTTTCGCCTCCAACCCAGCCCCTACACTTCAACCCCACAGCTCCAGGGCACCCATCTTTAGACCAGGTAACCCCACCGTGACCCTGCTCTGCACCCCACTAGCCTCTCGGCTTCCGCGTCCGCGGCTCCAGGCCCCCACCCCCCGCCTACCCGCGCCCCTACCTGCACCCACTGGCCCTGCGATTGCAGCAGCAGCACCACGCTCGGGTCGGACTTGGTGAGCGGGTCGCGGTCCAGCAGGTGCCGGCAGCTCAGCCGCAGTTCCACCTTCGAGGCGCAGGGCGCCGGCACCACCCCGGGGGCCGCCGCCGCCCGGCGCTCTGAGCCCGCGCTCATGCTCCCAGCTCCCGCGCTCCAGGACCCGCCTGGGCCCACCGAGGGGCGGTTGTCCGCCAGTCGGCGCCGCGGCCGCGCGGGGAAATGATGGCCTGGCCAGGCGTGGCCGCGCTTCTCTCCCGGCACGCCAGCCCGGCGCGGGCACACGTGGCTCCCGCAGCAGCCACGGCACGGGAACTGCAGGAGGGGGTGTCAGAGAGGGTGGGACAGAGGAGGGGGCAGTGGAGGGGCGGGGCTTAGGCGGGGCCGGGCCGAGAGGGGGCCCTGGAGCCTGGTGGGGAGGAGTGGGCGCTGAGCGGTGGCCTTAGCCCGCCCTTCGTCCCCATCCCCCTCCGTCCCCATCCCCCTTCGAGATGTCCGGGTTTCCACGGGTTCAAATCCCCAGTGGGAGAGGTTTGGGGTCCAAACTGGGTGGGCCCTCCAAGGATGACCAGAGCCCCACGGGGCCCCCTGCATGTGGAAACCTGCTCAGGTCAGGAGGCTCTCTGCTGGCCTAGGCATGGGCCCCAGGTCCCTGCAGGCTGCCCCCCTGGAAAGCCAGGGCCCAGTAGAGGCCCAGTTTAGCACCAAATCCACACCTCTCCCCATCCCTGAGACCCCAACCCCAGGCCTTGCTGCATTTAGTGAGGCATCATTCAGTCAGCAAGCATGTGGTGGGCACCCCCTGTGCGCTGGGCGCCTCCCGTGTGCCAGGTGCCTTGGGGCTGGGACTGGACGCAGGAAGAACAGGGTCTGCCTTCCCAGAGCCTGTTGTCCGGGAACCAGTACAACCCCTGCTGTCCTGGGGGTGTCTACACTGAGGGTCAGGGTCTGGGGTCCTTCCACATGTGTCTGCTGCACTCAAATCAGAACAGGCCTGGGCTCCTTGGGAGGGGCCCCTCTCGTCCTGAGCTTCACCCTCACCTTGGACCACCCTGTGCTTGCAGCGAAGCTGTGTGGAAGAGGAGGTGTTTGGTGGAGGCAGAAGCCACCTCCCAGTCCATTCTCTTTGCCAGTTTCTGCCTAAAAATAGGGCACAGACCTGGCCAAAAGCCATGGTGGGAGACAGGAAGGGGGTTTAAGGTGAAAGGGGATCCAAGGGCCAGGGGAACAGAAACCAGGTCTCGGGCACACTGGGCTCTTGTGAGCTCGGGCTGAGCCTTGGTCACCAGGACTCCAGAAGTTCCTGGGGTTGGAAGCCCCACCAACAACAGGACAAAGATGCTGCCCAGGCGGAGGTGGAAAGTGGAAGGTTGCACCCCAGGCTCAGAGGAGGGTTCTCCACAGGTGCGATGCCGAGGACAGCATCCTTAGCGGTGGGATACAGGCTCATACCCCAAGGGTGCCTGCAAGGCAAAGACCTTGTGCCCAATTTGCAAGAAGGGGAATTCTTTGCAGGCCAATCTGGTGCCTCCTTCTGCTGCCTCAAGCCTCCATGTCCCCCATCCTAGAAGCTGGCCCAGGTCCCAACAGCTTCAGAAACCAGCCGTTGGGAGGGCTGGCTTCTCTCTGTAGACAGTTACCAGCCTGGAGCCACTCTGGGCCTTCCAGCTCCCGCATCTTTCTTGGCCTGGCTTCCCAGAATCTGTGTTTGTAGCCCATCAGCTGTGCTCTTGGGCTCATGGGGACTCACTGGCTTGCAGGGGCCCAAGTTCCACTTGCACCCTGGCCAAGGCTTCTGGCCTCTCTGAGTTTTATGGGATTAATACAAAACCCCAGGAGAGTGGAGGCTCAGATGGGCACCCAGCCCCACATTGGCATGCCCAGAGGCTCAGAGTCAGCTTTGGGAACTTCCCTGGGACCTCTCCCCTGCCAGCCCTGAGGACAGCCCTTTCCAATGCATGTGTTCATGCTAACTGTGATGTGGTAGCTACTAACCCACTGCAGCCCCATTTCACAGACGAGGAGGGGCCGCCCAGCCCACCAATAGGAGAATAGAGCTTACACCCCGCCACAGTTCAACTCTTAATCATCACACACAGCACCACAGTAACTTCGTATTGCCATCCCCGGGGGAGAGGGAAAAGAGAATTCAGAGTTTGGGGATTCAAGTCTCTGAGGTCCAGAGATTTTAATGGACCTGGGGTCTCTGCTTCCCTGGTGGCTCAATGGTAAAGAATCCACCTGCCAAGCAGGAGACATGGGTTCAATCCCTGAGTTGGGAAGACCCTCTGGAGAAGGAAATGGCAACCCACTCCAGTATTCTTGCCTGGAAAATCCCATGGACAGAAGAGTCTGGTGGGCTACAGTCCATGGGGTTACAAAAGAGTCGAAAATGACTTAGCAATAAACAACTGGGGTCTCTGCCCAGCCTCACAGCAACAGGCCCCTCCCTGCCTTGCAGGGTGGCCCTGGGCTCAGCTCCAGAGCTGACCTGGAGAGGAGGCCGGCAGGGCAGCTCCATGCAGCACTAACGGAAAGATTCTCCAGAGCCCAAGAGAGGCCACTGGGCTGCAGGATCCACCTGCCCTTCCTCACCCAGCAGCCCACAAAGGCCTCAGGACAGGGGAGGGCCCGGAAGGTGGGGGGGGGCGGGGGGCGAGAGCTCAAGCTGCCAGACGCAGGAAGTGAGATCCCCACCTTCAGATATTCTGTTGTTACTGCTGTACAGGAAATAATAACACATGTTCCTTGTTGAAAAGTTAAAAAATGTAGATAAGCAACTAAAAAAAAAATGGAAATTCTAGCACCCAGGCAGAAACACTGTTAACACTTTCATGTTTATCCCTCCAGCTTTTTTTTCCACACACATCTGTTTGTATTAGTTTTTACAAGCTGCTTCCCACCCTTAGGGCCCTTCCTACATCTGGCTCCTCAGATCACAGGCATGGGGACTCTCTGCCCCACCTGACAGCCGAGTTCCTGGGCCTAGCACTGTGCCCAGCACACAGTAGGTACTCAATAAATGTTCAAAGAGGTTCAAGGAGGTACTCAATAAATGTTCCTGTGTGCAGTTTTTTAGTAACTGCTTTTCTTTACATTGTACTGCCGTCTTTCATGCCATCGACAGTGTTACCCCAAAACTTTTATGTTGAAATCCTGACCCCCAATGTGGTGGCACTAGGAGGTGGGTCTTGGGAGGTGCTTAGGTCACGAGGGTGGAGCCCCACTGCATTTGTAACTGGGACCCTAGAGCACTCCCTCACCCCTCTGCCATGTGTGAACCAGATACCAAATCTGCTGGCACCTTGATTGATCTTGGAGTCAGCCTCCAGAGCTGTGAGAACTCAGTATTTGGTGTTTATAACCCTCCTGCTCCCCCCCACCCCCACCCACCCCCAGTCCCCAGTCTATGGTGTTTCTGTTCTGGCAGCCTGAAGGGACATTCTACCTCGATAAGCTGAGGCCAACAGCAGGGGGATGGGGCACTTCAACCCCTGAGGCTAAGTCTAGAAGCCACCGAGTTGCCACTAGAGTTTTACTGGAGCATGGCCATCCTGTGTGTTCACGGACAGTCTGAAGCCAGCTTCACCCTGCAAGAGCAGAGGGATACTCTGTGGCCTGGAAAGCCTGAAATGCTCACCATCTGGTCCTTTAGGAAATGGTCTGCCGCGTGCATCTCCCTATCTGCCCACCCTGGGTGCTTGGATATCTGAGGGGGCCAGCGGGGTAGAAGCGACCCTTCCTCATGTATTTAACTAACCCCATGCTGAAGCTGAAGCTCCAATACTTTGGCCACCTGGTGCAAAGAGCTGACTCATTGGAAAAGACTGTGATGCTAGGAAAGATTGAGGGCAGCAGAAGGGGGCGACAGAGGACGCGATGGTTGGATGGCATCACCAAGTCAATGGACATGAGTTTGCACAAACTCCAGGAGATAGTGAAGGACTGGGAAGCCTGGCATGCTCCAATCCATGGGGTTGCAAAGAGGTGGACACGACTTAGCAACTGAACAATAACAATCTCTATCTCTTTAAATGCTTCCACATCACTAGTTTTTGGAGCAACAATAAAGCATCCTTGTTTTAGACAACTTGCTTCTCAAGCCACAGAACCCTGCTTACACTGGCTCCCCACCACCAGCCAGCTCCTACTCAGCCTTTGAAGCCTGGCTGAACATGCTCCACCCCCAGCACTGGCTCTGAGCTTCTGGGGATTCTCCCCCTCAGCATCAGATGGGTTGCCTTGAGCAAGAGCCAGAAAGCTCAGACCCTTGGGAGGGGAGCAGAGCTATGTCCAGGCTGTGTCCAAGTGACGCACTGCTCAGGCAAGGCCATCACCATACCCTCCACCTTGTCCTTCCCAGGGCCCAGTGGGCTTGTTCCAGAGGCTCTGGAAGGCACGCTGAAACTGTCTAAGTTTCAAGAATAGGAGGTGGTGGGGCTGACAAGGCTTTCAAAAGCTTACACCTGTGGGCTGGGTGCTTCCTTGACTAACCTAGAAAGGTCACTTTATCTCAGAACCCTGCTGTCAGAACTGTTTTCCTACAGGATTTGGCATTTCTCTTGTTGTTGTTCAATTGCTCAGTCGTGTCTGACTCTTTACCACCCTATGGACTGGAGCATGCCAGGCTTCCCTGTCCTTTACCATCTCCCGGAACTTGCTCACTCACGTCCATTGTCTTGGTGATGCCATTCAACCATCTTGTTCTCTGTTGCTCCCCTTCTGCCTTCAAGCTTTCCCAGCATCACGGTCGGCTCTTCGCATTAGGTGGCCAAAGTATTGGAGCTTCAGCATCAGTCCTTCCAATGAATACTCAGGATTGATTTCCTTTAGGATTGACTGGTTGGATCTCCTTGCAGTCCAAGGGACTCTCAAGTCTCCAGCACCACAGTTCAAAAGCATCGATTCTTTGGCGCTCAGCCTTCTTTATGGTCCAACTCCCACGTCCATACATTACTGGAAAAACCATCGCTTTGACTCTACAGCATTTCTTACACTTATTAATGACTGCACCAAGTCTTAACTGTAGCCCGTGGGATCTGTAGTTGCAGCATGTGGCAGAGTTCCCCAACCAGGGATGGACCCTTGCATTGGGAGTGTGGAGTCTCAGCCACTGGACCACAGGGAAGTCTCACTTTTAAAAATGAGACAGGTGAGCCCAGAGCGCTGCTGTCCCAGAAGAGCAGAGTATGCCATACATATGTACACACGTGTGCACATTATCACACACAGCAAACATGTTTTGTCCCACGCACCCACCCACCACACACATACTCACATCAAATGGAGACAGATACAGTGAGACACAAGCATACACGCAGTCACAATTGAGTGTGCTGAGACACAGGCATTCCACCAGAGGCAGCACTGGGGGGCCGAGTGAAGCAGGGAACTCCCCCTCCCATTGTTTTCTCAACCCTCCTCCAAAGACTTTGTCTGTCATTTTGGTATTTTCGAACAATCAGCCCCCAGCCCCCACTCCTCCCCCCAGGGGTTTGCTGCCCACTCTGCAAACAGCTGGTCTGAACATTTAGTGTCACTGACAAGGCTCAGAGAGGGGGATGGCCTTTGTGAGGTCACACAGCAGTGGGACTCTACCCAGACCCCACTCCCTACCCAGAACCCAGTTCTCTCACCTCCCTTGACCCTCCAGGCTCATGTGTCTCCAGGGCACAGAGGACCATAGGGCATGGAGTGCCTGCGGTTAGCTGGGCCGTCTGAGCCCCTCTGCCGTTAGCTCAGTCCTGCAGCCCCTGTGAACCTGCGCAGGGCCAGCTGGAACACATGACACTGTCCAGGACGAGCTGCCCTGCTTCTTGGCTCCCCTAACCAGGAGTCCCGCTGTGAAGGCCTTACCCTGGGCACCTGATACTGACACTGCTGCTTCTGGGATGGTGACCTGCTTCACTGGGTGAGTGAGATCTCTGCACCTTTTAACCCAATCTCAGCGTGCTACTTTGCTTGTTAAGAAGCAAGCTGCCGGGTCCAGCCCACACTGAAGGGACAGGACAGACACATGGCGGTGAACCAGTGGCTAGGTCAGGAGGTCACCTTGTGCTTCCAGTCCCATCGATGAGGGCAGCATGGGCCAAGGAGATAGGCAGCAGCAGTGTCCATGGGGTGGCACTTCCAGGTGACAAAGACCTGGTTTTATACCTGACTCACGTGAAGGCTTTGAGGATATTCTTGGTGAAGCTGCCTGGATGGTGCTCACAGCCCCTCTGCCCTCAGTCCCTTTCAACAGTGACCCAGTTTTGCCTCCTCTTCCCCAGGAAGCACCATCCTTCCTGGTGAAATTTTCAAAGAAGCAATAACTAACCATACACCATGTTTCATACACTTGCAAGTGGGACTTAAAAAGGAGGGGAGCCCAGCTGAGGCACCAGAGCTGGAGGGTGACAGGACCAAGGTCTAACACAGCTTCCCACTGCCCCAAAGGCGACGCCCAAGAAAGCCCTGAGCCTTCCCCAGGACGGTGGGCCCAAAGAATCTGGAAGGCCAGCCCCTCCCTTGATGGCCTGCAGCAGGCCCTTCCCCAGCCCTCCTGTACCTTGGTGACTGCAGCCAGTCACCACTGCAACCCAAGGCTGACATGTGCCCACACACTGGCGAGCCAGCCAAAGGACTTTCAGAAAGAAAACGCCAATACGTTTTGCGATAAGACTTTGTGGAGCTAGGGTTGTTTTGGTTACTGCTGTGTTCCTGGGACACAGTGGGTGCTCAACGCCTGAGTGCCTGTTCTCCATCCTGAAAACTCCTTGCATTTTCACTTTCTAACTTCTCCACCCAGCACCTGCTTGTCATCAGCTTTTACGGTCCCCAAGATGGTCAATGCCAGGCTGGCCCTGTGTTAGGCAGCTCACTCCTTGTCCTCTGGTCTGGTTCTAAGCTGCTGAGGCAGCAAAAAAGAATACTGACACTGGTAAATTCCTAGAACTAGGCACAAACCACTGTCGATTGAGGTGGAGATTGGATAAGGGAGGTCATAGCTTCTCACGGATTCCCTTTACATCTGGATCTTTTATGAAACAAAGACCTTATTTTTCCTCTGTAACACCCTGAAAGCACACAAGAAAAATAGCAAGTGCAACCACCTATATGAGACCTAAATAAAGAGGACCATCAGCTCTTTTACACCGTGTCCCTTACTCTGCTCTTTGGCTTGAACATCCCTGGTGGCTCAGGCAGTAAAGAGTCCACCTGCAAAGAAGGAGACCCTAGATCAGGAAGATCCCCTGGAAAAGGGAATGGCTACCCATCCCAGTATTCTTGCCTGGAGAATCCCATGGACAGAGGAGTCTGGCGGGCTACAGCCCATGCGGTCGCAACGAGTTGGACATGATTGAGTGACTAACAACTTAAAGGGGTACAAAAAATCAAAAGCCTAATCTAAAATGACTATAGTTTCTCTGAAAACAATTTGAATCAACTAGAAATTAGAATAAATTTCAAATCTTTTAAAATAGCCTGTAACTTAAAATAATCAGGGGAAAAACAAAATAAACTTTATAACCACCACCAAACCAATGCTGCTGCTGCTGCTAAGTCGCTTCAGGCGTGTCCGACTCTGTGCAACCCCATGGACTGCAGCCTACCAGGCTCCTCCGCCCATGCGATTTTCCAGGCAAGAGTACTGCAGTGGGGTGCCATTGCCTTCTCCGAAATCAGTGCTAGCCTCCTACAATTTATAATCACTGGAGCACCCCTTACAGATACAGGCAATGTCACCAGTGCACCCACTATGGTTATCCGTCCCTAAAACCCACAGTTCTGCCCAAGTGGACACTAACCATAGCAGCCCCTGGCCCTGCACACCTGGAGGCCTCTGCACCCTCCACTCTGTGAGCACTGTAGCCAGGGCTCCAACAGGAAGGCAGTCACCTTCCCAACCTCTCACCAGGATCCCAACACAAAGCAAATGGAACCACGGCTTGGGCCATCCAGAGGTAGCGCCCCACGAGCCCTCTTTCATGGATGGATCATGAGGCAGGCTCCAATCCCCAGGCCTCCACACCAGCTGACCCTTGACAGGTCGTGAATTTTCAATACAGAGTGTACACGTTAAAATAACGCCTTATAAACTGTCAGCTTTAGATGTGAAAATAGTATTTTAATAGTAACAGGAACACACAGCACCTCCTGGGCTGGCGGATCCAGACAAGAACACTTACTAAGCACAAGCCTCCCACGTACCAAAGCTGCTTCCCCCACAGCTCTGTTGCAACAAAGGTCAGACACACCTCAGGTCCCCCTCAAGGAGGCCCCCCCCAGGCCCTGGCTCCTTACACAACGAAGGTCACATGGACACTGCAGGTTTATCACAAGTTGCCAACAGCACTTTATTTTTTCTTTTCAACATCCTGTTCTGCGGCTTCCTTGGCCCTTTTCGCCCGGATGCCAAAGAGCCGGGCATTGGCGCGGGCCATACGGAGACTGGCAAATGCCTTAAAGTTCTTCTCCTCCTCTGTGATGACTCTGGCTTTCTCCTTCTTATAGACCTAGAAGGGAGCCCAGCGAACTGTGAGCAAACTGAGAGGCCTTGGAGGGGAATCTGCCCAGAGTAAAGCTAACTGGAGGCCACCAACAGAGTAGGACAGTACCTCCTTGGTTGAAAGTAACCCCCAACTCAGAACCTAGTGCCCAAATCATGTGAAGGGTGGGTGGGGCTTGGACACAAGGTGGGTGTAGGGGCTCAGGCCCACCCCACCTCCCACTCCCAGGAGCCTCAAGGGCCTTGTCAATTGCTGGTCAGGCTATAGGATCACCAAACATGCATGGAGAGCTGCCTCCAGCCTGGGCTTCCCAAACATCAGGGAGTGGAAAGGACTCTACATAGAGGGAAACAACTGAGGGCGACTAAGCTTTCCTCAAGGAGCCCATCTGTCTGGATGCAGCTGACTCTCCTCAGGGCAGGTAGGTCTTTCACAAACCAGTAAATCTCAACATGGGCCCCGGCTGCCACACAGAATCCCTCCAATCCAACCCCAGATCCATGGTTCTCCCAACATGCCCACTTACGTTCCGTATGGGCATAACAGGTCCGGTCAGCTGAGTGGCCAGTTTAAGCTCTTCAGCCTGTTTGTCAATGAGAAGGGAGTCAGGTGAGTTTAGCTCATCTCCCAAGGAGCCCCAAACTTGTCACCCCTGAGGGCCTGTGGATTCCTGCCCGATATCGAGTAAAGGTAGGCAGGGTCAGATGAGACACCCACGCATCAACCAGGGATGCAGGGAGAATGACTGCCAGCAACCCATATAGATGGGCACTGCTGATCTCATACAAAGATTACTAACACGCAGTACACTTTCAATTTTAACAAAGCTGGCTCCAACTCCTGCCCTTAGTGAATCCCGACATTTCAGGCAATTAGTTTGAGGCTCCTCAGAGGCTTTCTCCCACATTATTTATCTTCTCTCTACTCCTCTGCGTGGCAACCCTGCTTTAGATAGGAAGCTGCAGACAGGTACTTTGTCCTTGCAGCCCAGCTAGACCCGCAGTGAGACCTCCACACCCTCATCCCGCTGGGCGCTGTGGGAGCCGGTTACTCACAGAGCTGTCTCCCTTCTTGGGGGCCGAGGGCTTCCTGGGGAACAGGATAAGCTTGGAGCGGTACTCCTTGAGCCGCTGCACGTTGGCCTGCAGGGACTCCGTGCACTTGTTCCGCCGCCTCGGGTCCACCGAGATCCCAATGGTCCGGGCCACCTTCTTGTGGATGCCGGCCACCTGCCCCGACAGAAACAGCTAAAGCCCCGAAAACTCCCTGACCCCCCACCCCTACACCAGGAGGGCCCAGCCGTCAGATGGAAAAGGGTTCAAATGCACTTTCATCATGGCAGTGCAGCGATTCCGGAGAATGTCATCACTTGGCTATGTGCCACGAGGAACAACCAGTGGGTCTCAGAACACGGGCTGTCGACACTCACCCTTAGCTCCTCCAGGCTGAAGCCCCTGCCGGCACGAACCTTCGTGTGGTACCTGACCGTCGGGCATCTCACCACCGGCCGGAGAGGACCGGACGCGGGGCGTGGGGCAATGCGGCGCGCCTTGGCCTGCCGGGCCTTGCGTCTGCGCAGAGAGAAGCCGAGCGGGGGTCACTGTCCGCCCTCCCGCAGCGTGCCCGGCGCGCGGAGGACGGGAAGGGCGCGCTCGCTCCCGGACACTCACCTACGGATCTTGCGAGCCGGCTGGTTGAACCACGTGGCCACGCGCCGCTGCCAGTCCTTGTGGAAGTGGGGCTTCAGGATCATGCCATTCCGGCTGGGCGCCATGGCTGCGGCCGAAAGGCCTGGCGAGCGGGTAAGACGGGGAGCGAGTTAGGTCTGGAAGCAGAGTCCCGTCGGCGCGCGCACAGAGCACGGGCCAAGGCCCGACGCCGCTGGCGACAGGTATACCCCGGGGACGGCGGATGGAGCCAGATGGGATCGGATAACAGCGATGGCGCCCAGCTCCCGTATACTCACCTCCTCCGAGGGCTCACGGCCGGGAAAGAAGGAAGTGCCCCAGAGCACCCTGGGATGGTAGTGGGCCCGGCCAATCAGAAGCGTCAGAGCTTTGTGACCAATCAGAGCCAGGGCCACAGAGTGACGTCCATGCCTTCCCGGCAGTCTTCGCGGCGCGGGCAGATATGGCGCTTCGTTGCCGGCGTTCTTGTGGTTCATGCTGTGGGAACAGCGGTTGTCTGGGTCTGGCGAATCTCTGGCCTGCCAGCCTGCTAGTACGCCACTGGAGGCCTCGCCCTCCGCGTCCCAAGCTGTAATGCCGGACGCCGCGTGGAGTCCGCTCACCCTCCTTGTGGGCGGAGCGCGCACTTAGGAGCGTCCAGAGCGCCCCGAGCGTGTCGCCCGGAGCCTGGGCGCACAGAGGTCTGTGGTCCGGCCGCTGGTGGCGAGTAGCCCGCAGTGTGGAACTAGGAACCGTGGCCGGCCGCGGGTGGCCGGCGCTCCGCTGTGCACACTGCCTTCCACGCAGATGAGCGTCATAAAAACACCAAGTAGTCAGGCAGGCGTCCGCCCCCTGGACCCTGGCGCCTTCCTGTTCCCGGGTCAGCCTGGGACGACGCCAGCACATCTGCCATGTGTAAGCCTTTTCGCCCAGCAACCGCCTTCCTTTCATACCCTCACGGCAATCGCCAAGATTCCTCTCGCGAAACCTGATCACCGTTAAGAGTTTCATAACGGAAAATGAGAAATTCGGAGGCCTGTATCCTGCACTGAGTAAACAGGCAGCTGATATTGATGCTGATAGCTTTGTGCCCTCTTGAGACACCCTTGGGTACTAGAAAAATCAGGTTGGGGCTCAGTGAGGAATTACAAGGTTACGGTAGGGTAGACAGAACATGTTGAGGGCAGAGGAGGCGTGTAACACAAGTGCCAAGGCTGTGGGGAAGGTTGGAGCCCTGATACCTAGTAGGTGTGTGCTCAGCTCTGAAGCAAATCAACCCGGAATATTCATTGAAAGGACTGATGCTGAAGCTGAAACTTCAATACTTTGACCACCTGATGTGAAAAGCCGACTCATTGGAAAAGACCCTGATGCTGGGAAAGATTGAGGGCAGGAGGAGAAGGGGGCAACAGAGGATCAGATGGCTGGATGGCATCACCGATTCAATGGACATGAGTTCGAGCAAACTCTGGGAGGTAGTGAAAGACAGGGAAGCCTGGTGTGCTGCAGGCCATGGGGTGGCAAAGAGTTGGAGGCAACTGAGCGACTGAACAACAGCAGCAGCTGTGAAGCAAGGGCAGTACCAGCCTTGCTTTGATGACAGTTGTTAGCAAATGCAAGAAAGCTCTTCTCAGTAAACTTGGAAGTGGTGCTTATCTCTGAAGATAGGGTCGTGTTTAAAATCTCTAGCCTTACATAGACACAGACAGCTAAACTGAAAGGTCAATGATCCAGAGGAAAGTGTCTGTGGAGTTAGCTAGTATACTAGTAGAATTTTTGTACTAGAGACTTTGAGCATGTGATTGGTGTGAAATGGGAGAAGCTTCTGGGAGCCCTTTTAGGCCTCAGAACAAAGCTCAGTGCCCAGCTCTTGGTAAGTTAAGGTCACACCACTTTGTTTCCAGGTGACAGGGTAGGAGCCAGGGTGGGGAAGGCAGTGCAGGAGAGAAGGAAGGGAGAGAGCAAGGGATTATCCACCTCACAAATTACTTTGTCCGTTGAAGCTGAACCCACACTCCATTCTGGCAGCAGAGGGTTTGTGTAGGAGATGTTTGCTGAAGAAACGCTTGCGTTGGCCTGGGGTTTATTTCTTCAGACACAATCCAGTGTTAGCCCTCACCTTCCATGTCTTTTTTTTTTTTAACTAAAGATTTATTTATTATTTTACTTTATTTTTGACTGTACTAGGTCTTTGTGGCTGCACAAAGTCTTTCTCTAGTTGCAGTGCTCCAACTCTAGGTGCCCAGGGATCAAACCAATGTCCCCTGTGTTGGCGGGTGGATTCTTAACCTCTGGAGCATCAGGCAGTACCCCATGTCTTTGAGACACTTTTCAGTGATCCTGCCATGGATCCTTCTCATTGAGAACACAGTCCCCATCCTCTTCTCCTTCTGGACAGACCCACAGACTCGTGCAGCTCATCTGCTCATAGTCAGGGTGCTGCTGGGGTACCAGGGGAAGATTTGAAGTCTGGAGTTAATGGTGAGAAGGTGAAGCTGTAGCTTGAGGACCTCAGTCTGCTGCACACAGCCCAGCAACCCAACACATTTTTTCAACACCTGAATAGTTCACACTTGCGTCCTTAGGGAACATGCAGAAAAGCAAGTCCCGAGGCTCCCATGTGAGTGCTGAGAGCCTGCTGAGCTTCCCAGTTGGGAAGACTGAAGAAGTGAGCAGGAGTCCTTCTGATGCAAACACTTGTTTGCTCAAGGTTGTAAAAGTCTTCAGCTACAGGACAAGCCCCTCCCCGCTTGGCACAGAACTCCACAGCACAACTCTGCCAAGGGGCTTTTTCCCAGTCTGGGGCCTGCAAGGGCCACTGAAAGGACTGGCCAGTGGCGCTGGACTCAGTGCTCACTGGGCACAAAGTTTCTGGAGGAGGACCTGGAGGGGTGGGGTACACAGGGCTTCCCAGAATTTCCTTGTCATTGTGCTCCAGTTACTCAGAGGGGTCTGCTTGCCCCACACCTTCACCTGACTGGCCCGCCTCCAGCTGGTGCTTCAGAGTCGACCTCAAAGACAGTCAGCACTACCTCCTGAAGCCCTTTGACACACAGTCTTGATTTTTTTAAGTTTTTTATTTACTTTTGGCTGCACTGGGTCTTCACTGCTGCATGCAGGCTTTCTCTAGATGCAGTGAGCAGGGCCTGCTCTTCATTGCCGTGCGCAGGCTTTGCCTTGTGGAGCGCCGACTCTGGGGTGTGCGGGCTCAGCAGTTGTGGCTCCTGGGCTCAAGCACAGGCTCAGTTGTGGCACACGTGCATAGCTGCTCTGTGGCATGTGGTGTCGTCCTGGATCAGGGATCAAACCTGTGTCCCCTGCATTGGCAGGTGGATTCCTAATCACGGGGCCACCAGGAAGGTCCCACAGTCTGGATTTTAAAAGTTAATCTCAAGAAATTCCCTGGGCTTTCGTGATTAGGATGCTGTGCTTTCACCCCTGGCCGGGTTCAGTCCCTAGTTGGGGAATTAAGATCCCACAAGCTGTGCAGTGCGGCCAAAATAATAACGATGTGTGTGTGCCAAGTCAGTCAGTCATGTCTGACTCTTTGCGACCTTGTGGACTGTAGTCCACCAGGCTCACCTGTCCATGGGATTCTCCAGCCAAGAATACTGGAGTGAGTTGCTCTATCCTCCTCCAGGGGATCTTCCCAACCCAGGAATCAAACCCATGTCTCCTGAATTGGCAGGCATATTCTTTACCACTAGTGTCATCTGGGGAGCCCAATTCTGGGGAGCCCGATAATAATAATTAATTTAAAACATTAATCTCAAAGCAGCAATGTGTTTTTATTGTTTTGACACACAAAAAAAGGCATGTTCCTGTAGCACTTTGCAGAAACTAGCACACTAACAGTGTCCTCAATATGAACCATTGGTTGAATTAGGAAAAGCAGGAACCTACTAACTCAGTAGGGACAGGTTGATGTTAGTGCTTCACCACAGAACTCAACCATTCGGCCTCTCAAATCTCCAGTCAGTTCAGTTGCTCAGTCGTGTCTGACCCTGCCACTCCATGGATTGCAGCATCCCAGGCTTCCCTGTCCATCTCCCAGAGCTTACTCAAACTCTATCCATTCAGTCGGTGATGCCATCCAGCCATCTCATCATCTGTCATCCCCTTCTCCTCCTGCCTTCAATCTTTCCCAGCATCAGGGTCTTTTCCAATGAGTCAGCTCTTCATATCAGGTGGCCAAAATACTGGAGCTTCAGCTTCAGCATCAGTCCTTCTGATGAATATTTAGTGTTGATTTCCTCTAGGATTGACTGGTTTGATCTCCTTGCAGTCTAAGGGACTCTCAAGAGTCTTCTCCACCACAGTTCAAAAGCATCAATTCTTTGGTGCTCAGCTTTCTTTATGGTCCAGCTCTCACATCCATCAGAGCCAATATGTAAACCTGATAAGAGGCTGGGCGATTGCTGTTACATGAGGAACACCTCACGTCAGTGACCACCTGGCAGTGTGTTACTGTAACACAGATGTCTTATATGAAAGTTGCTGAGAGAGTGGATCTTGAAAGTAGTCATCACAAGAAAATCTTCTCTGTGTATGGTGACAAATGTTAATTGTGATCATCTCCCAGTACATACAAATATGAACCACTGTCTTGTACATCTGGCATTAATACAACGGACTTCAACAAAAAATTTTAAAAACAAGAAGTGTAACAAAAAAAATTGTGTTTATTTGAGCATAGATCAGATTGGAAAACAACTTGCATTATGATGTGAGAACTCTTTTAATTCTTCCAATATTCTTTGTCTTCTGGGCTCTGATGTGTTAAATGTATGTTCACTTAATGTCTGTCTCAGCAAGGAGCCCTCACACACCTGACTCCGAGACAGTTCCAGAAACTGCTGTCAGGCCATGCCGTATCCACTCTGCTGGGCAGAGTAGGTTGCCCAGTGGTCTGGCTGCTCTGGCGGCCATGAGCTGCTGTGGGAGAACCTCCGCCCCCAGGAGCCCCTTAGGGAGGCGTGAGGAGCAGCAGGGACGGCTGAGGCCCCACTCCCAGGGCTCTCCTGTGTTTTAAGGACCAGGAGGTGACGTCACCTGTGACAACTCATTTCTGTACATCAGAGCACTGTCCCATCGGCCTCCCCTTGCTGGGCTCCCATGAGCCCACTCCCTGGCAAGCCCTGGGAAGGCAGGCTGCACTTCCTCCACTACAATGAGGTGCCCCTCTTCACCCCACTTAACAGCCTATTCCTGGCTAAGTGTCACCAGACACTGGCTGTTTTAATGTAAAGTACAAGGGGGTGAGCTTGGCCATGTCCCAGTGAGGTCACAGAAGGGCCCCACCCTCCTAACTCCAGGCTGTCTTCAGGAATTAAACAGGATAGGGCAGAGGCAAGGTGTCCCCTCAGGGCCCCTCCTTGGGTGGGCACCTGCACCTGCCCTGTCCCTGTGCTTCTTTGGGGCACTGGGCGTGGGGGCGGCTCCAGGCGCTGGCACAGAAGGGGAAGTAACAAGCAGCAGGTCGTGTCACAGGGGACTGGGGCCCTGAGTGCACCTCGTCTGTCTGTGCCCCCTGCCGCTCCTGAGTCCTAGAAAAGGAAGCTGGTTCCTGCACAGCTGACCTCTCACCCTGCAGACACGGGATCCCTGATCCAGGACACCATCAGGGCAGAGCTGACCACGCAGGAGCACAGGCTTCCCTCCCCATCCTCTAGACATCCGCCAGGGGCCCACGTCCACACTGCAGGAGGTGGCCATGCCTTACTCCTCCAGCCCCAGCGCCTGCCCCTGGCTCTGACCGTGGGCCAGCGAGCCCAGGACAGGGCCCCACAGAGGATAGGCAGCAAGGGGCTCAGAGGTCCTTCCTGTGCAGAGCTGGAGATATTCTGACCAGGTTTCAGGGGCCACGAGGAGCCTCAAACTGTGAAACTGTTCAGCTCCCTCCTGAGATGGGGCCACTCCATGCGCACCTGTGATGAGCACAGGTGACCTTTCCACACGAGGACAACCCATAAACATAGATGAACCACCCATCTCGGCAGAGCCTTTTATTCCTCCAGGCAAGGAAGTCAATAAATAGATCTTGGGGGGTCTTGACCAGCGAGGGCTGAGAGGTGAGGACTGCATGCCCGGCCCCCTGGCCAGCACCAGAACAGGGGTGGTGGTGGGGGCACTACCGGGGCCAAGATGCCTCCTCCCCAAGCAGGGGCAGCTGCTAGGCCCCCTCCTCCTCCCCCGAGTCCTGCTTCTCCCTCTGGGCATCGCTCCACTTCTGCGGCGCGATCTTTTTCTTGGGCCCGTGGGGCGGAGGGCCGATGAGGGCCTCGATGTCCTCGTAGTTGATCACTTCCTTTTCCAGCAGGGCACTCGCCAGCTGGAGGAACAAGAGGGCAGTGTGAGCGGCAGATGGGGGCCCAGACAAGAGCCCTTTGAGAGCAGAGCGCGGAAGGGGGAGGGCCCGGCCTCCCAGACCTGCCACTTCCCAGGGATGCAGCACAGGCGGGCAGCCCATGCAAAGAATCGCTCCCTGTCTCCACCTTAGAGACAAGCCCAGCTGCCAGCCTCGTTAACTTTTCTACTTCCCTTCCTAATCTGTTTATTTTGGGCAACTTGGATTTCTTCTGCAAATGCATGTGAGTGTCAGCATGGAGGGGCAGTGGAAGTGATGTGCAGGATATAGCCCCCAGTGACGGGTTCCCGTCACCCCCACACTGACTGCTCTGACAGCTGGCCCTTGGACAACACAGGCTTGAACTGCAAGGCTCTGCTCGCACTCAGGATTTTCTTCAATGAACCTGACTGCAGGACTGGGGACCTACAAGCGGCAGACGCAGAATTGTGGGCAGGGAGGGCCGACCTGAAGGCGGTGCCCAGGGTAAGTTGTGTGGCACTCAGTCCTGGAACTCCAGGACGGTGCGGGCAGGTCACAGCAGCAGCACAGACTCAGCTCCCATGACAGGGTCCTGGCAGGTTCTGCACTGCCCATGGCTCCACGCAGGCAGGTGTTGCTGGTCTTGAGAACGTGACACCACAGTCCCCACAACGTTGCCTTGAAGAAACAGCTGACCATCCACCAGGAGCTGCCCCTTCACTAGGTCCAGAGACACTGCCTCTGGGGTCACTCCAGACCCAACACCCAGCATCACTGTGAGGACATCACACACAGCCCAACCAGGGTTGCTCCCCACACACTAGACCAGCCCTCATGCTCTGCTGTCTGTAATAGGAGGGGGACTATCCCAGCCAAGAGGGCCTGGCAGACGTGAGCACCGAGAACAGAAGGTGACCTGGGTGAAGTGTGGGCGTGGTGGTCACTGGGTTGCAGAAAACAAGCCTGACTGATGGGGGGAGTGTTCATGGGCTGAGGGCTCTGTGCCATGTTTGCAGCTCCCTGTGCATCTGAAACTCTTCTGAGCTTTAATGTTTAGTGTAAAATTTCCAGAACTTTGAATTGGAAAGGGCTTAAGCCACATCAACCAGACCCACTGCACACTGAAGCTGGTAATGGGCCCGAGGGCTGGCAGCATCCTCCTGTCTGCCCTGAAGAAACTGGCCCTGGCCTGGCAGGTGCGTGACATGAGGCTAAGCAAGGCAGGGAAGATGCTGGATCCAGCTGAGCTGGATGGGGGTCTGTTGGTCATGTGGTTTTCTGGGAAGGGTGAGTGGCTGCATCAGTGTGAAGTGACAGTGGGCCCAGCTCCTGGCAGGCGTGGGGCCGGGGACAGCAGAGGCTCACCGCGTGGAGCTTGTCCAGGTTGTCCCGAAGCACCTGTTCCGTGTGCCTATAGGCAGTGGCCACCAGCAGCCTCGCTTCCTGCGAAGGGAGAAGATGTGTGATGGTCAGGATGGCTGCTGCTGCGCACGGAG
This sequence comes from Bos indicus, assembly GCF_029378745.1. Classification (NCBI taxonomy): domain Eukaryota; kingdom Metazoa; phylum Chordata; class Mammalia; order Artiodactyla; family Bovidae; genus Bos; species Bos indicus. Next base: position 15,101,237 of record NC_091777.1, on the reverse strand, counting down.
TCCCCTGCGGCCTGGCCCCAGCACTAAGGCACATGGAAGAAACTAAGGCACGAGTTCAGAACACGGCCTTTTGCGTCTTACAGGGGACAGGAGAGCACGGCGGCCAAGAGTCTCCTGCCCTCACCCCCACCCCGGGAACCCCCTGTGCAAGGGGCCGCCAGCTCCTGGAGCCTGGGACCCCATTTCATCCTCCACACCCAAGGCTGTCTACGTGCCAGTGCACCAGGCTGCCAGAGCTGTCTGAGGGTGGTGACACTGCCTGGCCATCTCCTCAGGCTGCAGAGATCACAGGCACTGGCTCTGTCCCCGGAGGCATTTATTCGCTGTCCCTGATGGCCCTGTAGCACCCACAGTTCCATCAGGAGCCAGTGGGTCCTTACCCAGAACCTCAGCTCCTGTGGGCACGGGGCCAGCACACCAAACCCCCTCCCCACACACATGGCTCGGGCTGGGAGGGACTAACGTGGTCCATCATCTGCTGGAGGCCCTGGCTGAATGGACGCCGTCCGATGCCCGTGACGCCCTCCTGGGCCTCGGGGAAGGAGACAGGCCCGATGCTGGGTGCCATCCCAAACTGCTTCACCATGGAGTAGGCGATGCGGGTGACCTTCCGCAAGTCGTCCTGTGCCCCTGGAGTGTGGGATCAGAAAAGGAGGTGGTTCCCTGCAACTGCAGGTCAGGGACCCCACCAGCCCTGACAGCAGAGGCAGTACCCAGGGACCACTGTACCCTGACAGCAGAGGTGGGAACCCAGGGAACAACTGTGCCCTGTTGCTGGTCCTTTAAACTTAAAACATTTTTCTTTTCTGTGAAAAAACAACTCGGGGTTTCCCTGGTGGTCCAGTGATTGGGAATCCAGCTGCCAATGTTGGAGGCATGGGTTCAATCCCAGGTCCACGAAGATCCCACATGCTGAGGAGCAGCTAAGCCCATGGGCCACAACTACCGAAGCCCAAGTGCCCCCCAGGGCCCACGCTCAGTAACAAGAAAAGCCACCACAATGAAAAGCCTGCACGCCGCAACCAAGACCAGTGCAGCCAAACACAACCCTTAATGAAATTCAAGATGGCATGTGCATCCCACTACTTAGACCCCTCCACAGATTCCCTCTCCCTCGAGCAAGGGCTGAGGGCACCGAAGCAGCGCAGGAGCTGCTGCTCACCGGAAGTGACCCTGTTGAAAGAGATGGACTCGGATGCACGGCCGCCCAGGGCCATGCACATGCGCTCGAATAGCTGCTCCCTGGTGAAGAGGTGCTGGTCTCTCGGGAGCATCTGAGCGAAGCCCAGGGCTGCATTGGTCCGAGGAGTGATGGACACCTGCACAGTGAGGTGGTCTGTTAGCCAGCAGGACCCAGGCTTCAGAGACGAGGGGGCACAAGATAGTCTTTGCTCAGAGGGTTCGAAGCAAGGAAGTCAATCCGAGGCCCCCATATTTCTAACAGCATTTGCAGAGAAGGGCGTGAGGACCCCACACATGACCACGTGTCCATGAAGGAAAGAACGGTGACGATGAGAGATGAGCCCACATGATAAGGCCGGCCCCGAACAGGCACAGGTCTGAGGGTCACAGCCTTAAGAGGCCACCCCGAGGCTCCGAGGAGTGCACGTCACCACGCTGGCTGGCAGGGACTGGGTGCGAGCGAGAGGACCTTCTTAGCACAACTCGTCTACCTGGCCCTCAGGCACCAAGTGAATGTCCTACATTCATTTTCTTGAGATACTGCATGAAGACACTGATCTTAATTACTGGGTCTTCTCACACGTACACGGGTCTCAGTCACAGCCCTCTGCAGAGGACATGACAGACCAGCCTGAGTAGCGGGGCACCATCCAAGGCAGCCTGACAGCAATGCTCAGCTGTAGCCGACGCCCCTGGGAGACACCTGTACCCAGGTTGCAGCTGCCAGCACAGCCCTCTGTCTGGAGGTCAGGGAACAAGGAGTGAGGGGGGACAGGTCCAAGCGGCAGGCAGTTACAACCCTCAACACGGGGCACCCATGTCCCCAACATGGGCATTGTCCCTGGTGGTCACTCAGGGACCCCCGGTCAGAATGTTACCACCAGGGGTGGCGTCATGGCATTAGCCCTGCCACGTACATAACGTGTGCTGACCTCCTTTCTAAGTCAGCACATCTCAGAGCTGATAGTTCGCCCGGCAGTTCTTATTTCCACAACCTACCATGCAGATGGGGAGGGAGACTGCAGGTCATCATGTGGCCTTCCCACGGTCACCCACCCCCACCCCTCCAGGCACAAAACGTGGGCCTTCCAAAGTGAGCCCAACTGGGCAGCCAGGCTAGGGCTGCCCACACACACCTTCATCACAGCCTCCGTGTGCTCCAGCAGCCAGCCCACCAGGGCGTGGCCCGACTCATGGAACGCAACCACCTTCTGCTCTTCCTTGGAAAGGACTTTGCTCTTCTTGGCAGTCCCTGAAAGAAGATCAGAAAAGTGAGCTCAGGCATCCCAAGTACATGGCAGGCACATTCCTGAGGTGCCAACGCAAAGTCGCCACCGGACTCTCAGCTTCTGTGTCCCCAGCCCAGCCACCCATCCTCTCCCCGGCTGCTCAGACTGTGAGGATGCCGCAGGAGCCTCGCTCAGCCCACTGACCCCACCACTCAAAACTCCGTGGACTGCAGCCCCTTCAACATGGCCCTCGCTGGGCTGCGGGGCCGACGGCATGACCTAGCAGGGCAGCTGCAGCCTGCGACTGTCCAGTCCTCTTACCTGAATCGCTGACCCTTCACCTCATAACCTTTCATTACATCCCCTGCTCAGGTCACTGCTAAGGCCTCACCCACTGTCCACTCGTCGTTACCCCTGAGTAAGCCCTGGGTTCAGGGATGCGACCAGGACCACCTACGCCGCCAGCTTCGAGAGGACGTCCTACGTGCTGGCTGTGGCAGTCGGGCTGTCCCTGGGCCCTGGCGGCTGCCGCGCGGGAGTACCCTGCTCGAGGCGCTGCACGCTCGGGCAGGATTCTGGGCACTCTTCTCTAGTCTTTCCCACTTAGAACACACTTGCTGCAAGCATATTACTTTTCATGCAAAACAACTGGCTTATGTAAACTCTGATCTAGTGAGGAACCTCGAGGCGAGCCCTTCTGTCCTCGCGTACTCGCTGTCCCCACTGCGGAGGGTCTGTCCTAGGTCTGAAAGACTGAGGGGGACGGCCATCTGAGCGAGGCGTGGCTTCCTCGGCATCCCGCTCGGTGCCTTGGGTGGAATTCCATTTAAGGATAAGACACACCATGTCTGGTGTTGCCACAGGGGCTACGGGAGCCCTGGCCTGCTCTCCTCACAGAAGTCCATGCATTCCACATCCAACAGCAGGAAAGCACTGCCCAGACACCGCCCTCTCCTTCCCCCCGACAGGGCACGGAGACCCTGGCATAAAAGGCCTCCTCCTCGACCTCAGGAGCAGCGGCTCCAACTCCTGCCCATGTGGACAGCAGCTGTCCGGCACCGCCCATCAGCTGGTGGGCCGAGGATGCTGAGTTTGCAAGATCCTTCTATATTTCTGTTTCAAGAGCACGCCTGCTCCTGGTCAACAGAGAGTATCTCAAATTAAGGAGAACAAGTCACACCTGACAGAGAAGCAGGAACAGGTGGCCTGTGTTCCCTCTGGGGCAATAATGCCATCACACAATGTCTAGGCCTGCCCCCTCCAGCCCCGTAAAGACGAGTCCGCGTACCGGCCACGACACGCTCCACGGCGTAGTCCAGGTTGGATGTGTGCACAGCCGTGTGCCCCTCCCGCGCCGCGTGCAACGCAGCCTCGTTACAGATGTTGGCAATGTCAGCGCCTGTCAGCACGGGGGTGGGGGGTGTTAGTAGACGCAGAGGTATGGGGGTGGCAGGAGAGCCACCCTGTCCCCCTCGAGCTGCCCCACAGCTGTGCTCAGCAAGCAGCCTCTCTGGACCCCCTCTTTCCTTCCACCCACTGTTTCAGACACACACTGAGGAATGAGAAAGGTTCTTGACACCCATGAGGTTCTAGTTCAGGGTGTTAAAGGTCCAAAGGGAAGAAACTTACACCATGATAACAAGGATTTACACCACGCTAACAGGGGTTTTTATTTACATCCCCCTGTGAAATGAGAACCGTACAGAAAAATCTAGACTTGTGATAACATGGAGAAGGTGGCGGGGAGGGACACGGCCTCGCAGGGTCGCCTCTGGTGGGGAGCAGTGGGAGGGAGCAAGGCTGGGACCACCCTGGGGCACGGGACAGAACCTTGGGGAGGAGTCCCTCTACCCCTGCCTGCTGGGCGCACACCACTCCCACCCCAGCTGTGCTGGCCGAGAAGCCCAGAGCAGGGCTGGAGAGTTCCTGGGGAGGTCCGCTCCCATTGACCCCAGACTAGGACCAGCGCCCCTACGGCCCTACCACTGAAGCCAGGTGTCAGCTCCGCCAGCCGCTGGGAGTAAAAGCTGCTGGCCCGCGTCAGCTTCAGGCTCTTCAGGTGCTGCTCAAAGATCTCCTTCCTTTCCTAAAGGACAGAGGGCAAAGGCCACAGGTCAAAGGCCACGGGACAAAGGCCACAGTGCCGGCTCCCTGCCTGCTGATCAGGAGCCGCTGGCTGTGAGGTCAGCTTCTACTCTCAGAAACCAACTCAAGAGCTGCAAATGATACCTCCACGCGTGTCTCCACGGAAATACTAACCTGCCAGCCACCTGCTACACTCACCCTCCGGACCCTTCCCTGCTCCTGTGGGGTCTCCTGCTCCCTTGGGAGCCACCAGGAAGGCCCAACACCTCAGAGGTGGGTGTCCAAGTTGAGGCCTGAGGCAGCAGGGCCAAGAGGTCCCAGGGCTCACAGCCGTCCACCCCGTCAGGGCCACTGTGCAGCTCACTCTCCAAAGCCACCGGCACATGGGCGTGAGGCTCTGCAAATGCTATCCAAGGAACTCAGCCCAAACGTCTCATCATAAAGGTCAGTGAGAGTCAAAACCAGAAGAAGGGCAGGGAGCCCGGATGGACCAGCAGGGTCGCACTGACCTGCAGCGTGGGAAGGTCGATGAAAACGTGCCTGTCCAGTCGGCCCGGCCTTAGCAGAGCGTTGTCCAAAATGTCAGCTCGGTTGGTGGCCGCCAGGACGATGACGTGGTCGGTGGTACCCATTCCTGGAGGGACAGACAGTGGCCGTGAAGGTGCAGACCCCAACCGGGCAGCTTCCCCAGACCGCCACCGATAGCAACACCACCAGAAAAAATGAGGACCACCCAGTGTGCAAGAGGCACAGCTGCACTGCCGGAAAAGCCAAAGTCTCCCACGGAAACGAGAGGCTTGCTGGAGGCCAGGGCCCTGGACAGACCGGACTCTACTCCCTGGGCCACCTGGGGACAGAGGGGCACCCCCATAGCTTGTCTCAGCCTCCTGCCTGGGCTGCCCCTTAGGGTTCCCCAAATGCCTGCTTGCCACAGGCCAGGGCTATGAACACAGACCGTGAGATTATGTAACAGTGAAAAGACACTGAAAAACGGCAGAAACAAAGGATACAGGAGAAAACAACAGCCATGCCAGGGGCTCCAGGAGGGCGCTCCCGCAGAACGGCCTCTGTCAGCAACCCACCACAGGGCTGGTTTAGGGACTCACAGTTGTGGACACACGAGAGGGTGACACCGTACAGACGTCCCCACGGCTGAGTGCTGACTCCTATGCAGGGCCCACGCTGCAGGCACAGGCCGTATGCTGCCCCCAGTGGCTGGGCACGTGCCCCTCCACTACCATCACCATGAAAACCTCACTGTGCCAGCCCCTCACAACTACTCATCTGTCTGTTCTCTAGAATTCTGTCATTTGCACAATCTCAGATGATTGGATCAGATGATTTATACTCTCTGAGGTGACCCTCTCATTTGGCATAAATCCTGAGGTCCAGTCAGGCAGGCTTGCATAACAACACCTGGTGTCTGCACTGTGGCCGGGTAAGCACACAGAGCTCAGCCAGGCACCCACTGAAGGTCGCACAGGCTCTTTCCAGGGTGTTCAGCAAGGGAACACTGGAGTACCGTGTTCTGTGGACACCGGATCAGCGTGCAGATTGGGCGTGCTCAGTCTGTTCAGAGCCAGCCCGAGAGGCAGCATGCTGTCCACCCCCGCTGCAGGGGGTCAGGTTTGCTTCACGGACTCCTTTTCACAGCTGCTTCACTCACTTGAGGGCCCGGGTTCACAATGGGGTCTGGGATCCAGTCTCCTCATCCTCACCACGTCTGCTGTTGCCACTACCTTGATCAAAGACTGAGTGCACAGCTAAATGACAAGTGATGCGTGTTTGAGGACGGAGTCACGGCCCAGCACTAGAGAGCTGAGAACAGGCTCTGCAGAGGCACTGGCTGCGCTCGCGAGGAGGTGACGGCTCAGCGCGGGAGGACGGTGCTTCAGCAAAACGTGCTGGAGCCGCCGGCATCCACACACACTGAGCCAGGACCAAGAGGCATGCCTCCTGCAGATTCAGCCAACACGGGTCACAGGCTAATGTTTTTCCACATTAGGCCGTGGGAGGGCCACCTGTGGCTCCCTTTGCTTCCTTTCTATTTTTATTGAAGTGTATGTTATTTACAGTGCTCACATACACAACAGTGGCCCCACTATGTTCGCATATACGTATGTACTGATGTACGTTCTCACAGGTTTTCCTCCATCACACGTCATTACGAGGCACTGACTATAGGTCCTTGCTGGTTAGATACTGGGCTTTTCCATGAACTTGGGCAGAATCAAGTCCACGGGGGTGTGGACAGAAATGTCCACCGTGGGGCGTTGAGCTCAAAGGCCTCTCTCTGCCCATCAGGCTGTGAGAGGGGTGGCAGGTGCCCGGCCTCCGCCTGTGTGGTGGGCTTCCTCTAGCGCTGGCTTCCCACGGCCAGCGCCCACTCCTCCCCGAGGGGTGACAAAGGCTCCTCAGTTGCCCCTGCAGGCGGAAGAGGCTCAGCTGTCTCTGTGCACAAAGGCCCCTTCGCAGCAGCCCAGCCTTGCCAGGGCTTCTGGGGGGTGTCCGAGGAGGGAGCAGGGACTCTCACGGCTGCAGCAGAGCCAGAAGAAGTCACCCCCCTGCCAGCAGCACAGAGGAGCAGAGAAGGTGCCAGCTGGGAATGCTTCCTGGGGGTGCACGTTGCCTGGAGGGTTGGTCTCTGGCTTCAAGTGCAAACAACAACAGGAGCAGGGGTGGGGGGATTGTTGCCCTAGGGCCACAAGGGAGTCCCCCCATCACCTGCACAAGGTCACGACTAGGCGCAGGGCTGTGCTTTAGCCTGACGACATGTCAGGAAACCCCTGCTCCGAGAGGAGAGGGGCACCCCACCATGTCCCTGCACCGCCCCCACGAGAGTGGCTTCAAGATGCTCTGCCCATGTCCCATAGGAGCACCACGTTGCCCATCTTTCTAAAGAGAGCCAGAGGTCACAGTCCTGTCTGCACTTCTGACAGCAGACTCATCACATCTTACAATGGGATATCTGGGGAGCAGGAGTCTAACTTGCACACGAACAGACGGCACACTCAGGATCCAGCCGCTCATAGCCCAGCACACAGGGAGGGGCCGGTCAGAGCCGGGGGTGGGGTGGGAGGCAGACCCCACTGGGGACCCCATCCCCAAGGAGCATCTCATACAGCCATGTCTCAGGTCCACAGTTCTTGGGCACGTCCTCCCCAGGAAGACGGCCCCTCAGACCTTGACCATGGGGCAGAGACCCTGAGCTGTTCTGACTGACACACCCAGATGCAGAGAGGGATGGGGGTCTGCAGGGGCACCCCCAGATGCAAACGGTCCTCAGGCCCTGACGAGGCCGCCCTTTCCTCGCCCTGTGAGAAATCACTTTGATTTTGAACCTGCGGGGCTTTCACATGATGAAACACTCCCGTGTATCAGCCCCTGACCTGCCCAGCTGCAGGCCTGAGTCCCGGCACCAGGGTCAGGGGGCGTGGGCGCCAAGGCCAGCTGCATGGCTCTTGCCAACACACGGGCTGGACCTCGCTCTAAGGACGTCCTTTCCCAGGCCTGACCTGGAGGAAGTGTCACAGCCACAAGGGCAAGGAGGGGGAGTCAGGCCCAGGCTGGAGAAGACTAAGGAGACAAGACACTGAGGCAACACGAGCCTGCCCTGGGCCCTGCAGAAGCGCACATCTGCCCAACACCCACGTCACGCCTCTTCCATGTAGGCCTTCAGGCTGCGGCGGGGGGGGGGGGGGGGCGGGGGGTAGGACGCTTATAGGAATTCTGACTGCTTCTGCAGTGCTTTTGTAAGTCTGAGACTTTGAAAATAAGAGGCTAAAAAAAGTTTCACCTTTAGCCACAATACAACCATAATCCATTGCCCCACACACTGGTCACCAGATCCACCATCCCAAACACTAAGAATACTTTAAAGAGGAAAATAAATACACCAATAAATGGTTCTCTTAGGACCAAAACTACTTTGAGAAAAAAGCATCTTTCTCATCTACAAGACCTAGAACAGAACTAGAATTCTGATTAAAGAAAACTTACAGATGGGTCCTGCACAGCTGGAGCATGGGGAGGGGAGAATGTGCAGCTGATATTTAATGGGGACAGTTTGTGTTTGGGAAGATAAGAAAGTTCTGGAGACGGACTGTGGTGATGGTTATACAACACTGGGAACGTACTTTCAGCCATTAAACTCTGCACTTAAAAATGGTGAAAATGGCTTAATTTTATGGTTTGTATACTTTATTATAAACAACACAAACACATAATATTTACACACACACCCCACCAAAGAGGATCTTACAGGAGTAGCTCAAAAAGAAAAACAACTCCATTAAAAAACTGTGTGGCAGCCAGTTCCAGAGGTCATCTCAAGGACAGCTGACACAGAGGCCCTGGCAGTGTACCTGAGGCACCCACTGTACCCACGCTGGGCACAGAGACTCCTGTCAGCATGACCCCTGGCCCCCTCTGAGACTGACGACCACTGTCATGACCTGACCCCACTTGATATTCCCAGCTTTCCTTTCTTGTTTCACTACTGCCCTGACTTTGGGAAATTGAAAGCTATGTTTTTGGTTACCTCCTGCTGGAGAAGAGCTCCTGGTGCTGACACACCCTCACTGTCCACGAACATCCCTGCCGATCCCAGCCCCACGGTACTCACCGTCCATCTCCACCAGCAGCTGGTTGAGCGTCTGCTCCTCCTCTGTGTTGGAGAAGCCGGACACAGCGGTGGAACGCTTCTTGCCCACGGCGTCGATCTCGTCGATATACACGATGCAGGGGGCCCGGGCCCGGGCTTCCTTGAAGAGGCTCCGCACACGGGCCGCACCGAGGCCTGAGGACACAGAGGACGGGGAAGTGGACAGGTCATGGCACGAGCCCTGCTCTCAGGGAAAGCCCAGTAGGTGGCCTCTGGCACACATGGGCTGGCCTGTTCCCTCCTGGACTCCCCAGGATGTCAGCACCTGCTCCTTCCATGCCCATGACTCCCAGACACGGGTCTCATGTTTCCACCTTCACCCTCAAAGCCCCCAATACGCAGCCAGGTGGGCCCACCTCCAATGACCTCCACGAACTCTGGGCCAGCCATTGCCAGGAAGGGCACCTGGGCCTCCGTGGCCACTGCCTTGGCCAGCAGCGTCTTCCCGCAGCCGGGGGGGCCGAGCAGCAGTGCGCCCTTCGGGACTTTGGCACCAAGTTGAAGGAAGCGCTCCGGGCTCTAGGAGAGCAGCAGAATGCAGGCTGATCTCTGGGCTCCAGAGAATCATCCAGACACGACCCTTGGAAGGCTTGGGTCCTGAACTGGTCCCGTCCATACGGCTCAGGGAGAACAGAGTGCTCCGCCGTGACAGTGACAGGCCGCGCAGGGCACCATTGGTCTGGGCTGAGCAGGGGACGCACCGGGAGCGCAGCATCAGGCCAGGCAATCCCCCTGCCCACCATGCCCTGTGTGCTCACCTTCAGATAATCCACGAACTCCTTGACCTCCAGTTTGGCTTCATGCATTCCTGCCACATCTTTGAAGCTGACTCCTTTCCCCATCTTGCCATCCACAATCGTGAAACGAGCCATTTTCAGCTGATTCTGGGCAGAAAGATAGAGGGCGGAGCCCTATGCAGCCCAGCGGGGCAGGGCGAAGGAGCCGGGGCGCCGGTTCACCTGCACGTCCTCCCACCCCTCCACTCGCTCAGATGGCAGGGAAGGGCACAGTCCAGACACATGAAGGCGGTGACAGAGGCTGCCTGGCACTGAGCAATCTACCCTAAAGGAAAAAGCTTCCCACGTTAACCCAGTGATTTAACAGAGTCCGTGTGGGAGTGTTCTTATTTCTCTATGTGACTTTCCCCATTAGTCTCTGACTTCTTTTACTGATTTATATAAAAGTTACCTGCTAATGCTACTGCTAAGTCGCTTCAATCGTGTCTGACTTTGCGTGACCCCATAGACGGCAGCCCACCAGGCTCCCCCGTCCCTGGGATTCTCCAGGCAAGAACACTGGAGTGGGTTACCATTTCCTTCTCCAATGCATGAAAGTAAAAAGTGAAAGTGAAGTCGCTCAGTCGTGTCTGACTCTTAGCGACCCCATGGACTGCAGCCCACCAGGCTCCTCCGTCCGTGGGGTTTTCCAGGCAAGAGTACTGGAGTGGGGTGCCATTGCCTTCTCCTAAAAGTTACCTAAAGACACTCAATTCTGCAAGTGTTGGTAAAAATGTCACCTCGTCAATTTTTGGCAAGCAATCTGGCTGGACAGATAAGCTCTCAGTGAGCAGCTCACCTCAGCCAGAATCTCCTTCAGCTCTCAAAAGAGGCAGTGTGTAGAATTCGTCACAGCATTATTTAAGTACAACAAAAAAACAGTCCAGAATGTGCAAGAATTATCACATTGGTTGAGCCAGGTAT